>NC_053028.1:671707260-671943075 GCF_003073215.2 Triticum urartu
GAATTCATAATCCTTATCAGTGACACAGATAGGTGAAGTAGCAAAAGTAGGGTCAAGTTTCATCCTAGCATTTAGAGATTGCTTATTCCATTTACCTAATAACCTCTTGAGTTCGTATATATCTTTGCAAGCTAAAATAGCTAAAGAAGCTTATTTATCAAAAACATAACCCTTAGGAATAACACGTGAGTCTTCATCATCACTTTCCTCAGTATTATCAGATTCAATATTTTCATTCTCTCTAGCCCTAGCAAGTTGTTCATCAAGAAATTCACCAAGTGGCACAGTAGTATCAATCATAGAAGTAGTTTCATCGTAAGTATCATGTATAGCAGAAGTGGCATCATCAATAACATGCGACGTATCAGAACGAATAGCAGAAGCAGGTTTAGGTGTCGCAAACTTACTCAAAACAGAAGGTGAATCAAGTGTAGAGCTAGATGGCAGTTCCTTACCTCCCCTCGTACTTGAGGGATAAATCTTGGTTTTTGGATCACTCAAGCTCTTCATAATGATAAGCAGATATAAATCCCAAGTGACTCAAAGAATATAGCTATGCTCCCCGGCAACGGCGCCAAAAAATAGTCTTGATAACCCACAAGTATAGGGGATCGCAACCGTTTTTGAGGGTAGAGTATTCAACCCAAATTTATTGATTTGACACAAGGGGAGCCAAAGAATATTCTCAAGTATTAGCAGCTGAGTTGTCAATTCAACCACACCTGGAAACTTAATATCTGCAGCAAAGTATTTAGTAGCAAAGAAATATGATAGTAGTGGTAACGGTAGAAAAAGGTAGTAGTAGTAAAAGTAATTTTTTTGGTATTTTGTAATGATGATAGCAATAGGAACGGAAAAGTAAGTAAGCGAAGAACAATATATGGAAAGCTCGTCGGAAATGGATCGGTGATGGAGAATTATGCCGGATGTGGTTCATCATGTAACAATCATAACCTAGAGTGACACAGAACTAGCTCCAGTTCATTAATGTAATGTAGGCATGTATTCCGAATATAGTCATACGTGCTTATGGAAAAGAACTTGCATGACATCTTTTGTCCTATCCTCCCGTGGCAGCGGGGTCCTTACGGAAACTAAGGGATATTAAGGCCTCCTTTTAATAGAGTACCGGAACAAAGCATTAACACATAGTGAATACATGAACTCAAACTACGGTCATCACCGGTAAGTATCCCGATTATTGTCACTTCGGGGTTAACGGATCATAACACATAATAGGTGACTATAGACTTGCAAGATAGGATCAAGAACTCTCATATATTCATGGAAACATAATAGGTTCAGATCTGAAATCATGGCACTTGGGCCCTAGTGATAAGCATTAAGCATAGCAAAGTCATAGCAACATCAATCTCAGAACATAGTGGATACTAGGGATCAAACCCTAACAAAACTAACTCGATTACATGATAGATCCCATCCAAACTACCCCACAACACTGAAAGCAGCGTCAAACAATCTGTCGGCATTGGTAACCTAAGGCGACACATTTAGTATCAGCAAAGAACTTCCGCGACGGAAAGGAGCTGTCGCCTATAGTGCTACCGGGAAAGGTTTTTGCCGACAGATAAATCTATGACGTCGGAAAGAATGACAACGTTGGTGAGATCTATGCCGACAGACATTTCTACACCGACAGTTCATCTGACACTGTGTTATGCCGATGGATTGTGTGACGCCATAGCTACACCGACAGTCTATCTGATACTACATCCGCCGACAGATAGTGCAACGGCCATTTCTATGTCGACACTTTATCTGCCAGTACGCAATACAATCAAAATCATATTATTCAAATCATTTCAGTACGCAATACAATTGCACTCTTCCATTTATCACGAGATAACATGCAATAACATACAATGCATTCATTCAACATATATAGAATATTCCAATTGCACTCTCCCATTCATCACAAGATAGCATCCAATGCATTCATTCAACATATATAGAAGATTCACTAGTTTTCTTCACTCATGTTTGCTCCAGCCATTAAGGAAAAACACAAGTCGACATTTAGGTCATGGCCTGTTACAAAATATGATGAGCAAGTTCTCAAGAGACCAATTGTTCGATCACTTGGCTACTATAAAATATTATGGAGATACCTGGTCTTTGATCAAGCCGACATCAACTTCCATATGAACAACAGAACATCCTAGATCAACTTCAGTAGATGCTACTTTCTCCCATTTGTCCCTGCAAAAGAACTTGTATCTTTGAGCAATTTTAGAAAATGAGAAGGACATGCAACAAAATGAGGGCAGGATGGAAGAGACCTGATTTTCTGGACCATATTGCATCCGAACCTATGCTCAGGAATGTTAGTGTTTTCTTGTGGATCTATACGAAGTTAGTGATGTGAAAACCATTTTGCTTAACCATAAGTTTTACTGATTCTTGTACTAGGCCTACTCGGGAGCGGGGTTTCCATAATATATCAATCTGACACACAACCCCAACCCTGAGAACTCAAAGAATATTTTTATTATGTGATGTTGTTTCCTGTACAACAACAATCACCATCCTCATGGCTAGTTATATACTGTACAAAAATTTATTTATTTCAGTCCAAAAGAGATGATAAAAAAATAATATGGTGACTGCTGCTAAAAGTTATGTACAAAACAGATATGTTCTATGTTTTCAGTCCAAAAGAGATGATATAGTACAAAATGTTGTTTCCTACCTAAGGAAACCATCGGTACTTGTTAATTCTTCAACATCCAAATAGCAGGGAGCCAAAGATTCATGTGGAGAGATAAGGCCAGTAAATATGATCCAGTATAGGAGGAACAATCAAGCAAAGATTCAGGTGGAGAGATAAGGCCAGTAAATTCTAGGAATCAATAGCAGGAATGATAAATTTTAGTGCATTAGTGGAGCTTTAATGGGATTGAACTAGTGCATATGATAGAACTTTTAGTTACAGAAAGATCTTGAGCTTTCTCATGTTTTCCCCATTCTCCCTAGGACGGAACGAGGAATGAGAAATAGAAAAACAAGCACTGAAGATTGCACCAGGACACAACCAGGTCTAAAATAGATGTACCAGGTCACAAACAGATGTAATATAAACTAGACAAAACATGCCGATCCACAATACTACATGAATGAAAATAAAATACTTTCGACAACAGAATTGCAAAAACATGTTGATCCACACTACTAGAGGTACTGGTAGTGGTATACTACTTGCTCTCAGTTCCAAGTGTCAGATAGAACATGGTGATGTTGACAGGAATAATACCTGAACTCTGCGATGACGACAACCGTGACTTTGTGCAAGGTTTGATCTACAAAAATAACAATTAGTTTGCATCAGGTGATAGTTTACGCTAGAACAGGAAAATGTATAAAATATATTTTTACCCTATTTGATGGCCATGCAATGGACATGTGGTGAGCATCGTCCATTGTTTGCATTCCATCATATACACAAGCAAGCTCCACCTCTCTTTTCAATACAACATTCACAAGAACTTTGTAATATTGCAGCCAAGAACTTCACCAAATAAGTATTAATAAAAGAAAGGAGTGATATAACTTGGAAACTCTAACCATGTGGTTGTACTCCAACGTATCACTAAAGGTATTTCTGAATTGGCCATGATGTGGTTGTTATTGCTACTGGACCATGTAGCTGGGGTCAAATAGATTTAGAGAACACTAAACCAGACTGACATTTACCGAGTGAAATGACATCAAGCGGTTTTCCTGAACTTAAAAGGTCCACTTTCTGCATAATTGTTTGATGTTAATGTATACATAGGTTTTTTTAGACCGTCAATATATTTGAATAGTCCCCCTCAACAGGAAAAAAACAACATGAAAACTATAACAGAAAATCCAGTAGAATGCAATTTTTTCTTGTGTTCGCAAAAATTTATTTTACCACATAGTTGTTACATGTGAGATCTAGCCGGTAAGTATGAACATCAAGAAGTGCTCTGCACATCTAAAAAAAGTTATCTCTGCAGGGTGCTATGTACAGCCTCAAAGGTTGGGAAGAAGGTTCAAAGGGACAGTGAAAGACTAACTTTGATACTTTAAGATATACTATATGTGTAGATATCATATGTTTATCTAAATTTCTTATTCCCCACAAACCTCGGGAGAAATATATATGTTAAAAGCACGTTTCATGCACCAGTTCAAGAGTACCAGATCATTAAGAGAATGATTCCCAGTCCATTATACTCGAGTCCTAATTAAAAATATAGTCCATCACATATGCTCACTGTAAAATTTTGCTTTAGATGTGATAGAGAACAATTCAACAAGGGCAGCAATTTCAGAACAACAAAGAGATGAAACCAACATAGAATTTCTTTGAATTTTTGTAAACTTTTAATCCCTCAATCCTAGATGCTAGTACTATTCATGTGCCCTTCAATAGTTAAATTCAAACAACATATGCTAATATCATTAGGGAATTAGTACATAAATAACTTACTATTGGCTTTTTTAAGCCATAGCTGGAAATACAAATCCCAGGCAGACTTTGTTCTATTGTTTAGTTTTGGCATAAAGATTGTAATGCTTGACTGAATTGTAATTCGGTAGATAAATGTTACTCACTAAATTCTGTAACATGTTGAGTGGGAGAAATGGGAACACATAATTATTGAACAAAATAACCAGAAAACACTATGTATCCATTTACAAAGCCTAGTTGATGCATCACACGTAGATATAGCCTATCAAATCAATTAAGTACCAACTAAAATACAGAAATTGAGTTCAGACTTTGACTTAAATAAGCAAGAAAGAGGAATATTGTCGAGCTGATTTTGTTTGACGGCAACCCAAGCCCGGAGTTGTGTTGAATCGAACCCTCCTGATCTCTGAAGAAGACTTTAGAAATATGCTGAATCCCAATAGTCTGACGATGAAGGTGCCATCCCATGCCCCGACCACTACCTCGCCCACTCCATCAGATCCAAGCAGGGCGCGGTGCGTAGCATCCAGATCTCCCCTGAGCATGGCATTATAGAGTGATATGAATTTTGATCCATGCATGTGAGACACAAAAAGCACATCCACGTGGGGACACAAAAAGTTTTTTTCCAGTGGCTTTGTTTCATCAAATTAAGATTTTCAAAGCACATCTACAATAATTTGCTTCAGCTTAAAACTGACATGTTCATGTGATTGCAAGAGAGATCTATCTGTGATGAACTAAAACAACCACTGCAAGGTAGATCTATCTATTTCAGTTTCAGTTCAGTAAAATGGGGGCAAAAGCTTAATTACCTCTTGAATTCTATAGGCTGGGCGGAGGAAAGAAGATCAGCAGGAAAAGACATTGCCGATGGAGGAAGAACCACGGTGGATCTTCGGTGGCTGACGGTACTACTTCTCCTCGCAAGTGGACGGTGCTTCTGCATCTATCCGGTGTTGGTTGACGGCGCTGCTTCTCCTCGGTGCCACTGCTGCTCCTGTCGCGGCGGACGGCTTGCTGCTACTGGGAGGATGGTGCACTGCGGGCTAGAGGGAGGTCGGGGTCGGGATGATGAGGCGCGAGGGGATGAGTGGAAGGGCGGCGGCGCGCAGGTCGGGGGCCGCGGCGCAGACGGGTGGGGGCGGTGGCGGCGACGGAATCGGGTTAGGTTTAGGGTGTGGGTGGCAAGAGGAGAGATGTGAGATTGATATTTCTGTGTGAGGGCGCGATAGAGATGCGTGTTTTTTTTGCTAGTCTGCCCCGAATGGGTGTTTCACATAGCGCACACATGGCCTTCTTTCAGGGCCAAGTTTTTTGGGTGTGGGCCGAAGCAAACAAAGCCGACACTTTTTGTGTCCTCATGAAACGGCGACACACAGACAATCACTAAAAACTCCATACGCCGACATAAATTACGTCAGTGATTCCATGGTGCTTTGGCGACAGATAATGTGTCATAAGCTTATCTAACACTGACATGCTGTGTGTCGGTATAGTTTCGGACAAAAAAAGTTTCGGCGATGCTCACTTTTACCAACAACCGCATGTCGTCTTTGTAGTGTCATGGTCTAGTGAACTCATCACCGTCCAACAAGCCTACGATGGAATTACTCATGCACGGCGGTGAGCATCATGAAATTGGTGATGGAGGATGATTGATGATGACGATGGCGACGGATTCCCCTCTCCGGAGCCCCGAACGGACTCCAGATCAGCCCTCCCAAGAGGTTTTAGGGCTTGGCAGCGGCTCCATATCGTAAAACGCGATGAATCCTTCTCTCTTATTTTTTCTCCCCGAAACCAAATATATAGAGTTGGAGTTGAGGTCGGAGGAGCTCCAGGGGGCCCATGAGGTAGGGGGGCGCGCCCTAGGGGGGCAGGCGCGTCCCCCACCCTCGTGGACAGGTGGTGGCCCCCCTGGCCTTCATCTTTTGCAAGGATTTTTAATATTTTTCGAAAAGTTGTTCCGTGAAGTTTCAGGTCATTCCGAGAACTTTTGTTTCTGCACATAAATAACATCATGGTAATTCTGCTGAAAACAGCGTCAGTCCGGGTTAGTTCCATTCAAATCATGCAAGTTAGAGTCCAAAATAAGGGCAAAAGTGTTTGGAAAAGTAGATACGACGGAGACGTATCAATCCCGATCAGCATCGAACAATGGTTGAAGCCTAAGGACAAAGACTCTCAGGTGTCTTATGTCAGTGATAGACAGAAAGCTGATCTTTGGACCGCGCTGCAGGAAAATTTCACCTTCCGCCAGAGGAGGATCCGGAGAATCCAGTTAAAAAGCCAATGATTAAGGCTTATGCTCTTAAGAAGATGGCTGAGCTATTCAGGAGGTGGAAGAATGAGCTGAAATCATCGTTTGTCGACCAAGACAAGACTCCAGAATTCATCGGCCGATTTGAGAAGATCAAAGATCAGTGGCCCGCATTTGTCACCAAAAAGAAATCTGAGAGAGCAGCGAAGATGTCAGCGACAAACAAGAAAAATGCTGCAAAGAAGAAGCATCACCTTCGCACGGGGTCAGGTGGCTACCTGAAAGCCCGGCCGTTATGGGACAAGGCTGAGAATGACCTCATTGCTAAAGGGATCGAACCAGAGACGCGACGCTGGCCAGACCGTTGTAGGACTTGGTTCTTCAGGGTTGGGGGAAAATTGGACCCTGTAACAGGGAAGTGCGTTTGGACCAACGAGCAGCTGAACACACCCATCGTGAAGCTTCAGGAGTATATCGAAAAGGCGCAGTAAGGGATGCTCGTTCCGGACAGAGAGAACAACGAGCTCATAGAGGCCCTCGGGAATCCTGAGCACCCCGGACGAACACGAGGCTCCCTTTCGTGGAAGGCTGGATTTCTCGACGCAGGCGGTTACAAATGCCGGGAGAGGAAGAAGAAAAAGGAGCTGACCCAACTACAGGCCCTGCACACAAGGGTACAAGCGCTAGAGGAACGAGACGAGGCCCGCAGCGCGCGACTTGCCGAAGCTGCTACACCCGAAGCTACCCCGCCATCTCAGTGGAGAAGCAGCGTGGCTTCCACGGAGCTACTTCAGGAGCCTATCTTCCCGGCTCCTGCTAGCTACCCCGCGGACTTAATCACAGAGTCTCACAATTGCCACGTTATGACGCAATGGATGAATATGAAAGTCAAGGCGGCTGTTGGCTCTGTTGCACGTCCTAAACCTAGAGCAACTTTTCACTGCCGGCTGATTCTAGAAGGATATCCTAGGGTGATGGTCGATGAAATCACAGAAGGATTTGAGGACCTCTAGCTTGACCACCCTATGGGTGATGGGGAGACTCGGCTGGGTTGTACTCTGAAGACTCCATGCCTATGGCAGAAGGAGCTCATCAACCTTTCGAACTGGACGCCTCCGCCTCCTCCTCCTCCTCCGGCGAGTGATCAGGGCACTCAGCCTCCTCCTCCGGCGTGTGGTGGCACTCCGCCTCCTTCTCTGCTTGCGCCGGCGCGCCCCAGCAGCCACCAGCCTCCTTTTCCGGTGCGTGGCAGGCACTCCGCCTTCTTCTCCACCCGCGCCGGCGCACCCGAGCAGCCACCAGCCTACTCCTTCTCCGCCTCGCCAGCAAGGGCGGAACAGACCCGCTGCCGCTCCGGCTGCTCTGGCGCGTCGTAGTCCTTCTCCTCCGCCTCGTAAGCAAGCATGAAAGAAGACAGCCGCAGCCAGACCGTTGCAGGACTTGGTTCTTCGGGGTTGGGGGGAAATTGGACCCTGTAACAGGGAAGTGCGTTTGGACCAATGAGCAGCTGAACACACCCATCAAGAAGCTTCAGGAGTGTATCGAAAAGGCGCAGCAAGGGACGTTCGTTCCGGACAAAGAGAACGGCGAGCTCACAAAGGCCCTCAGGAATCCTGAGCACCCCGGACGGACATGAGGCACGCCAGGCTCCCTTTCGTGGAAGGCTGGATTTCCCGACGCAGGCGGTTACAAACGCCGGGAGAGGAAGAAGAAAAAGGAGTTGACCCAACTACAGGCGTTGCACGCAAGGGTACAAGCGCTAGAGGAACGAGACGAGGCCCGCAGCGCGTGAGCTGCCGAAGCTGCTACACCCGAAGCTACACCGCCATCTCAGCGAAGAAGTTGCGTGGCTTCCACGGAGCTGCTTCAGGAGCCTGTCTTCACGGCTCCTGCTAGCTACCCCGTGGACTTAATCACGGAGTCTCACAATTGCCACCTTATGATGCAATGGATGAATATGAAAGTCAAGGCGGCTGTTGGCTCTATTGCACGTCCTGAACCTGGCGCAACTTTTCACTGCCGGCCGATTCTAGAAGGATATGCTAGCACTGGTAGAAAAACGGCCTATAGTCCCGGTTCGTAAGGGCCTTTAGTCCCGATTCCTGAACCGGGACTAAAGTGTCGGTACTAATGCCCTGACCCTTTAGTCCCGGTTCAATCCAGAACCGGAACTAAAGGGCGCGGCCACGTGGAGCTCCACCTTTAGTCCCGGTTGGTAACACCAACTGGGACTAAAGGAAATTTTATGATTTTTTTTTGAAAATTTTTTTGAAATTTTTTTATTTTCAAACTTCTGAATTATTTTAACCTCTAGTCTATAATCACCACCCCTCATAACTTCTCAATTTATCCTCTAATCACCCCTCATAATTCCAAATCATCTAACTTCCCGAACGGTCACCCGTCCTCCCACTCCCCCAGCCTGAGCACGCTTAACTTCCGGGTTCTATTCTCCCTCGCTCCAAGTCTGCACTTGTTGTTTTCCTGACAATAGTAAGATGTCAATCCTATTAACCTTCAGGAATTTTGCTTGAGCATGAAGTGACATATTTCACTGTTTGAGTTTGAAACTATTGTTTTAAAAAACAATAATTATTTAGTAACACTAATATTTCTTGAATAATTAGTTTGACCATTGTTTGACCACAGTTTGACCACAGTTTGACCAGATTTGACCAAAATTGAAATAACTAAAATAATTATTTGGTAACACTAATATTCTAGAATAATTAGTTTGACCATTGTTTGACCACAGTTTGCCCACTGTTTGAATATTTTTCAATTTTTTCCACTCTAGATCTTAAAAGCCCCGTAACTTTTTTTCTATTAGGTTTTTGAGGATTTTGAAAATGTTTAACGGGGTTCCCCCCGTTAAATTCGTATGTAACTTTTCGAGTAGATGATTTTTCATATAAAGAACTTTTTCATCCGAGTTAGTATGCAAAAGTTATGCCCATTTCTACAAATTTCAGAGAGATTTTGCAAATAAAGTCAAAATTCACATTTGCAAATTTTCCCAACAACTAGACCACATATCACATGAGAAACTTATTTTATTTTATTTTTTTGACATTTCCATTATTTTCTTTTATTTTTTTAAAAACTGAAAGGGCGATCCACAGGGGGGGGTAGAGTTTGAAATTGGGACCTTTAGTACCGGTTCGTGGCACGAACCGGGACTAAAGGTCTCAACCCCATTAGTCCCGGTTCGTGCCTCAAACCGGGACTAAAGGTCTAATCTTTAGTCCCAATTTTAGGCACGAACCGGGACTAAAGGTCATCGCACCCTTTAGTCCCGGTTCATGTCTTAAACCGGGACTAAAGGGCCCGAGTGAACCGGGACTAATGCCTTAGCCGCATGAACCGGGACCAATGCTCACATTAGTCCCGGTTCTAGACTGAACCGGGACTAATGGGCTGAGCCGGCCTGGACCATAGCCCTGTTTTCTACTAGTGTAGGGTAATGGTGGATGAAATAACGGAGGGATTTGAGGAGCTCGAGCTTGACCACCCTACCGGTGAAGGGGGGACTCTGCTAGGTTCTGCTCTGAAGACTCCATGCCTATGGCGGAAGGAGCTCATCAACCTTCCGGACTGGACGCCTCCTCCTCCTCCTCCTCCTCCGGCGAGTCAGGGCACTCCGCCTCCTCCACCGCCTCCTCCTCCGGCGAGTGATCAGGGCACTCGGCATCCTTCTCCGGCGTGTGGCGGCACTCCACCTCCTTCTCCGCCTGCGTCGGCGCGCCCGAGCAGCCACCATCCTCCTCCTTCTCCGGCGCATGGCAGCACTCCGCCTGCGCCGGCGCGCTCGAGCAGCCACCAGCCTCCTTCTTCTCCGGCGTGTGGCGGCACTCCGCCTCCTTCTCCGCCTGCGCCGGCGCGCCCGAGCAGCCACCAGCCTCCCCCTTCTCCGCCTCGCCAGCAAAGGCGGAAGAGACCCGCCGCCGCCCCGGCTGCTCCGGCGCGTCGTAGTCCTTCTCCTCCGCCTTGTAAGCAAGCACGAAAGAAGACAACTGCAGCCGCTCCGTCTGCTCCGGCGTCTAGCAGTACAGCCAGAGGCAGGCAATACAGATTCGGTCCACCTCTCAAGCCTCTAGAGAAGTTACCATACGAGAGGACTGTGGAAGAAAACGCGAAGATCATGGAAAAAGAAGTGAATGACTTCTTTGAAGGGGTGAAAGCAAAGAGACATCCACCTCCGGAGGAGAAGGTAGACCGGGTGAAAGCAAAGCGCACACTCGATGCCCTGAGGAAACCACCAAAGTCTCCGCTGAAAACCAACTATGAGCGCATTACTGCGAAGGTATATATCGAAGCGGAGCGGTCGGGAAATACTATCAGTGATCGAAGGTTAGCAGAACGACGAGTTGGGAAAAAATTGCCCAGCTCGGCGAACAAGTGGACCAATCATGCCCCCCACTCAAGGTGTCTAGCGATATCGTCGCTAATGATTCGGGGATGGTGCCCGGTTATAGCAATCTTGAAGATTACCTGCCCGGCGATGTACATTATGATTTCTTGGAGGTGGAAGAACACCAATACCATTACGGGAAGCCTCTTGTCAAAGATGAAAAATCTCTAACAACGATGATGCGAAGATTCCATGATTGGTACATGAAAACCTGCAAAGAGTCTGGGGGACGAATATTTGTATCTGAGAGCTAAAGAGGAGCACGAACTCATTGGAATTGATTTTGTTGACTGTTCCATTTGATGAGTTCTTCCAGTGGTTCAATCAAAAGGCCCTCGATAAATTAACGGTCACTTGCTACTGTCTGTAAGTACTACTTCTGTCATTAAGTCTCTATATATAGCTCAGCTCTTTCATTGCATGTATATATGATTATCCTCACTATATTATGCAGATTGAAGATCGTCGAGTGCAGAAAAGCAGAAATGTATGATATTGGGTTCATTAACACAAATCTCATAGATAAATTTGAGGTTGAAAAGAACGCCGATGATGCTGAGGCCAACTTACTCAAATCATTGATAGTAAATCAAAACAAATATAAAATACTCTTTCCTTACAACTTCGAGTGAGTGTTACTGTCTTGTGCATATTCGGTTTCCCTTATTACTCGAGCAAGGTTATAGTAATGTAATTGATGAGTTATGCATGCGTGCGCAGCTTCCACTATATTCTCCTGGAGATTAAGCTTGAGCAGGGACTAGTAACCGTCTTAGACTCGAGACGAAAATCTCCCGAGACCTATGCGGACATGACTGAAATGCTCGAGAAGTAAGTTCAATCGATCATTATCGCACCATATCAGCAACTTTTGGTTCATTTCCTGATATCAAGTAATTGTTTTGTTTGTCTCGTAGGGTTTGTAAAGTATTCACCGCACAACCTCCGGGACTGCCGGGGGAGCTGCGATGGACATACCCGAAAGTAATTAGTACTAGCGAGCTAGTTCCGCGCATCTCGATCCCGTTGATTCTATCTACTTTCATCAATACCATTTATAATGCTTCATTATCAGTTTGATTGACCTCTATTTCTCGTAAAGTGCTTGTGGCAGGAACAAGGGAATGATTTCTGTGGATACTTGATACGTCTCCATCGTATCTACTGTTCCAAACACGTTTGCCCTTGTTTTGGACACTAACTTGTATGATTTGAACGGAACTAACCCGGACTGACGCTGTTTTCAGCAGAATTACCATGGTGTTGTTTTATGTGCAGAAAACAAATATTCTCGGAATGACCTGAAACTCCACGGAACATCTTAGAAAAAATAATAAAAAATCCTCGCTAAAGATGAAGACCAGGGGGGCCACACCCTTCTCACGAGAACCCCACGGAACCCCTAGGGCGCGCCCCCTACCTCGTGGGCCCCCTGTTGTGTCTCCGACTCCAACTCCACCTCCATATATTGAGTTTCGATGAGAAAAAAATCAGAGAGAAGAAATCATCGCGTTTTACGATACGGAGCCGCCGCCAAGCCCTAAAACCTCTCGGGAGGGCTGATCTGGAGTCTGTTCGGGGCTCCGGAGAGGGGGATTCGTCGCCGTCGTCATCATCAACCATCCTCCATCACCAATTTCATGATGCTCACCGCCGTGCGTGAGTAATTGCATTATAGGCTTGCTGGACGGTGATGGGTTGGATGAGATTTATCATGTAATCGAGTTAGTTTTGTTAGGTTTGATCCCTAGTATCCATTATGTTCTGAGATTGATGTTGCTATGACTATGCTATGCTTAATGCTTGTCACTAGGGCCCGAGTGTCATGATTTCAGATCTGAACCTATTATGTTTTCATGAATATATGTGAGTTCTTGATCCTATCTTACAAGTCTATAGTCACCTACTATGTGTTATGATCCGGCAACCCCGAAGTGACAATAATCGGGACCACTCCCGGTGATGACCATGGTTTGAGGAGTTCATGTATTCACTATGTGTTAATGCTTTGTTCCGGTACTCTATTAAAAGGAGGCCATAATATCCCTTAGTTTCCAATAGGACCCCGCTGCCACGGGAGGGTGGGACAAAAGATGTCATGCAAGTTCTTTTCCATAAGCACGTATGACTATATACGGAATACATGCCTACATAACATTGATGAATTGGAGCTAGTTCTGTGTCACCCTATGTTATGACTGTTACATGATGAACCGCATCTGGCATAATTATCCATCACTGATCCGGTGCCTACGAGTTTTCCATATACTGGTTCTCGCTTATTTACTTTCCCGCTGCTGCTGTTACAATCACTACAAAATACCAAAAACATTACTTTTGTTGTCTTTACTTTTGTTGCCGCTACCACCACTATCATATTACTTTGCTACTAAACACTTTGCTGTAGATACTAAGTTTCCAGGTGTGGTTGAATTGACAACTCAGCTGCTAATACTTAAGAATATTCTTTGGCTCCCCTTGTGTCGAATCAATAAATTTGGGTTGAATACTCTACCCTCGAAAGCTGTTGCGATCCCCTATACTTGTGGGTTATCAAGACAAATTTCTGGCGCCGTTGCCGGGGAGCATAGCTCTATTCTTTGATTCACTTGGGATTTATATCTGCTGGACACTATGAAGAACTTGAGAGATCCAAAAACCAAGATCTATCCCTCAACTATGAGGGGAGGTAAGGAACTGCCATCTAGCTCTGCACTTGATTCACCTTCTGTTATGAGTAAGTTTGCGACACCTACATCTGCTTCTGCTATTCGTTCTGATATGTCGCATGTTATTGATGATGCCGCTTCTGCTATGCATGATACTTATTATGAAACTGCTTCTATGCCTGATACTACTGTGCCCCTTAGTGAATTTCTTGATGAATAAATTGCTAGGGCTAGAGAAAAAGAAATTATTGAATCTGAATTTGCTGATGATAGTGATGATGAAAATATGCCTGTTATTCCTGAGGGTTATCTTTTTGATAAGGAATCTTCTGTCGCTATTTTTGCTTGCAAAGATAGTTATGAGCTTAAGAGGTTATTAATTAAATGGAACAAAGAATCACTTAGAGATAGAATGAAACCCGACCCTGCTTTTGCTACTTCACCTATATGTGTTCCTGATAAAGATTATGAATTCTCTGTTGATCCTGATATAATTACTTTGGTTGAATCTGATCCGTTTTATGGCTATGAATCTGAAACTGTTGTGGCACATCTTACTAAGTTAAATGATATAGCTGCCCTGTTCACTAATGACGAGAGATCGCGTTACCTCTATATACTCAAAATATTTCCGTTCTCATTAAAGGGTGATGCTAAGATATGGTTTAATTCTCTTGATCCTGGTTGTGTGCGTAGTCCCCAGGATATGATTTATTACTTCTCTGCTAAATATTTCCCTGCTCATAAGAAACAAGCTGCTTTGAGGGAAATATACAACTTTGTGCAAATTAAAGAAGAGAGTCTCCCACAAGCTTGGGGGAGGCTTCTCAAGTTACTTAATGCTTTGCCTGGTCATCGTCTTAAGAAACCTGAAATACTTGATATCTTTTATAATGGACTAACCGATGCTTCCAGAGATTACCTGGATAGTTGTGTTGGTTCTCTTTTCAGGGAAAGAGTACCGGATGAAGCTGAAATTCTATTGAATAATATGTTGACAAATGAAAAAAATCGGGCACCTCCTGAGCCAGCTCCTGAGCCATCTCCTGCTCCAATTACTGAGCATATTCCTAAACCAACTCCGAAGAAGAGAGGTGTTCTATTTCTCAGTCCCGAAGATATGCAAGAGGCAAAGAAATCTATGAAAGAAAAAGGTATTAAAGCTGAAGACGTTAAGAATTTACCTCCTATTGAAGAAATACATGGTCTTAATTCATCACCTGTTGAAGAAACCTATGATCTCAATTATTTATTTACTGAAGAACCTCCTGATCCCGATATCCCGACACAGGTAGTAAAGGTAAATTCTCTTTATAGATGTGATAAAGCTGAAGTCCCTCCTACTAAAATTGCTAGTAAATGCTTGGATGAGTTTGATAACTTTATGTATAAGCAATACGACTTCAATGCTTATTTTGATAGACAATTAAAAGAAAATGCTTATATGATTAGACGCTTCGGTGATTATATGGCTGATATTAAAGGTGAACTTAAACTTGTTAGCAAACATGCTTCTATGGTTATGACTCAAGTAGAACAAGTACTTAAGGCTCAAAAAGAAGTGCTTAATGAAATGAATAGTAAGAAAAATGACTATGCTGTTAGAGTGGCTCCTAGAACTAGTAGAAAGACTCAGGAACCTTTGTATCCTGAAGGCCACCCTAAGAGAATCGAGCAAGATTCTCAAAGAAATAATATTGATGTTCCTAGTTCTTCTAAAAACAAGAAGAAGAAAAATGATAGAACTGTGCAAACTTCTAGCGAACCTATTGCTGAACCACCTGATAATCCAAATGATATATCTATGTCTGATGCTGAAACTCAATCTGGTAATGAACATGAACCTAGTAAAAATATTAATGATGATTTTCATGATGATGCTCAGCCTAGTAATGATAATGATGTAGAAATTGAACCTGTTGTTGATCTTGATAACCCACAATCAAAGAATCAACGTTATGATAAAAGAGACTTTGTTGCTAAGAAACATGGTAAAGAAAGGGAACCTTGGGTTCAGAAACCCATGCCTTTTCCTCCGAAACCATCCAAGAAAAAGGATGATGAGGATTTTGAGTGCTTTGCTGAAATGATTAGGCCTATCTTTTTGCGTATGCGATTAACTGATGTGCTCAAAACAAATCCTTATGCTAAATATATGAAGGATATCATTACTAATAAAAGAAAGATACCGGAAGCTGAGATTTCCACCATGCTTGCTAATTACACTTTTAAGGGTGGAATACCAAAGAAACTTGGAGACTCCGGAGTACCTACTATACCTTGCTCCATGAAAAAAAATTATATTAAAACTGCTTTATGTGATCTTGGAGCCGGTGTTAGTGTTATGCCTCTCTCTTTATATCGTAGACTTGACTTGAATAAGCTGACACCTACTGAAATATCTTTGCAAATGGCTGATAAATCAACTGCTATACCTGTCGGTATTTGTGAGGATGTGCCTGTTGTGGTTGCAAACGTTACTATTTTAACGGACTTTGTTATTCTTGATATTCCCGAGGATGATAGTATGTCTATTATTCTTGGAAGACCTTTTCTTAATACTACAGGGGCTGTTATTGATTGCAACAAAGGCAATGTCACTTTTCATGTTAATGATAATGAGCATACGGTACACTTTCTGAGGAAACAACCTCAAGTTCATAGTATCAACTCTATTGGAAAAATTCCATCGATTATATTTGGAGGTTTTGAATTTCCTCTTCCTACTGTCAAGAAGAAACATGATATTCTTATTATTGGGGATGTGCATATCCCCGTTGAGGTAACTTAGTGTTATTCGAAATTTCTCTGGTTTCATGATTATCGGAATGAGTTTGTTAACAAGACTTGATCAACCTTGTTAGTGGATTCTTTTTGATGATCATGAGATGGATGAAACTAGAAGCACAACCTTCTGTACCCTCTCTATATTTTCTGTTATTTAGATTAAATAACGTAAAAATAGTATTTTCTGTCTGTTTCCTGAGTTATCCATGCAATATAAAAATATCCCGAAAATAAAAGTCCTCAGAATGCAATGCCAATTTAATATGATTTTTTCGGGAATATTTGAGGATTTACTGTGCAAAAATTACCGCGAGAAGAGCTGCCACCTGGCCACGAGGGTGGTGGGCGTGCCCCCTGCATCGTGGGCCCACGGTGGCCCTCCTCCACTTATCCCAGCACCCATCTTCTTCCTCTATCTCACACAAACCCGAAAAACCAACTCAAGCACGAGTTCCAGCCACTTTTGCTGCGATTTTCGATCTCCTTGCTCAAAGCACCTCTCTCAAAACTGCTTGGGGAGATTGTTCCTTGGTATGTGACTCCTCCATTGGTCCAATTAGTTTTTGTTCTAGTGCTTTATTCTTTGCAAATTTGTACTGCATAGGAGACCATGTTCTTGAGCTTGCATGTCAAATTTATATGGTTCCAAGTAGCTCTAATGCTTGATATAGGCTCTAGGCACTTGTAGGAGTAGTTGCTATCAGTTTTATTGAGTTTGGTTCACTTTTATTTTGAAGTTACTAAAAATTTCAGAATTTTCCAGAGAAAAACAATATGTTTAGGAAGATGTTCCAAGGTGGTTCCTCTAAGAAGCAAGGACCCAGGATTGCTATGCGCGATGCTGACGAGGATCCACCAAGAGACGCTCCAGTACGGCCTTGTGAATGGTCGTCGGAAAATTTTATGGACTGTGCGGGAATTAAAGAAGAATTCAAAGCATATTTGCGCAATACCGGTGTTGAAGATTTTGAGGCTAACAAATGCCCCCAGTATCATGATCTCACAAGTTCATTTGTGAGGAGGTTTGAGTATTCATCTTCGTGTAATTCTCCTTCAGTCATGTTTGATCTTTATGACAAATCTTATACCATGGACTTAGAAGATTTTACTTCTGCTTGCAAACTTCCATCATGGGGTAGTGTTAGGGATCCCCCTAAATATGAATTTAGAAACTTTCATGCTAGTATAATTGTGGGGGAATCTAGAGATATAACGCAGGCTACCATAGGGAGCATTCACTTTCCTGCTATACATTATTTTGCTCTCTTCATCGGTAGATGCATAAATGCTAAGGATGAAGCATGTCACATGTGTGTCCCTGATCTCAGCATTCTTAGGAGTGTTGTGTTAGGAGACCAATCTTATCATATGGGAGCCATTGTAGCTCGTAGGTTGCATCATAATAGACATAATGGAGATTTCTTTGGAGGAATTTATGCAACCCGCTTAGCTTATTTTCTTGAGATAGACATTCGTGAGGGTGATATGGAGTTGCCTCCTGCATATTTAGATTATGACTCTATGGCTTCGCACCAGTTTGTCGAGAGGCCTGAATCACCTCTCTTATATCGTTTAATTTTTGATAAACGACGTGTTTTCCGTATTACTCTCCCTGCTCCTGCCTTCTTTGATTCACAGACAAAAGGAAGATATGTTATTACCAGAGAGGAGGCAGAAGAGTATGAGAGGAGAGCGGAGGCAGCCAGACTCCATGCTGCAGCTCAGCAGGCGATAACCGCTGCACATCAGTATGATCCCAACTATCCTTCCTCATCACAGTACGACCCCAACAAATATTATTATGGATATCCGCCAGGCCAGCCGTGGCCATAGACCAACTTACGTATTTCTCACGGACATTACATTTATGTTCACACACACTCATTGCTAGATGTCAGTGCTCATACTTTTTCACTGTAATATCCATGCTAGTTTATTTTCTTTTTCCTGCTTTCTTCTTGTGTGTTTGTTAAACCTTAAGAAAAAAACAAAAAAATTAGTAGTAGTTTATTTTTCTACTGTAGTAGTAATAATTAAAAAGAAAACCCAAAAATATTTCCCATTCTTCTTTTGCTTGTTGGGAGCTTTCCCGTGTAAATGGTTTTATTTATTTTCTTTTCTTTGGGGGTCAGTAGGAGAAGACCATAATTAAATTGTTGAAGTGGCTCTTATATGCATTATTGTTGATTTAACCAAGAGCCCATATTGCCTTATCTTCTCCTTTTTATTGAATGCTCGCAGATTCCAGCTTAGTCCAATGCACGTGCACTCTTATTATTATTCACACCGTTCGATCGTGCAAGTGAAAGACAATTATGATGATATATGATGGACTGACTGAGATGAGAAAAGCTGGTATGAACTCGACCTCTTTTGTTTTTGTAAATATGATGAGCCCGTCGTTCTTGATTCAGCTTATTATGAATAAACATGTTTACAATAACAATTAGAGATTAGAGTTGCTTGTGCCATGCATGCTTGATTAGCTATGAGTTACAATGATTTACCTTGTATGCCGACATGCTATTGAGATGATTATGATGTGGTATGATGGGGTGGTATCCTCTTTTGAATGATTTAAGTGACTTGACTTGGCACATGTTCACGCATGTAGTTGAAACAAAATCAACATAGCCTTCACGATATTTATGTTCATGGTGGATTATATCCTACTCATGCTTGCATCCAATGTTTATTAATTTTAATGCATGCACATGGATGTTGTCGCTCTCTAGTTGGTCGCTTCCTAGTCTTTTGCTAGCCTTCACTTGTACTAAGCGGGAATACTGCTTGTGCATCCAATCCCTTAAACCCCAAAATTATTCCAGATGAGTCCACTATACCTTCCTATATGCAGTATCTACCTGCCGTTCCAAGTAAATTTGTATGTGCCAAACTCTAAACCTTCAAATAAACATTCTGTCTTGTATGCTCGAATAGCTCATGTATCAACAAAGGCTGTCCTTATATTCCGTGTTAGGCGGGTTATTCTCAAGAGGAGTGGACTCCACTCCTCACTCACAAGAAAATGGCTGGTCACCGGGATGCCCAGTCCCATGCTTTATGCAAACTAAATCAAAATTAATTGCAAACAAAACTCCCCCTAGGACCTAATGTATGTTGGAGGTGTTGGGGAACGTTGCAGAAAACAAAAATTTTCCTACGGTTTCACCAAGATCCATCTATGAGTTCATCTAGCAACGGGTGATCGGATTGCATCTACATACCATTGTAGATCACGCGCGGAAGCATTCAAAGAACGGGGATGAGGAAGTTGTACTCGACGTGATCCAAATCACCGGAGATCCTAGCGCCGAACAGACGGCACCTCCGTGTTCAACACACGTACGGTCAGCATGACGTCTCCTCCTTCTTGATCCAGCAAGGGGAAGGAGAGGTTAATTAAGATCCAGCAGCACGACGGCGTGGTGGTGGATGCAGGGGTCACCGTAGCAGGGCTTCGCCGTTCTACTGCGAGAGGGAGAGGTGTAGCAGGGGAGAGGGAGGCGCCAAGACTCAAGGGTACGGCTGCCCCTCCCTCCCGCCCCCTTTATATAGGCCCCCTAGGGGGTGCGCCGGCCCTAGGAGATGGGATCTCCTAGGGGGGGCGGCGGCCAAGGGGTGGAGTGCCCCCCAAGCTAGGTGGGACGCCCCCCCACCCTAGGGTTCCCAACCCTAGGCGCATGGGGTGGGCCAACGGGGGCACACCAGCCCACTATGGGCTGGTTCCCTCCCCACTTAGCCCATGGGGCCCTCCGGGATGGGTGGCCCCACCCGGTGGACCCCCGGGACCCTTCCGGTGGTCCCGGTACAATACCAATGACCCCCGAAACTCTCCCGATGGCCGAAACTGCACTTCCTATATATAATTCTTCACCTCCGGACCATTCCGGAACTCCTCGTGATGTTCAGGATCTCATCCGGGACTCCGAAAAACTTTCGGGTTACTACATATTCATATCTCTACAACCCTAGCATCACCGAACCTTAAGTGTGTAGACCCTACGGGTTCGGGAGACATGTAGACATGACCGAGATGGCTCTCCGGTCAATAACCAACAGCGGGATCTGGATACCCATGTTGGCTCCCACATGCTCCTCGATGATCTCATCGGATGAACCACGATGTCGAGGATTCAAGCAACCCCGTATACAATTCCCTTTGTCAATCGGTACGTTACTTGCCCGAGATTCGATCGTGGTATCCCAATACCTCGTTCAATCTCGTTACCGGCAAGTCACTTTACTCGTACCGTAATGCATGATCCTGTGACCAGACACTTGGTCACTTTGAGCTCATTGTGATGATGCATTACCGAGTGGGCCTAGAGATACCTCTCCGTCATACGAAGTGACAAATCCCAGTCTAGATCCGTGTCAACCCAACATACACTTTCGGAGATACCCGTAGTATACCTTTATAGTCACCCAGTTACGTTGTGATGTTTGGTACACCCAAAGCACTCCTACGGTATCCGGGAGTTACACGATCTCATGGTCTAAGGAAAAGATACTTGACATTGGAAAAACTCTAGCAAACGAACTATACGATCTTGTGCTATGTTTAGGATTGGGTCTTGTCCATCACATCATTCTCCTAATGATGTGATCTCGTTATCAATGACATCCAATGTCCATAGTCAGGAAACCATGACTATCTGTTGATCAACGAGCTAGTCAACTAGAGGCTTACTAGGGACATGTTGGTGTCTATGTATTCACACATGTATTACGATTTCCGGATAACACAATTATAGCATGAATAAAAGACAATTATCATGAACAAGGAAATATAATAATAATCCTTTTATTATTGCCTCTAGGGCATATTTCCAACAGTCTCCCACTTGCACTAGAGTCAATAATCTAGTTACATTGTGATGAATCGAACACCCATGGAATTCTGGTGTTGATCATGTTTTGCTCTAGGGAGAGGTTTAGTCAACGGATCTGCTACATTGAGGTCCGTATGTACTTTACAAATATCTACATCTCCATCTTGAACATTTTCACGAATGGAGTTGAAGCGACGCTTGATGTGCCTGGTCTTCTTGTGAAACCTGGGCTCCTTGGCAAGTGCAATAGCTCCAGTGTTTTCACAGAAGAGTTTGATCGGTCCCGACGCATTGGGTATGACTCCTAGGTCGGTGATGAACTCCTTCACCCAAATTGCTTCATGTGCTGCCTCCGAGGCTGCCATGTACTCCGCTTCACATGTAGATCCCACCACGATGCTCTACTTGCAACTGCACCAGCTTACTGCCCCACCATTCAAAATATACACGTATCCGGTTTGTGACTTAGAGTCACCCAGATCTGTGTCGAAGCTAGCGTCGACGTAACCCTTTACGACGAGCTCTTCGTCACCTCCATAAACGAGAAACATTTCCGTAGTCCTTTTCAGGTACTTCAGGATATTCTTGACCACTGTCCAATGTTCCTTGCCGGGATTACTTTGGTACCTACCTACCAAACTTACGGCAAGGTTTACATCAGGTCTGGTACACGGCATGGCATACATAATAGAACCTATGGCTGAGGCATAGGGGATGACACTCATCTCTTCTATATCTTCTGCCGTGGTCGGACATTGAACTGAGCTCAATTTCACACCTTGCAACACAGGCAAGAACCCCTTCTTAGACTGATCCATATTGAACTTCTTCAATATCTTATCAAGGTATGTGCTTTGTGAAAGACCTATGAGGCGTCTTGATCTATCTCTATAGATCTTGATGCCTAATATATAAGCAGCTTCTCCAAGGTCCTTCATTGAAAAACTCTTATTCAAGTAGGCCTTAATGCTGTCCAAAAGCTCTATATCATTTCCCATCAAAAGTATGTCATCTACATATAATATGAGAAATGCTACAGAGCTCCCACTCACTTTCTTGTAAACGCAGGCTTCTCCATAAGTCTGCATAAACCCAAACGCTTTGATCATCTCATCAAAGCGAATGTTCCAACTCCGAGATGCTTGCACCAGCCCATAAATCGAGCGTTGGAGCTTGCACACCTTGTCAGCATTCTTAGGATCGACAAAACCTTCCGGCTGCATCATATACAATTCTTCCGTAAGGAAACCATTAAGGAATGTCGTTTTGACGTCCATTTGCCATATCTCATAATCATAGAATGCGGCAATTGCTAACATGATTCGGACGGACTTCAGCTTCGCTACCGGTGAGAAAGTCTCATCGTAGTCAACACCTTGAACTTGTCGATAAACCTTAGCGACAAGCCGAGCTTTATAGATGGTCACATTACCATCCGCGTCTGTCTTCTTCTTAAAGATCATTTATTTTCTATGGCTCGCCGCTCAACGGGCAAGTTAGTCAAAGTCCATACTTCGTTTTCATACATGGATCCTATCTCGGATTTCATGGCTTCCAGCCATTTGTCGGAATCCGGGCCCGCCATCGCTTCTTCATAGTTCGAAGGTTCACCGTTGTCTAACAACATGATTTCCAAGACAGGGTTGTCGTACCATTCTGGTGCGGAACGTGTCCTTGTGGACCTTCGAATTTCAGTAGGAGCTTGATCAGAAGTATCTTGATCATCATCATTAACTTCCTCTCTAATTGGTGCGGGCACCACAGGAACATTTTCCTGAGTTGCGCCACTTTCCGGTTCAAGAGGTAATACTTCATCAAGTTCTACTTTCCTCCCACTTACTTCTTTCGAGAGAAACTCCTTCTCTAGAAAGGATCCATTCTTGGCAACAAAGATCTTGCCTTCGGATATGAGGTAGAAGGTATAGCCAATAGTTTCTTTAGGGTATCCTATGAAGACGCATTTTTCCGACTTGGGTTCGAGCTTTCAGGTTGAAGTTTCTTGACATAAGCATCGCATCCCCAAACTTTTAGAAACGACAGCTTAGGTTTCTTCCCAAACCATAACTCATACGGTGTCGTCTCAACGGATTTCGACGGAGCCCTATTCAAAGTGAATGCGGCAGTCTCTAAAGCATAGTCCCAAAATGATAGTGGTAAATCGGTAAGAGACATCATAGATCGCACCATATCTAATAGAGTGCGATTACGACGTTCGGACACACCATTACGCTGAGGTGTTCCAGGCGGCGTGAGTTGTGAAACTATTCCACATTTTCTTAAGTGTGTGCCAAATTCGTGACTCAAGTATTCTCCTCCACGATCTGATCGCAGGAACTTGATTTTCCTGTCACGTTGATTCTCAACCTCACTCTGAAATTCCTTGAACCTTTCAAAGGTCTCAGACTTGTGTTTCATTAAGTAGACATACCCATATCTACTCAAGTCATCAGTGAGGGTGAGAACATAACGATAGCCACCGCGAGCCTCAATACTCATTGGACCGCACACATCGGTATGTATGATTTCCAATAAGTTGGTTGCTCGCTCCATTGTTCCTGAGAACGGAGTCTTGGTCATTTTACCCATGAGGCATGGTTCGCACGTGTCAAATGATTCGTAATCAAGAGACTCTAAAAGTCCATCTGCATGGAGTTTCTTCATGCGTTTGACACCTATGTGACCAAGGCGGCAGTGCCACAAGTATGTGGGACTATCATTATCAACCTTACATCTTTTGGTATTCACACTATGAATATGTGTAGCATTACGCTCGAGATTCATTAAGAATAAACCATTCACCATCGGAGCATGACCATAAAACATATCTCTCATATCAATAGAACAACCATTATTTTCTCGGATTTAAATGAGTAGCCATCTCGTACTAAACGAGATCCTGATACAATGTTCATGCTCAAACTTGGCACTAAATAACAATTATTGAGGTTCAAAACTAATCTCGTAGGTAAATGTAGAGGTAGAGTGCCGACGGCGATCACATCGACCTTGGAACCATTCCCGACGTGCATCGTCACCTCGTCCTTCGCTAGTCTCCGCTTATTCCGCAGCTCCTGCTTTGAGTTACAAATGTGAGAAACTGCACCGGTATCAAATACCCAGGAGCTACTACGAGTACTGGTAAGGTACACATCAATTACATGTATATCACATATACCTTTCGTTTTGCCGGCCTTCTTGTCCGCTAAGTATTTGGGGCAGTTCCGCTTCCAGTGACCACTTTCCTTGCAATAAAAGCACTCAGTCTCGGGCTTGGGTCCATTCTTTGGCTTCTTCCCGGTAGCTTGCTTGCCGGGCACGGCAACTCCCCTGCCGTCCTTCTTGAAGTTCTTCTTACCCTTGCCTTTCTTGAACTTAGTGGTTTTATTCACCATCAACACTTGATGTTCCTTTTTGACTTCTACCTCTGCTGATTTCAGCATTGCAAATACTTCAGGAATGGTCTTTTCCATCCCCTGCATATTGAAGTTCATCACAAAGCTCTTGTAGCTCGGTGGAAGCGACTGAAGGATTCTGTCAATGACCACGTCATCCGGGAGATTAACTCCCAGCTGAGTCAAGCGGTTATGTAACCCAAACATAGTGAGTATGTGCTCACTGACAGAACTGTTTTCCTCCATCTTACAGCTGAAGAACTTGTCGGAGACTTCATATCTCTCGACCCAGGCATGAGCTTGAAAAACCATTTTCAGCTCTTTGAACATCTCATATGCTCTGTGTCTCTCAAAACGCTTTTGGAGCCCCGGTTCTAAGCTGTAAAGCATGCCGCACTGAACGAGGGAGTAATCATCGGTACGTGTCTGCCAAGCGTTCATAACATCTTGTTCTGCAGGGAGAACAGGTGCGTCACCTAGCGGTGCTTGTAGGACATAATCTTTCTTGGCAGCTATGAGGATGATCCTCAGGTTCCGGACCCAGTCCATGTAGTTGCTGCCATTGTCTTTCAGCTTGGTTTTCTCTAGGAACGCGTTGAAGTTGAGGACAAGTTGGCCATTTGATCTACAATACATGTTGTAAAGATTTTAGACTAAGTTCATGATAATTAAGTTCATCTAAATCAATTTATTCAATGAACTCCCACTCAGATAGACATCCCTCCAGTCATCTAAGTATAACATGATCCGAGTTAACTAGGCCGTGTCCGATCATCACGTGAGACGGACTAGTCAACATCTGTGAACATCTTCATGTTGATCGTATCTTCTATACGACTCATGCTCGACCTTTCAGTCTTCTGTGTTCCGAGGCCATGTCTGTACATGCTAGGCTCGTCAAGTCAACCTAAGTGTTTGCATGTGTAAATCTGTCTTACACCCGTTGTATGTGAACGTTGGAATCTATCACACCCGATCATCACATGGTGCTTCGAAACAACGAACTGTCGCAACGGTGCACAGTTAGGGGGAACACTTTCTTGAAATTATTATGAGGGATCATCTTATTTACTACCGTCGTTCTAAGTAAACAAGATGCAAAAACATGATAAACATCACATGCAATCAAATAATAATAATAGTGACATGATATGGCCAATATCACATAGCTCCTTTGATCTCCATCTTGGGGCTCCATGATCATCTTGTCACCGGCATGACACCATGATCTCCATCATCGTGTCTCCATGAAGTTGCTCGCCAACTATTACTTCTACTACTATGGCTAACACGTTTAGCAATAAAGTAAAGTAATTTACATGGCCTTTCTCAATGACACGCAGGTCATACAAAAAAATAAAGACAACTCCTATGGCTCCTGCCGGTTTTCATACTCATCGACATGCAAGTCATGATTCCTATTACAATAGCATGAACATCTCATACATCACATATATATCATTCATCATTCATCACAACTTTGGCCATATCACATCACAAAACACTTGCTGCAAAAACAAGTTAGACGTCCTCTAATTGTTGTTGCAAGTTTTACGTGGCTGCAATAGGGTTCTAGCAAGAACGTTTTCTTACCTACGTGAAAGCCACAACATGATTTGTCAACTTCTATTTACCCTTCATAAGGACCCTTTTCATCGAATCCGCTCCAACTAAAGTGGGAGAGACAGACACCCGCCAACCACCTTATGCAACTAGTGCATGTTAGTCGGTGGAACCGGTCTCACGTAAGCGTACGTGTAAGGTTGGTCCGGGCCGCTTCATCCCACGATACCACTGAAGCAAAATAATACTAGTAGCGGCAAGAAAGTTGACAACATCTACGCCCACAACAAATTGTGTTCTACTCGTGCAAAGAGAACTACGCATAGATCTAGCTCATGATGCCACTGTTGGGGAACGTTGCAGAAAACAAAAATTTTCCTACGGTTTCACCAAGATCCATCTATGAGTTCATCTAGCAACGAGTGATCGGATTGCATCTACATACCTTTGTAGATCACGCGCGGAAGCATTCAAAGAACGGGGATGAGGAAGTCGTACTCGACGTGATCCAAATCACCGGAGATCCTAGCGCCGAACGGACGGCACCTCCGCATTCAACACACGTACGGTCAGCATGACGTCTCCTCCTTCTTGATCCAGCAAGGGGAAGGAGAGGTTGATGAAGATCCAGCAGCACGACGGCGTGGTGGTGGATGCAGGGGTCACCGCAGCAGGGCTTCGCCGTTCTACTGCGAGAGGGAGAGGTGTAGCAGGGGAGAGGGAGGCGCCAAGACTCAAGGGTACGGCTGCCCCTCCCTTCCCCCCCTTTATATAGGCCCCCTAGGGGGTGCGCTGGCCCTAGGAGATGGGATCTCCTAGGGGGCGCGGCGGCCAAGGGGTGGAGTGCCCCCCAAGCTAGGTGGGGCGCCCCCCTACCCTAGGGTTCCCAACCCTAGGCGCATGGGGTGGGCCAAGGGGGGCGCACCAGCCCACTATGGGCTGGTTCCCCTCCCCACTTAGCCCATGGGGCCCTCCGGGATGGGTGGCCCCACCCGGTGGACCCCCGGGACCCTTCCGGTGGTCCCGGTACAATACCGGTGACCCCCGAAACTCTCCCGATGGCCAAAACTGCACTTCCTATATATAATTCTTCACCTCTGGACCATTCCGGAACTCCTCGTGACGTCCAGGATCTCATCCGGGACTCCGAACAACTTTCGGGTTACTGCATATTCATATCTCTACAACCCTAGCGTCACCGAACCTTAAGTGTGTAGACCCTACGGGTTCGGGAGACATGTAGACATGACCGAGATGGCTCTCCGGTCAATAACCAACAGCAGGATCTGGATACCCATGTTGGCTCCCACATGCTTCTCGATGATCTCATCGGATGAACTACGATGTCGAGGATTCAAGCAACCCCGTATACAATTCCCTTTGTCAATCGGTACGTTACTTGCCCGAGATTCGATCGTCGGTATCCCAATACCTCGTTCAATCTCGTTACCGGGAAGTCACTTTACTCGTACCGTAATGCATGATCCCGTGACCAGACACTTGGTCACTTTGAGCTCATTGTGATGATGCATTACCGAGTGGGCCCAGAGATACCTCTCCATCATACGGAGTGACAAATCCCAGTCTTGATCCGTGTCAACCCAACAAACACTTTCGGAGATACCCGTAGTATACCTTTATAGTCACCCAGTTACGTTGTGACGTTTGGTACACCCAAAGCACTCCTACGGTATCCGGGAGTTACACGATCTCATGGTCTAAGGAAAAGATACTTGACATTGGAAAAACTCTAGCAAACGAACTATACGATCTTGTGCTATGTTTAGGATTGGGTCTTGTCCATCACATCATTCTCATAATGATGTGATCTCGTTATCAATGACATCTAATGTCCATAGTCAGGAAACCATGACTATCTGTTGATCAACGAGCTAGTCAACTAGAGGCTTACTAGGGACATGTTGGTGTCTATGTATTCACACATGTATTACGATTTTCAGATAACACAATTATAGCATGAATAAAAGACAATTATCATGAACAAGGAAATATAATAATAATCCTTTTATTATTGCCTCTAGGGCATATTTCCAACAGGAGGCACTCGTTGTTTCGGGCAAGCCATGGATTGATGCTTGTTGGTGGAGGGGGAGTATAAACTTTACCATTCTGTTTGAGAAACGCCTATAATGTGTTTAGCATGGAAGATATCGCCATCTCTTAGTTGTTACGTTGACAATGAAAGTATACCACTCAAAATACAATTTATCTCTATTTCAAAACCTAGCTCTGGCACCTCTGCAAATCCCTACTTCCCTCTACAAAGGGCCTATCCATTTACTTTTATGTTGAGTCATCACCCTCTTATTAAAAAGCACTAGCTGGAGAGCACAGCCGTCATTTGCATCCATCACTGTTAATCTATATTGGGTATGAGTATGATTGGATCTCTTTTACCATGAATTACAATGTATAGTCAGTCCTTGATCTTTAAAGGTGCTTTGCATTTATGTTTTGCGGTCTCAGAAAGGGCTAGCGAGATACCATCTTGTTATATCATATTATGATTGTTTTGAGAAAGAGTTGTCATCCGAGATTTATTATTATAACTTGCTAGTTGATTATGCTATTGATGTGAGTAATTGTGAGACCTAAGAATTATTCCAAATGTGGTTAGTTATGATCTATGCTGAAAACTTGAATGCTGCCTTGACATAGTTACAACAACAAGAGCAAACAGAGTTTGTAAAAGTTTTTCTTTCTTTCTTTCAGTTTGTCAACTGAATTTCTTGAGGACAAGCAAGGGTTTAAGCTTGGGGGAGTTGATACATCTCCGTCATATCTACTTTTCCAAACACTTTTTCCCTTATTTTGGACTCTAACTTGTATGATTTGAATGGAACTAACCCGGACTGACGTTGTTTTCAGCAGAATTACCACGGTGTTGTTTTATGTGCGGAAAACAAATATTCTCGGAATAACCTGAAACTCCACGGAACATCTTAGAAAAAATAATAAAAATCCTCGCCAAAGATGAAGACCAGGGGGCCCACACCCTTCTCACGAGGGTGGGGGCGCCCCCCCCTCCAGGGCGCGCCCCCTACCTCATGGGCCCCCTGTTGCGTCTCCGACTCCAACTCCACCTACATATATTGAGTTTCGATGAGAAAAAAATCAGAGAGAAGAAATCATCGCGTTTTACGATACGGAGCCGCCGCCAAGCCCTAAAACCTCTCGGGAGGGCTGATCTGGAGTCCGTTCGGGGCTCCGGAGAGGGGGATTCGTCGCTGTCGTCATCATCAACCATCCTCCATTAGCAATTTCATGATCCTCACCGCCGTGCATGAGTAATTGCATCATAGGCTTGTTGGACGGTGATGGGTTGGATGAGATTTATCATGTAATCGAGTTAGTTTTGTTAGGGTTTGATCCATAGTATCCATTATGTTCTAAGATTGATTTTGCTATGACTTTGCTATGCTTAATGCTTGTCACTAGGGTCCGAGTGTCATGATTTCAGATCTGAACCTATTGTGTTTTCATGAATATATGTGAGTTTTTGATCCTATCTTACAAGTCTATAGTCACCTACTATGTGTTATGATCCGGCAACCCCGAAGTGACAATAATCGGGACCACTCCCGGTGATGACCATAGTTTGAGTAGTTCATGTATTCACTATGTGCTAATGCTTTGTTCCGGTTCTCTATTAAAAGGAGGCCTTAATATCCCTTAGTTTCCAATAGGACCCCGCTGCCGCGGGAGGGTGGGACAAAAGATGTCATGCAAGTTCTTTTCCATAAGCATGTATGACTATATACGGAATACATGCCTACATTACATTGATGAATTGAAGCTAGTTCTGTGTCACCCTATGTTATGACTGTTACATGATGAACCGCATCCGGCATAATTATCCATCACTGATCCGGTGCCTACGAGTTTTCCATATACTGATTCTCGCTTATTTACTTTTCCGCTGCTGTTGTTACAATCACTACAAAATACCAAAAACATTACGTTTGCTGTCTTTACTTTTGTTGCCGCTACCACCACTATCATATTACTTTGCTACTAAACACTTTGCTGCAGATACTAAGTTTCCAGGTGTGGTTGAATTGATAACTCAGCTGCTAATACTTGAGAATATTTTTGGACTCCCCTTATGTCGAATCAATAAATTTCGGTTGAATACTCTACCCTCGAAAGCTGTTGCGATCCCTATACTTGTGGGTTATCAATACTATGTGTGCGAGTTCATCTACAACGCGACTTGCAAAGATAAGCGGGGCTACTCTAAAAGACAATTTGATGTGCGTAAGCAATAATATTCAAAATTTCATTTTATTACACCATCATTTCTGTTGAGTTTCATTCATATATATGTATTAACCCCTTTCTTCAAATTAGACGTGGGAGATGCGGAATGAACTCCTACCAGAAGATCGCATGAAAGCAATTCAAGAGGAATTAGCACGATTCTTTCTTGACCACGTCATCAATAAAGCCGGAGAATACCATGTGGAACTTGATTTTAGATGCTAGGGGATTGTAACAGATCTTACATATTGTATATGTATGTAGCCAGTAGCGTCGGATAGATAATACGAATACTTGTTGTTCGACCAATATCTCAGAGAAGGAGAGGTCGATCACTTCTCTCGGTATGCATGACGAACTTCTGTACTTAATGGTTTCCTTCAGTTTCTTACTAGCTAGCGTGTCGAGGGCCTCTCTATACGTATAGTACGTAGCGTCGACCAAGCACGGAGATAAAAAGGACAATTCTCTCTATTAATTAATTAGCTACCTAACACAATATATGAAACACCTTAATTAATCATACAAAACCCCAAATCCACCCCCCCCCTTTCAGGAAAAAAAACAAAAACCATAGCTCCTGAACAGCTGACGCGTGGATGTCTATTTGTCCCGCTTGGTGCCACCAACCGAGACTGAAGGCCCTCATGCCTGGGCTCGCCACAGCGGCCACCTGAAGGCCCATATGTCCCGGTTCGTATAAGAACCGGGACTAAAAGCCAAGGGCATTAGTAACGACCCTTTAGTCCCGGTTCCGCAATCGGGACAGATGGGCCTTATGAACGGGACAAATGGCCCTTTTTCTACTAGTGCTGCTAGCGACGCTGCCGCCCCAGCAGCCCGGCGGCCGTCTCCTCAGTCGCAGAGGGCCGGCCGCTCCGTCTCCAGCTCCGCGCCGGCCGTCGGCCCTCCGTGGAATAATCTTTGAAATGGCACCCGAGATCTGATGTACCGTAAAAGATCTCATTTAATAATAGGGGGTAGTATATTGGATAACTGGAGGACGGAGTAAGATCTCAGGTGGTCCTTACTTTGAAGGCTGATGAATATTGAGTTGTACATATGCATGAGACTTCATTTATTCCCGTCGAGTAAAAGAGCAGTACTGTGGTCACGGCCAGAGCAACGGTACACAAACCAGTCTTCATTGTTTCTTAGCAGTATTACTCAGTAGAGTACAGACACGTCCTGGATACTGTCTTGGGAGAGAAGCAGAACAGCCAATTTGCGAGTTTATGTACACGTATAACGTTGGTAAGAACAGAGGTGTGTTGGAATTTCGCCCACAGAATCAATCATATCAAATCATGATGAACATATGCGTAATTTTTTTTTGGCCAAAGGCACATGTCATACCTATTTTTTCTCTCTTTTTATTTTCTCCTTTTTCTAACTCACGGTGTTATAAAACTCACGACCCAGGTGCACATATATATTGAGGCTGGACCAGGCTAGACTAGCCAACTCAAATACCAATCCTAGATCTAGACGAACACCTCTGGACTCTTACTACTAGACGTCCAGTAACACTAGGACACGGACGAATTGTCCTGCGTAATCTAATCGTGGACAAGACTTGGACATCAAATACTACTTATTCACGTACTGACTCAACTAGGAAACTAACCTATCTTACCGGATTACATCTGAAGATTATACCTAACAATCTCTTCTTAATATTGACATATCATCTCTTTGTGCTTCTTTAATCCTGGCTCATTGATAATTCATCTCTTGTCGACTCATTCGCTTGCATCATGACAAGTTAAATTACTAGACTTCACGATCACAATAATCTCCTCCCAATTTTAAGTTGGCGAATTTACAGACTACCTCAAACATGCCTTGGACTACCCAGCCTCGCTAGTAACATGTGGAATACATCATCCGGTGAACTTAATCATCCACCCTAGTAAGATACATGCCGACTCCTTATGGATCACACCATCCCGTGCACTACACCATGCGCCCCAACCTCATGTCGAGACATGGTCTCATTGAAGAGACTCACCTTCACTGGTTTACAGTCCCCACATAGTTGAATTTGATCTCTCATCAAGACACATAGACGACTTGGATACGCTTCATCTTCAATGCCTCCTCACATAGATGAACACTTGGATATGACGACGCTGACGACGGCTCACTGACACGACGACGACCAGTCGCGCAAACTCGCATGACTCCTAAACTCGTCCATCTCCCGCAGACAACGATCTTGACGACTTGCCGGCACCGCGCCTCGGCACCACCGCTCCCGTCATCGATCTCCATCCGCCGCCTGACGACAGCCTGCCGTCTTCCTCCCCTCCTTGTCGCTCCACTAAACGACGATCGCTAGGTCCTCCTTATCGCTGCATCTCCCAGTGACTTTATTGCCCACCCCAAGGTGCCAGATAATCGCCATCCCGGGTAAGCGCGGCTTCAAATCCGAACCTTGCTCTAAATACTAATTATTGAAATTTCATCCACATGATCAATCACATCAAATTACGATGAACACGCACATGCAAAATCTTTTGCCAAAGGCTATCGTGCCTCTCTTTTCCCTCTTTTTATTTTCTCCTTTTTTTGACTCACGGTGTTACAAAACTCACCACCCAGGTGCACATATATATTGACGCTGGACCAGGCTAGACTAGCCAACTCAAATACCAATCCTAGACCTACACGAACCCCTCTGGACTTTTAGGACACAGATTAATTGTCCTGCGTAATCTAATCGTGGACAAGACTTGGACACCAAACTACTACTTACTCACGTACTGACTCAACTAGAAAACTAACCTATCCTACCGGATTACAACTCAAGATTATACCTAGCAATCTCTTCCTAATCTTGACATGTCATGTTCTTGTGCTCCTTCGATCATGGCTCGTTGACGATTCATCCCTTGTCGACTCATCCACTCGCACCACAGCAAGCTAAATTACTAGAGTTCATTGAGCAACAAGGTGAACTTGTGCAGGGAAACATTGGTAAGCTCACCTCCGTGTGCTTGCTTGGGACAGGGCGCATCTATTATATTGAAACCTCGGGTCCGAATTTTGATCCTAAAGGCAACAACTCGTGTTGTTAAATGGTGTCTGAACTAGGCCGAGACAGCTTCAGATCACTCACGCACTGCACACGAAGCGCCTGGCAAGGGTAATACGAGCGAGGAGAGTCGCTTTCCAACGCGCCAGGCTCGCATCGTGTGGTTTTGGGCCAAATAATGTTGCCATGCGCCCGCTGGCTTGCTCATGCCACACGACTGACGGCGACCTGTAGCGCTAGGAGGAAGGACGATATTGTCCTGCCACTGCCAGCCCAGGGAGGCCATAGAACCGGCCTGAATGAACTACATAATGGGCAAAACTGATTCAGAGATTCATGTATCTCTGAATTTTCATGTTCCAGGCCGTTGCCATCCTATGCAATGCTTATCTCCTAATTAGGAAATATAGCACATGAACAATGCTTATATTCTCCGCCGCATCTCCGCCTCCACGATGTGCGCCGATAACTATCGCAAGAATAAAAGAGGCCGCCGCTGTCCTGTTTTTTTCTTGCCCTCAGTTATTCCGGTCTTCGGGTCGTCATGTAACATAGTAGCTGAGAGCTCTTCATCGTGAACGAAAAAGACTAGTCTATTTTCTTTTCTCTTTAAGTTAAAGATATTTCCTCCATTGATTTTTCTCAGCCAAGTATGCATTTCAAAGACACTAAACCTTTTAATCAACAACTACTTTTCTATGGTCTCTTTTCTGCACTTGATGATTCAGTAGCCGTTTATGTTCCTATGCCGCCTCCGGTCCCGGCTGCGATTCAGCCTTTTCCATTTGATTCCCCATTCCTAAAAGAAGATTTACAATTATTCCTTTTTTCGCAAAGAACATTACGGACAAAAAAATCATTATTCGATAGCGCTCTGGCAACTAGAGAACGTATAGGCTTCGTCCAAAAAAAAGCTGGGAGCTGGGACCTGCTCAATTTTGTGCTTACAGAGTATATGGCTACCGCGTCCACATTGCACCGGTAAGCATCTGATTTTTGTGCCCAAAATCCAAGCAAGGGGAGGAGTATATGGCGTAATGGGAACTCATCCGATTGCCCAAGATAAGTCGTCTGGAAAGTTCCATCTGAGAGCGATCTGCCCATGACAATAATGGGATATCTTTCTCATCATGGGAAGCAAACCCAAAATCTCCTTCAAAAGTAATGCCGATGGAGATCACGTGAAGAAAGTTTAACAACATGGGGAGGTGGGCCTCTTCCAAGATGTTGGCGGATCAAGCAATCATCTGCCCCGGCGGGCTGGTGCTTGGTCCCATCCTGATCGCGTGCGAACAGACAGAAACTGGCCGAAGAGCCTCACTAGCAGATCATGTAAACCACGGGATCGTAAATTTCGTTTATGGGATACTGTAAAATGATTTTACGGTACCGCGGAAGGCACGCCAGAGTAGATCCTTCATACCATACTGCATAACTTAAATATAGTACATAGAACATAGTTCCTGCCACCATAGTTCACCGGAAGTTCATCGCACAAACTTGAAAATGCTAGATTAAACCTAATCTAGACTACTCATCCTTCTTGACATGGAGATGAAAATCCATGACAGAGTTGGAGAGGATGAAGAGGAGGTCGAACTCCTCCTTGGCTGCCTCGAGGCGCGCAGCGGCGCCTTCTTGTCCGGCCGCGACTGCCTCTTTCGCCTGGGTAAGCTCGCGCTCCACCTAGTGGAAGTTTTTGCTGGTTGGCCAAAGGATGTCGTGGAGGCGGTCGAACTTCACGCCCTTCGGCCGCCGCTGCGGGAGAGTGACGCGCTCCCTTGCCTGCACGCGGTGCCATTCCTCCACCGGGTGGCGGGTGGCGTAGCTCCCGGCCTCGTCATCATGGCAGGCTCTCTTGTGTGGCGACAAGCCCCCGCGGCCCCCCCGGCCGCCCCCCCCCCCCCCCTCGCGGTCGACATTGAGGCAGTCGAACAGTGGATGTGCGCGCAGGAAACACCGGTCTGAGAGAGAGAGGGATTTGGCGCCAGAGAGAGAGAGAGAGGAATTTACCGGATAGGAACCCTCAAACGCACCGGATCCAGTAAACATAATGGAGACACCAGGGTTTTACGGGCTGCATGTATACTTTTTGGGAAACATTATAAATCACCTGACGGATCGCAGGCTGGCGTCCGCCACCTTCTATGCATGCCACGTGCCTCATGGCCTCCATCACAAGTTTTTGCAAATAGCCCGTTGTTGCAATCTCTCTCATTGCAATAAGGGCTCTGTTGAATGATCTGGATCCTTGAGAGAAATCGCTTCTCGTGCTCCTCCCAAGCTCCCGTCGAGGCCGCCGCCTCCCTGCGCTGCTCCAGCTTCCCCGAGCTCGCCCTGTGTATTCATCGCCGAGATCATTCCGCCGTGACACTAGTGTGAGTGGGGCAAGCTTCTACAGCCCGACCCTTGCACGATATGACGTTGCAAAGTGTCGCCATTTGCCGCCACGCTGCCGTGACCACCGCTCGAGGGGCACGCCCGAGCTCCACTTCGGCCACCCCTCCCGCCTCCGTCATTGCTCCGGATGGCGATGCTTTTTTATACTTTTCCGCAAAAACGACCTTGTTGCAAACGTACACCCACAACATTATCTCTGTTATAGAAATTTCTCGATTCACACCGCAAACACATCATCTTTTTCAGTAAAAAAAATTCTGCAACATTAGTCATGTTGCAAAAGTCCTCCCGCAACATCATCTATGTTGCAACAAAAATAAAGATGAAAAAACACTGCAACACAATCCTTGTTGCTGATGTTTCTGCAACAAGACCCCAGTTACAAATGTTTTTGCAACACAAGGTTTGTGGCAGTGATGAGGACCAGTGATGAGGACCGTGTTGAGCCATCGAATGACACCTCATCAAACGGCCGTGGAGGCGGTGGATCTTTTAAAAGATCCGCCAGCCGACGCGTAGCAGGCCCCATACTTTTTACAGGCTGGACCTTTTTTATAGGATCTACTTGGTCAGAGTTTTTCATGTATCATGTAAATCGGACCGGATTTTAAGGGCCGGCGAGATTTTTTACGAGATCTACTAGAGATGCTCTATGAGTGAGCTCTAGTAATAATGTATGCTTGGCATGGCAGCCGCCTCCTTCCCTAGAAAAGCCCAGGGTTCCTCAACCACCCGCCGGCGTCGTCGTCGGTCCACCTCGTCTCTGGTGGCCTTAGGGCCATGGCGGCATGGTGGATCCCAGCACTTGCCGGTGAGAGAGCTCCGTTTTTAGATGTTCCTTCGAGTTAACTTAGGGTTTTGTGTCTTGCTCAGGAAGACGAGACGTCGGGGGCTCTCTGAAGATGGAATAAGATTCTTCCTGTCTGGCCACTGTTCTGGTGGTGCGTCTAGCGTCCTCGATGGCCGTGTGGACATGTGTCTCCGGCGAATCTGTCATTGGTAGATTTGCTCGGATCTGGTCGTAGTTTCTGTACGTTCAAGTGTCTTCAAGTTGGACCCTTTCGATCTACGCTACTTTTCAATGGTGTTAGTTGTTCAGCTGCACTCATCATATGGGGCCTTACCACGACTTCTCAACTGTCTATCACAACAAGTTTTGTCCGGCTCCGAAGAGGGAGGGGCAATGCTGGGGGCGCGTGTTTGACTTGCTTCAGTGCTTGCGGTCATTGCTAGGTGGTCTACGGATGATGCAATTTTTATTATTTTTTGTGTTTGTTGTACTGCATAATTGAAGATAAATAGATTGATTTTTTTTTTAAGAAACTGGCCTGTCTTTAAATCGACAACTCGCCCTGAGTAGCTTCTCACATCCCATCGAACCAGAGCCCACCAAGAACGTGTGGCACCAGTAGACACATGGTCGTGCCCGCAACGGATCCAGCGGGTGGCCGAAATGACGGCATCCGGTTCGTCATTCATCGCGGGCGTGAGTTGACGCTTGTGCCCCCGGGGCGTGGCGAGTCGACGCGTCTACATCGCGATTAAGCGATCAAGATTCTCCGGCCGGACTGCGACAGTACACAACGCTGCACCAGTGCACGCCGTTTCGCCCAATTCTTTCGGAGATTATTACCAAAAGGGCCCATTATCCTGTCAAGGCAAAAGGAAAGTTTTGTCCATCTCGAAAGCAAGTGTATTTTTCATGTGATAATTTCTTTCATGTGCAAAATCTTCTCTGCCGAGGATACCTTGTTTACTCTGCTCCATCCCTTACCAAGATTGTTTACTACTTCCTCTTTCCCAAAATATAAGGCGTGATTGACTTTACACAGTCTTTGATGCACGACTTAGATGTTAGACTTAGGTGAGAGGTATGTGGCTTGGTCGGGGCCTTCGGCTTTAGATGTAAAGCTTAGGTGAGTGGTCTGGGTATTTGGCCCAGCTTGCACCCCTTCATCATATGGATTAGAGTAGCGGAAGATGTTGCCAAGATGACGGATTTAGGCATATTGTTGTACTACTTTGTAAGGTTCTCGAGAATAATCAATAAAATGATCGTATGCATCTTCCAGATGCAGAGGCCGGGGGTCATCCTTCTTTTGTAAAAAAAAAAAGTCTTTGATGCAGGACTTTGACTGCAAATATATACCAAGTACATGGATTAAACATGTATAAATGCTACTATCGTATTTGTCTTTCAAATCTATTTTATTCATACGTCTGTATGCTAATTTTGTAGACATATAATACATGAAAATCATTGTCAAAATTGTGTAAAATATAGTTGGGAACTTCCTTTAACTAACAAAATATAGTTTCCCTTTAAAAAAATTCACTGTAACTTTAAGTAACAAAATATGAATTTTTTCTAGCAAAACTAACACCATTGGGAACTTCCTTTGAGTATGAATCTGACGATATCGTTTTCGCGTCATATGACTTATATGTTGCTAGCCAAATATTTGGTCAAATCTAACCCAAAATACGCGGATGACCTTTAAATCCAGATACATCTAGCTCATTTGTCAAGTTGACCTTCATTAACCAATGAACTAAATGCAGCATCTATCCCACCGTTCCCCAACCACTGCCCGCCTGAATTGTATATTAAGGGGGGCCGGAACCATATATTTGAATCCAGCTAGAAGCTAGTTTTTTTAGAATTTTTCCCAATTCATGTTGATTTTTTAGTTTTAAATTCCCAAGCAGTTTTTCAGACCCAACGCAACATTAGGCAGGTCTGCCTCTGGCATGGTTTGCAAGGGACGTTTGTTGTGATGTGAAACAAAACAAAAAACAAATTCGAGCAATTCATGATAAGGCCTACGAGCAACGTGTGTGCAATGCAAGTATGCAACCCCTTTCCTGAAAGCGTGTGCAACGAGATCCGAACAAATGTTTTCCACAGCACCGGTACCAAGCCATTTTCCGGCGGTTGCTTTCTACAGTTCGGATAGGCTCGGGCTACGGGAGGGCATTTCGGGCATTGACTCCCAGCAAGGCCAGTTTTAGGTGGCCGATAGAGCTCGCGTGACGTTGATACGCATCGAATCAATCCGCTAATTAAAACGGCTAATAATCTCCTAACCGGTGCAGCGGACGGCGTCAGAACCATAAAGCCAATCCTTGTCTCTTTCCAGCTTTTGGGAATTATTGGGCGGCCCCGAGGACCAGCAAGAGAGGTTGCTTTCAGAGAGGCTTTCGTGATGAGCACTGAAGATCCCGTGGCCGCCCTTATTTATGATATATTTTGACTTTAGACACTAAGCTATGTCAGGGTACTAGTACTATAAGGAGTAATCTAGGAGCCAAACGGTTCGGGAGATGCTTTCCTCTGGCACAAAACTTTTAAGGAACAAGCTACTTCTAGCATTGGAAGCATGGGCCTATATGGATGGAGGGCCTAGCAGGTGATAGTTATTTATTTTTTGTAGTACCTACTAGGTAGTTCAAACGTGTAGCCGAAACAAAGCCTGAAAGCAAGTGTTTTGGGGTAAAAAAGAACTATCATTCCGAGTGTTAAAAGTTATAACAAGGAGAAGTGCACACCATCCATTATGGCATCACAAAAACACCAAAAGTAACAAAATTACAAGCACTTGAGCGATCTCAAGGCGTGCCACCGTCATCACCCCTCCTCATGTGAGTCAAGCACAACTTGTTGTAATAGAAAGGCAAGTCTAGTCTACCTTATAACAAAATACTTTGCGTTTTCCGTATACTTATTTTAGGAATCCTACTGGAATCCCCAATCTCTTCCTACCTTCATGGAGGGGCGGGGGGGGGGGGGGGGGGGGGGGGGGGGGGGGGGGGTGAGGAGGAGGTGGAGGAACCTGCACTGGTCTGGTGTCGTGTATCGCCTGATTCCCTGATCTGGAGGAGGCCCTCTGATTCATCCTCTGCTTGCAAGGTTGTCATGGTAGTGAAGTATGAGCAGAGGAGAGATGCAGTTCCACGCAACACTGAATCTCGCGGGAAAAAAAAGGGATCATCGAACGGGAAAAAAGGGATCGCACGGGGGGAACGGGATCGTACGTGCCTATCGCTAACTGCCAGTCGGCAGGAAAATAGTTTTTCCAAAAAAAGATACATTGCATTACATGAGTTTTTAATTGTTTTCATTTCTTCGAACATAGGAAGTGTTTTGAAAGACCCTCTACATAACAACCATTGGTGATCAACACCTTCCCAATTGAAACTGCATCTCTTCTCTGCTCATACTTCACTACCATGACAACCTTGCAAGCAGAGGATGAATCAATTGCCAACCGTCTATGACGTGCGATCGAGTATGTTCGGTGAATGGGGGCCTTTCTTCTTCCTCATGGTCAAGATAACAGGGAGGTAGTGTAGTCCCTGCATGGAGATGGTATGGTGTCAAGGATGTTTCGCCGCACCCAACTGGTGTCGTAGCTGGTGGCGGCGTGACTAGGTTCGTGTTGAAGTAGCTAGGGACCCAATTGCGATCTATGTCAGCTCTTTGGTGTCCTCTTAGTAAGAGTCAAAGTACAATTTGTCATTTTCCATTTGGGTCATGTTTGTGAGTTGTTGTTGTGTACCATCGTTTTGTGTTTAATCCAGCATCGGGTCTTTCAAAACACTTCCTATGTTCGAAGAAATGAAAACAATTAAAAACTCATGTAATGCAATGTATCTTTTTTTGGAAAAACTATTTTCCTGCCGACTGGCAGTTAGCGATAGGCACGTACGATCCCGTTCCCCCCGTGCGATCCCTTTTTTCCCGTTCGCTGATCCCTTTTTTTTCCCGCGAGATTCAGTGTTGCATGGAAAAACATGCTGGAGCAGGGATTCGAACTCTGGTCGTCTACTACTAACTCATACAGGTCAACCAACTGGGCTGGCGTTACTTCTTGTGCACTTGAACGCAACTGAACATTTTTATCCTTCTTTCTTACGCATTGGGAAAAAGCATTATATCTTCTGATTTTTCATTTTTCACTAGTGTGTCATGTACTGACTATAGTGGGAGAGGAATACATGTTTACATCAATTTTAAATACATTTAAAAAAGTGTTTCACAAGTGGATTAAACTAATGATTTAAGGACCGCCGATTTGATCAATTACGTATAAACATTGTGGTAGTTCTGACCGGGGAAAAAGTTGTTGACAACACACCCTGGATTTATTTTTTTGTAAATAACATGATAATTTACGAAAGGTGGACCAGATAACTTACGCACCCAGGGCCTGGTAACTTTTCATTGAGGTATTCTTTTTGTCGAAACATACCCCGTTAACTTCTATGTAAATAGCATGGTAATTCACACACCACCGACTTGGTAACTTGCATAAAAACACCATGATAACTTCCATCTGAAAAAAATTTGTAAACATACTCCCAGTAAAAATTTGTGTAAATGCCACAGCATGCCACGCCGGCCCGCAAGCCGCGAAACTGTTAAGTACCATATATTATGTTTTCCGACAGTCCCGATCAACTCGACATGTGTCGGGTGAGATGCTCGCGGTTGCGATGGAGCTCCCAACTGCCCGTCCCGCCCCCCCCCCCCCCCCCCCCCGTCCTCCGGGGGGCCGTCCTCCGGGGGGGGACTTGCTATTCAACTATGCATGCATCACCATCACCACTCGTGCACCCCGACAACTTCTGTGATAAGTAGTATGGCAACAGACACATCACAGATTCGATAACTTAGATATAAACACCACGCAACTTTAACAAAAGGAAAAGGTTGTTATAACCAAAGTAACTTTAACCCACGGGAGGTTAAATAGTTCCCCGAGTAACTCTATATGTAAATAGCATGATAATTTACGCACCGTAAACATGATAACTAACATACAAATATCGTGATAACTTTGACCCCGAGAAAAAAGTTGTCGAAAACACCCCCCCCCCCCATTTTTTATGTTAATTGCATGATAATTTAGTCACCGCAGTTCTGGTAACTTGCGTTCAAACACAATGATAACTTTGAACCGGAAAAAAGTATTGAAAAGGTACCCTGTAATTTCTGTGTAAATAGCATGTTAATTTACATACTGCAGACATGATAACTTATATACAACAGTGTGGTAAGTTTGACCTGGGGGAAGTTGTTGGAAACATACCCCTAATAAATTTTGTGTAAATAGCATGATACTTTACTCACAATGGATTTCATAGCTTACGGCGAACATCATGATAACTTTGACTCAGGGGGAAACTGTTGTTGAAAACAGGGGGAGTGGGTTGTTGTTGAAAACACACCTCTGATAATTTCCATGTAAATAACATGGTAATATATTGCTATCCGAGTTGATAACTCACGTACAAACATCAACGTAACTTTTGACTAGGTGTCCCGATAACTTCTGTGCAAATAACATGATAATACATGGACAACAGAGATGACAACTCAGGTACAAGTACCATTGTAACTTTTGGCCTCGAAATAAAATTTGTTGAAAAAAGATACCCCCGATAATTTCTGTGTAAATAATATGGTAATATACGCATACCAGAGCTGATAACTCACGTACGAACACCACGGTAACTTTCACTCGTTTTTTCTTTCAAGAAGACATAACCTCGATACCTTTCTGTGTAAGTAATATGGTAATAGTCGACCACAGACCGCGGTAACTTTGATCCGGGGAGAACAAATTGAAAAACATACCCTCAATAACCTCAGTGTAAATGCCATGGTATTCTATGCACCATAGACCTAAGCACTGCGCTGTCTGGCACCTACCTAAACCAGTCTAGCCAGGCACAATGCGCAATTTTTTGTTTTATCTGGGTCATGCCATGTTGGCATGTGGACCTCACCTCGTGGCCCAAGGACGACATCGATCGTACACGGTGGGTATTGGATAATTTACTTATAATACCATGGCAAATTTTGACTCACGCAAAAAAAGTAGTTGAAACATATCCCTGATAACATCAGTGTAACACCATAATAAGTTACACACTATGGGCATGATAACTTTTGGCCTGAAAAAAAAGAAGTCGAAACATACCAACATGTGATCTTGTTTCGATGCTCTCGTCGTGGCAAATTTTTACGTGAAAACGGATTTTAAATCGGAGCGACGATTTGAGCTACAAAACATTTTAAAGTTTCAAAATAGGAAGAATCTTTTGCTGACATCATCTGTTTTGTCTTTTAGTTTACATGCATGCATGAAATCATTAATCAAGGCTGGTTACATGTGTTTTCTCTGCCACCACCCACAAAATTAGCTAGTAAGGTTACATGCATGCATGATTAGGTAGAAAGAAGTAGGCGTATGGATATGTTGCTTATCTTCCGGTCAGTCCAAAGTTAGCACAACCCTTTTTTTTGGCAGGAACATGTAATGTATTTCACTTCCACAAAATATTTTTTAAATTTATTCAAACTTCATGACCGTTGTCTTGTATGGGTATTATGTGATTGTGTGCGTGCTGTGTGTAGTGATGGACATGAGTAAGAGCACATTTTCTGCCAAATAAGTATTGATTGAGAACCTACGATGGCGGGGCCACAATACTGAAGTTGATTATCTTATAGGCCCCGGTTGCTCATTTTAGCGGCGGCGTCAATGGTAGTTCGGTGACCCAAGAAGCTTGACGTAATTTTTGTCATGTTTGAAGTGCTTTGAACTTACCCCGCAAAAAAAAAGTGCTTTGAACTTTCGTAATAGAACTAGTCTTTTTCGCTAAAACAAAATCTGTACAATACGTGTCATACAACCGTCTTTTTCGGGTCCCATCAAACTTTTAGCCACTAGGCTTTTGCAACGTATTTGTACTGGTTTTTGATTGTGGGTGTCATGGAATTTTCCTTTTTCTCGAACAAAAAGGCTAATGCTTTGTACAAAGCATTGGGTACCATGATACAGATGGAGGTCAAAGGAAATTTCGCAGCGATACGAATACGACGGAGCAATCATGCATGTGCCGTGCCGGCCCACCGGTCGGAATCGATACTTGTGTGTACTACGTACGGGGGCATATACCACGTCGGCACGGACACACCAGATTCATAGTACGTTCAACGTTACATCCCGGAGAGGAGACGCGCGCGTATGAACCGAGGTAGCAAAATCAGCCAACCCCGCGTCCCGGACGTGTGGCCTGCGCGCGCACCCCGGCCGGCTCGGCATGGCGATCTCGCCGTTTGCCTCCCCGGCAATGGCATCACAGTTCACGGACACCATCAGCGTGAGCATGGAGGAGGACATGATAAGATGGGATTAGTACCCCGGTATCGGTTGCCTCCCCCGAAAAGCCAAGCCAACCCACCCAGCACCCAGCCAGCGACGGCGATGTCTCCCCGTCTTTCACATGCACCAAATCCCCGCCAAAATCCCACTGTATCATATCGGCATCAACCCATCGCTTGGCTCCGAACCTACCACGTGCCCCGCTCCGGCCACGTCCCCCTCCCCCACCCACTATTACATCTACTGCCTCCTCCCCCACCACCTCCCTCACCTCAGATCAATCACTCTTCCCTCCCACTACTCCCACCGCGTTCACCCGCCATTGCCTGTCGAAGCTACGAGATTAGTTACTAGTATGATGGAGCTGCGCAAGTACTGGGGCGTGGGGGGGAGGAGGTGCGGGGCGTGCGAGGGGGCGGCGCCGGCGGCGGTGCACTGCCGGGATTGCGCCGGGTACCTGTGCACGGGGTGCGACGCGCGCCCGGCGCACGCGCGGGCTGGCCACGAGCGCGTCTGGGTGTGCGAGGTCTGCGAGGTCAGCCCCGCGGCCGTGACGTGCAAGGCCGACGCCGCCGTGCTCTGCGCCCTGTGCGACGCCGACATCCACCACGCCAACCCGCTCGCCGAGCGCCACGTGCGCGTGCCCATCGCGCCCATCGGCTCCCCCGAGGCCGCCGCGGTGGCGGCCGAGGCCATGATGTTCTGTGGCGCCGGTGACGGCGAGGCGCGGGCGGATCAGGACGACGTGCCCGAGCAGCTGCACCAGCACGGGGGGATGCTGAACCTCAACGTGGAGGCCGGCAAGGAGGGCGGGAAGATGGACTACCTCTTCTCCGACCTCGTCGACCCCTACCTCGCTGTCGACTTTACGCGCTTCGCCCACGCTGACAGCGTCGTGCCCAGCGGCGTCGCCACCGGCGCCGTACCCGCCGTCGTGGACCTGGACTTCGCGTGCGGGATCGGCGCCAAGCCGCCGCCGACCTACAGCTCCTCGTACACGGCCAACGCCTCCGGCGCGCACAGCGTCAGTCGCCTCGCCTTTGCCTTGGCGCGAACCGATCGCGCGCCTTCTTGCTTGCCGTACGTAGACCAACTTGCTGATCGATCGAGAGGGCTATAATTTTTCAGGGCTCTTCATCGGAGGTCAGCGTGGTGCCGGAGGCCATCTGCGGCGGCGTCGGGAGCTTCGAGATCGACTTCACCCGGCCCAAGCCGCAGCCGTACATGCCCGCGTACACCGCGGCACCGCCGAGCCATGGGGTGAGCGCGCAGCAGGCGTCGCCGGTGGACATGGGGTACTTGACGGTGCCGGAGCGTCCGGTGGCGGTGACCGGGGAGGGCAGGGTGGCGAGGCTGATGCGGTACCGGGAGAAGAGGAAGAACCGCCGGTTCGAGAAGACCATCCGGTACGCGTCCAGGAAGGCCTACGCCGAGTCGCGGCCGCGCGTCAAGGGCCGCTTCGCCAAGCGCACCGACCAGGACGCCGACGGCGACGACGTGGACGCGGAGGCCCATGCCGTGCCGTCTTCCACGTCCTACTTGCTCGACTTTGGCTACGGCGTCGTGCCGTCCTTCTGATCCGCCGGCCCGGCGCCCCGGCCGGCGGCCTTGTACTTGTACCATTGATGCATGTACAGTAGTACGTAGGGGACTAGTAATCCATCCATGTACTCCTCCTGAGCTAGTTCGATCGCGCTTTTGATGTACTAGTAATACTGTAAACTGTAACAGTAGTAGTACTTTGGCCAATATGCTCGTTTATTTTTGGATGGCCGAAACTAGTAGCCCAAACATTTGGATCATCAATCATTATTTATCATCTATGTTTATGGCGATTCTGTTCATCTACCGACAAAAACAAGGGTCGATATGATCGATCGCGAATGCTCTTGTGATCGATCTTAAAATTTCTCTGCAAATTGCAATGAATTCCGTTCAACTGTGCATGCATGGGTACTATATCCGTGAAAGGTACGCACCAAATTAGCTTTATAAAAGCGAACCAATATGTGGTTGGATGGTTAGAGGAACGGCGACATCCCAGCCCATCATAGATTCAAATCCTAGTGCTCGCATTTGTTCCTGTCAGGGGCGGCAGTAGGGGTATTCTTGAGTCTTCATGTAAATACCCATGATTTTTACAAAAAAAAGTGTTGATTTTGGCAAAACAATGACAATTTTCAAAAATCGACAATGATTTTGACAAAATGAATACACATGAATACCCGGTTGCAAATTCCTAGAGCCGCCATTGGTTCCTGTATTTATTTCATGATTTCCGGCGATGTGCATTTCGTGGGAGGAGACGTTTTCGTCGACGACTTCGTAAATTTTAAAATGATATGCTGGCTCAGCCTTTCGAAGGTGCTCATAGGGGTAAGGTGTCCATGTATGCGTTCATAGAGGTGAGTGTATACACGTGTATATAAGCGCTTGCGTCTGCACTGTATTAAAAAATCAGCTTTATAAAAAAAATATATTGTTTGTGGACCTGGATGTCCACTGAACATCAGATATTTAAATATGACAAAACAAACGGTTATCATGGCAACTTGTGTTCATCGCGGATGGTAATTTTAGTTATGAACATGGCAAATTCATCTTAGTTCATTCTGCATAAGGAAATTGCCATGCTTACAAATTAAATTTGTTATCCTCACGCAAATATAAATTGTCCTAACAAACATTTGATTTGCCATGACTAAGGATCTAACGTCGGATTGGTTACACACCATGTAATATTACATTGGTTAATTAGTTTGGGCAACTCCAACGCCGGCCCGTAAAACGGTCAGCGCATCTGTCCGTCGATAGGAAGACTAGTCCGTGCACACGGATGCAGAAACCGCCGTCCAAGACTGCCTGCACACATTTCAAATCAAGTTTAAACAAATTAGATGGATATCATCAAACACAGTGGATTTCATAAAAATCCCAACATAATTTCAATAAAAGGTCGATATTTCGACCGATTAACTTAAAACTAGAAGAAAACGCATAAACACTATACGACCACTTCGTACGTGTGGCTGTCGTGCTCTGCTCACCGCCGTTGTCGCCCGTGTCGTCGTCGTCATGGCAACCTTGTCGTGCGGTTGCCTGCCACTCATAGAGAAGCCGCCCCACCTCATCCCGGGCGGTGCGGAGGACCGCCACGGCCAATGCAGAGCTCTTACGGTGGGCTTTCCTCTGCCAGCGTTGGCGGAGGAGTCGCTAAGCGACCATTCCTCGCCGACCTTGGCAAGCTCACCGTCAAGGCAATGGTGGCGGCGCATGGTGGCCGTCTCCGCGGTGGTGACGCAGCGGTTGAGCGTCCACGGGAAGGCGGCTCCGAGGTGGTGATGGTGGATGCGGCCCCGCGCCTTCATGATCGCGGACGGTGGCTCCCCCTTGATGGGATCGGGTGGCGGGGAGGCGACGCGGGCCGGCAATGCGGGCGCACCAGCTATACACCAGCGGCGACGCGGGCTTGTCTTTCACGTGTCATTTGATCTAGACGTCGCGGTTGTGTGGGGGTGACACCAGCTCCTTCCTATGCGGCCCATGATCTGGACGCAGCCGCGGTTGCTCGTGGGTGCGTGTATGTGGGTGGGGAGGGAGGGGGGCACACTCATCCTTCATCCCGCGGAGTGGGGATTCTGGCTCGCGCTTCACGCAGTAGCGCGGTGATAACCAACAAGTATAAAGGATCGCAACAGTTTTCGAGGGTATAGTATTCAACCCAAATTTAATGATTCGACACAAAGGGAGTCAAAGAATATTTGCAAGTATTAGCAGTTGAGTTGTCAATTCAGCCACACCTGGAGAACTAAATATCTGCATCAAAGTGGTCAGTAGCACAGTAATATGACAGTTTGATAGCACTGGTAACAGTAGCAACAGTAATGGTAACAATAAAAGTAGCAGTTTTGTAGCGATTGTAACAACAACAACAACAATAGTAGTAAATTAGCAAATATCAATGTGTGAAAAAGCTCGTATGCATTGAATTGGTGACGGATAATTATGCTGGATGACATTCATCATGTAACAGTGATGTCTACTACGCAACCTTCTTCTTGTAGACTCGTGTTGGGCCTCCAAGCACAGAGTTTTGTAGGACAGTAGCAATTTTCCATCAAGTGGATGACCTAAGGTTTATCAATCCGTAGGAGGCGTAGGATGAATATGGTCTCTCTCAAACAACCCTGCAACCAAATAATAAAGAGTCTCTTGTGTCCCCAACACACCCAATACAATGGTAAATTTTATAGGTGCACTAGTTCGGCGAAGAGATGGTGATACAAGTGTAATACGGATGATAGATATAGGTTTTTGTAATATAAAAATATAAAAACAGCAAGGTAATTAGTAACAAAAGTGAGCAAAAAGGGTATTGCAATGCTTGAAAACAAGACCTAGGGTTCTAACTTTCACTAGTGCAAAGTCTCTCAACAATGATAACATAATTGAATTATATAACAATCCCTCAACGTGCAATAAAGAATCACTCCAAAGTTTCTATTGGAGAACGTAGGAAGAACACATGTATTAATCCCTATGCATAGATTACCCCAATGTCACCTCGGGAATCCGCGAGTTGAGTGCCAAAACATACATCAAGTGAATCAATAGAAAATGCCATTGTCACCACAGATATCCCATCGCAAGACATACATCAAGTGTTCTCAAATCCAATACTTAATCCAACATAACAAAACCTCAAAGATCAAGACTCAATTCATCACAAGAAGGTAGAAAGGGAGAAACACCATAAGATCCAACTATAATAACAAAGCTCGCTGTACATAAAGATCGTGCCAAATCAAGAACATGAGAGAGAGAGATCAAATACATACCTACTAGTACAGGGTGAACTACTCCTTCCTCGTCATGGAGACCGTCGGGATGATGAAGATGGCCTTCGGTGATGGTTTCCCCCTCCGACAGGGTGTCGGAACGGGCTCCCGATTGATTTTCATGGCTATAAAGGCTTTCGGCGGTGGAACTCCCGTTCTATGTTTCTTTTCAGGGGTTTCTTTATTTATAGGAATTTTTGGCATCGGAAATAAGTCAGGGGGGGTTCCCGAGGAGCCCACAAGCCAGGGGCACCCCCTAGGCTTGTGGTTTCCTCGGGAGTCTTCTGGCCCAACTCCGATGCTCCGTGGGTCTCTTCTGGTCCATAAAAAATCACTGTAAAATTTCAGCTCATTTGGACTCCATATGATATTCCTTTTCTGTAAAACTCAAAAACAAGGAAAAAACATAAACTGGCACTGGGCTCTAGGTTAATAGTTTAGTCCAAAAAGTAATATAAAATAGCATATTAATGCATATAAAACATCGAAAATAGATAATATAATAGCATGGAATAATAAAAAATTATAGATACATTGGAGACGTATCAAATAGTTATAACCTAGGGCGACACAGAACTAGCTCCAATTCATCAATGTAATGTAGGCATGTATTTCATATATAGTCATACGATGTTTGTGTTAAGAACTTGCATGATGTCTTCTATCCTACCCTCCCGTGGCTGCGAGGTTCATAAGGAAACAAAGGGATATTTTGGCCTCCTCTTAATAGAGAACCGAAACAAAGCATTAACACATAGTGAATACATGAACTCCTCAAACTACGGTAATCACTGGAAATAATTCCAATTATTGTCACCTGTATGCGGATCATAACACGTAATAGGTGCGTATAACTTGCAAGATAGGATCAAGAACACAAATATATTCATGAAAACATAAAGGGTTTAGATATGAAATTATGGCACGCGGGCCCTAGTGACGAGCATTAAGCATAACAAAGTTATAACGACATCAATCTCAGAACATAGTGGATACTAGGGATCAAGCTCTAACAAAACTAACTCGATTACATGATAAATCTCATCCAATCCATCACCGTCCAGCAAGCCTACGAAGGAATTATTCACTCTCGGCGGTGAGCATCATGAAATTGATGATGGAGGAAGGTCGATGATGACAACGACATCGAATCCCCCTCTTCGTAGCCCAGAACAGACTCCAGATCAGCCCTCCTGATGAAGAACAGGAGGTGGCGGCAGCTCCGTATAGTAAAACACGATGATTCCTTCTCTCTGATTTTTTTCTTAGCGAATAGGTCCTTCTGGAGTTGGTGTTAGGGTTGCAGGAGTTGCCAGGCACTACGGCAGGATGGTCCAAACGCGATAGTCGAATCAGAGACCCTTCGACGAAATTGTGTGCGATGCATCAATCACAAACGGTGATGTAATAAAACCGTCAAAAAAGATGCAAAACATTTGCGATGGTCGCGACATCAAACACGGTTCGTATTAGATTTGCGTGTGCGATGAGTGGAAAACGGTCAATCTAGAAGAACTGTTTGCGATGATGCAGAACAACAGAAACGGGCAGCCAGATGAGGGTGTGTGCGATATATGGCATACAGTACACTTGGATGAACTGTGTGTGATTAGGCAACACAATGGAAACGGTTCAACTAAACAAGATGTGTGTGATACGCGGCAAACATGTCCGTAATCAGAAATGTGTGCGCAGACCAATAATAACACAGACGATTGCTGCTAATAAGCCGTGTGATTTGCTATGTCCACAGAAGAATAACATATATATATACACACACACACATACACACACACACACACACACACACATATATATGTTATTCTTCGCACACACCACAATAAACAATTGCATGCATTCTAAAGTAGGAGAAACGATCGTCTAGTCATCTACTTCTTGTGACGCTCCCGCCACTGCTCTGTGGCTCGATCCCTCGTCTGGGGCAGGAAGAAAACACTTCCTCATGTCAACGATCCGCCTGTACATCTTGTAGCTTGTGTACGCATCCTTGGCCGCGTACTTGACGTGTTGTTCATCCAGTTTCTCATGCCAAACACTGTGCCAGGCGTTCTTGTCCTTCTTGCTCTCATCCTTCATCTTCGTGTAGTAGGGGTCGATGATGGCCGAGGCGAGGTCAAAAGTTAGTTCAGTTTGTTGTTGTCGCTGCCCCAGACCTTGTAGTGGTCCTGGATGTTGACAAGATTCCGACATTTCAAGCCCGAAACCTTGAGCGCTTTTAGATCGTTGGTGGTGTCCACCGTAGTGAAACTATAGTCGGAGCTACTGATAAACTTGGAGAAACGCTCGCAAGGCCTCATGGCCATGTGGTAGTGGTAGACGAGGACGTCATGTTGCACGCACAACTGGGCGACGACAACCTTCTGATCGTGCTCGGCCCGACCGATGGTGTACTCGAGGTCGAAGCCGACCACTTGGTACTTGTCCTCGGCAAGGCACTGCTCCATAGTTTGGATGGAGCTCTCCACCGAGACCGGATCATTCTTGTACACCACCGAGAGGTCCTTCCCCCTCACGTGGGTGTCTACTACGTGATGCATGGTGAACTGCCCGCCGTTGTCGTCGTCGGCCACTGGGTGCGCTATTAGAGCCACGGGGAGTGCCATTGGAGCCATGAGGAGCACCATTGGAACCGCTGGATGTCCTCTCTGTATGTGTCACCGTGGGTGTGCTTATTGTGTCATGTGACGTGAGAAATGAAGGTAAATGGCTGCATGAATAATGGGGGCCGGGCGGCCTGGATTTCTCGGTGCATCCGCATGGCAGTTTTTGCAGCGGGTAACTGCATCATCGCACCGCGCCCGGCGCAACCGCATGTACACGAACGTGCGTGATCGTGCGCCGGCCCCAAACACTGGCCGCGAGCGTGGAGGGACGAGGGCAGAGCACCCGGAGGGATGCGAGAGCAGAGCACGAGCGGCGGGACGCGAGCAAAGCGCGCCGCGGCCGCCTCAACTGCAATCAACCACAAGCATAGAGCAGTTGAATACGCATGAAATGGTCGCCTACAAGCCGGCCGACAGTTGCGTTGCTGCGTAGAGAGCGGCCGTGTGCTACTACCTCCATCTTGGTCTATAGTCCCCTTTATATTCTGTGCCATACTTTGCTCTTAAATTTAACCAACAAAATGTTAATGCATGTTATAAAAATTATATAATTGGAAACTATGTTCAAATACGAATCCAACTATATAATCTTTGGCGACATGCATTCGTATTTTTTTAGTTAAATCCTACTTATAAATCAGGACGGCGGTATAGTTGGTAATTAAATCACAAACATTTTTTGTTAACCATATGCGTACGTGGCCTTTCATCCTCCTCTCGCACGTCTTTTCATCCCGCTGCCGCAGCCGGCTTACAGCGCAAGCTTGCGTAGCGCGCGGCGACGTTCTTTTGGCCAAACGGTGGCTCGAAGTGGCGCCAATGATTCGTCGGTGAGCCTGTTCCCGCGCAACCTCGCAGGTTCCCGCGCAAGCTTCCCGCCCGACTCGGTGAAGTCCCCCAAAATCCCAATGCTTATTGGACTGCTATATAAACCCTCATGGCCGGCGAGTCCTGCGTCGCATTTTCCCCTCCCTTCTTGTAGCTTATCTCGCCTGCTTCTCCCACAATCCCCAATGGCACCGATACGTTGTTGTCGCTCAACCACTCCGCCGTCATTAGAGGATAGCTCCAGCTGGGAGGCTACACCGCGGCAGCGGCGCAGTCCCCGGCGTAGTGTAGTGCGCGTGGTGTCCCTATTGGGTGTGCGCTGAACACCCACCACACGCTCCGCCGCCGCTTCCTGTCGGCAACTGTTGCCGGCCGCTGTTGCCGCCACACCACCATCGGAAGCTAGGGCCATTGCCCGCTCCGCCCCGTGGCCCGAAGGCGGGAGGTGGTTGTCATGGCCACCACCCGACTGCCGGCCACCGTGGCCATCACCCACTCTGCAACCGCGGCCCGAAGGAGGGAGGTGGTGGTCGTGGCGGCCACCTCATCGTCGGCCGCCGTGGCCGCCAGCCCACCGTCGACCGCCTGGGTGATCACCCGCTCCACCACTGCCGCCCGAAGGCGGGAGGCGGAGGTGGAGGCCCGCACGTGCGTCAGCGACCTTGCGTGCAACCCCGAGTTCCTGCGGGAGGAGGAGGAGCACCTCATCGAGCACGCAAAGAGCCTTACCACCGCCGTGGCCGTCGCACATGCCGCCTCAGAGGCGAGGAATCAGGAGATCTACGAGGAGAACCACCGCTTGGTGAGGGGTCGTCTGGAGCGGCAGACGACGTTCGAGCTGAGCGTCGCTAAATGTGCAGCATCAGCAGGCACCGTATTGAAGTTGTCCAACTCGTCGGTAGGCTCCTCCTCCTCCCCTGCCTCTTACTGAGCGCGCTCGACAGAGGAGATGCTGCCGTAAGTAGTACAAAGCCCCTCCTAGTGGTAGTAGTATTTAGGGCTATTTTGTTCAGTTCATCTGACTATAGATGTGGTGGAACTGTACAACATACTTAAAATTAGCTAGTATATACAGTTGAACTAGCTATTTCAATACATGATTGACAACAGTTGGGGAAAAGTTTGGTCGGATCAGCTGTCGAGTTGAACTATTTGTATAAAGAACGACTGCTTAATCTATGAATGAAATCTATGCTTAATTACTGAATTTTAGTTGCTAAAATTAGATAGTGCTAGTGAATTTTAGCTGCATATTTTGACAAATCGCAGTGTTACAAGGTTGACAAATGGCAATGTTACTAGATCAACAAATGTAAATCTTTCCAGTTTAACAAATGGCAACATATATACCCAATATGACAGATGCAAGTCTTACCAAATTGTTTGTACGTGGTTGCACACGGGTCATCCGAAACAACCATTTGTGTTGAAGAGGTGCACAAATCTTTCTCGACACATTTTCCCTTGGCTTCTTAGGGAAGCTGTCGGTTTGCATATGGGTGTTCTAACTAAAATATTTGCGATGAGTTTTTTATATTTAAAAACCATTGATGTTTTTTTCAGAAGAAAATCGTTTGATAAGTCTGTACATTAAGAGAGGAAAACGCAAGTTCGTTCAAACCATATCTTTCATTCAGTCATACTGCGAATTTCTATTCATATGATCGAGATATATTAGTAAACCAAAAAAAACTATTTCCGGCGGTGGCGGAGGCGGCGTGCTGCGCTGTCATTGTCGTTGTCGTCCTCCGGGACGCCGTTGTTGAAGTCTTCAAGGCAGCATAGAATGTTCTTCACTTGTAAATCAAACATCATGTCATCGCGCGATCGACGGGCGGGGCGCCGGAGGACGGCAACATGCGGCGCTGAGAGGTAGCGGTCGACGGCGGCGTCCTATGCCGTCGAGGGGCGCGCGCTCACGGGCACGGGCGCGGCGGGTGCAGCCAAACGCATGGGGACCGGCGCCGCAGTGGGTGGAGGGGCGCGCACGGGCACGGGCGCTGGCATGTACACGAGCTCGCGCGGGTCCGCGGAGACCTCACTGACTCCCGCGGCTTCTAGCTCAGCGATAGTGATCGGCGACTAGCCCGTCAATGCTACGGGGATGGTCACTGGCGCGGGCTCGGGGATGGGAGCTGGGGCGGGAGCGGGGGCAGCAACCGCCACAGCCAGCTCATTCAGGGCCATGTCCATGAGGCCCCGTTCCTCCTTATTTTCTATGTCCTCCGGCTCGGAGTCGACTTCACCAAACTTGAAGACTAGTGGCAGATGATCCTTCTGCGCCATGGCGTTGGTGGAGGTCTGCGGGAGGAAGGGGAATGGGAGGCGAACAGTAAGGCCGCCCATATTAAATAGCGGCTCGAGCGCCATTAATGGAGAGGAAGGCGGGTGACCATGGAAGTCAAAGGGCTCGCTTCCCAGTGAACCTGCACAGCGTACAGCTCACACACTTCCTGGTGAGCGTGCATATTGGAGGACAACTTGCACGCCTCTCGGTCAGCCTGCGCACCGAACTTCGCTCGCACGCCTCCCGTTCAGTCAAGCAGTTCTCCTACGGAACCTCCTATAGCCAGTAAAACCAAGACACATGGCGTCACGTGAGTGGTTGACAAAACGCACACAATTTAAATTATACAAATGTTTGAGGTATTAAAGTGGCAGCTATTTTTTCAAAATGCCTTTGTTGGCTGTTATTCGAGTGCGCCTTCTCTCAAAATGGACACGAAAAATACCACAGCATGTCGGGTGCCATTACATGATAGCATGCCAAGTTTCATGAATTTCAGACGAGTTTTGGATTTACTAGAATTTAGAAACAAAGTATCTCAATGTTTTGCCGGCAATCAACAGTGCCCTGGTGTTTGAAATTCAATCCAATTTCTTGCATGTGACCTAAGCATGCACCCAAGGACATAGATTTGATTTTTCAACCAATTTATATGCACTGGAGCATGTGCATGTAGTTCAAATTTGAATTATGCATGTAAAATGCCTAGAAAACCTAGTTAATGTATAAAAATGTCCAAACAAACCCCGAAAAATTCCAAAATTTAACACAACACTCATATTGTTCTATGTTGACACTAGAATTTTTTTTAAAGCAATAAGAGGCAACGAATATCGTTTCGTCCCCAAAGGTGGCACGTTTCCTACCGAAACCATCAGGCTTGTCATGCGAGGCTCTGGTTTGTGAGAAGCTTATTCCCAAACCTTCCCCAAATGGGACAAAAAATTTACCACACCATGCTGATGCCGCTCCATGATAGCATGCCAAGTTTCATGAATTTCAGATGAGTTTTGGATTTACTAGAATTTAAAAACCAGGTATCTCAATGTTTTGTCAGCAATCAACAGTGTCCTGGTGTTTGACACTAGAAATTTTTTGAAAGCAATAAGAGGCAACGGATTTCGTTTCGTCCCCAAAGGTGGGACGTTCCCTACCGAAACCATCAGACTTGTTGTGAGAAGCTCTGGTTTGTGAGAAGCTTATACCCAAACCCGCCCCAAATGGGACAAAAACTTAACCACGACATGTTGATTTCGCTTCATGATAGCATGCCAAGTTTCATGAATTTTAGAAGAGTTTTGGATTTACTAGAATTTAAAAACCAGGTTTCTCAGTGTTTGCGACCGAGTGATGGTGGTAGGGTGTTTGACATTCATTCCCATTTCTTGCATGGGACCTAAGCATGCAACCAAGGACACAAATTTGAATTTTCAACCAGTTTATATGCATTAGAGCATGTGCCTGTAGTTCAAATTTGAATTATGCACAAAATGCATACAAAACTCAGTTAATCTATACTAATATTAAAAGAACAAACATGAATCCTCGTAAAGTCACGCCACAAAGTGTAGACATAAGTACCAGAGACGTTTGATCAATCCCACTAAATTACATAAAACGTTCTATATTACATGAAAGGCCTGCCACACCAGTCAACGCTCAGGATTAAATGTTCTGCCAGGGCAGACGCTCACGTCCTACTTCTCCCATGATAACTCACGCAAAGAAGCCGCCGCACAACACGCCACTTTAGTATGGATCCCACGCCCGTACAAGGAAACAACACGTCCAATTTGCATGGAATTGCTCAACTATACGGAAAGAAATCTGCTAAATTAGGGGAGAATCAATCTAGGCGTCCAGCTTGATGTGCGCCATCGCTGCTCGCTGCCCTGCGCAGACGCCGAGGCACCGGACAACAACCACGACGACGAGCTCTTCGCCAGCACAAGTGCAACCGCCGAGTCACCCGACGACGACCACGACGACGAGCTCTTCGCCATCACAGGTGCAGCCGCCGAGGCGCCCGTCCACGGCCGCGCTTGACAAGCTCGTCACCAACACAGGTGCATGCTCTTCAGTATATAACTGACCTCACCTAAAATCGTTCCTAGTCTGCATATGGATCGTCCAATGCTTTAGTTACAAGTAATATGAACACAAATAAAGACAACCAGAAAGAGACCTAGATGATGGTATTGCAAACTACTACTTCCTGTTGCATTATTCCTTCAGGTATAGTTGTATGATAACATTCTTGACATTCACAAGGTTAAAGGACAGCGTATGGTCCCGACCACTCCCAACGGGACGCTCACCCGGTGCCAGGATATAAGCAACACCCAGTACTTGGGTGATGATCAGTACCCATGCACACGATTTCAGTTTTTTTCTCAAATGCTGAATTGTGTCACTGATTGCAAACCCTAAAGAAGTAAAAAAGGCTGAGGGATAGAGAGCAGTATGCACAAAATAGGGATGAGATTAATAAGAGACAACGTGAGGTCTATAAATAGAAGAAAATTGCCGCAGCCGAGCTCAATTGGGCACACACCCAGCTGGTTGTATCACAAGGTAATGATGATCAACTTCATGATATATGGCCCGGTTTTATTGCTATATAATGATCTATGATCTGTTTTTCAAACATGCAGACCGTAATGAGATAAAGAATCAGATGGAAAGGGAGCGGTATGCACAAAATAGAGAGGACATTTTAAAGTGACAACGTCCAACCCGCGAGCAAAATAAGCATATTGTTGCCGTCCTTGATGGCAGTCACATTGTAACACAGGTGCCGGCTACCAGACAATCAGCAGTCACACAACTGCAGAACATAACATGTGCAGGTGGTGCAATCACTGGATTGTTGTTCAACTGCTAAACTATGTCATGAATTCCAGACCCTAAAGAAATAAAATGGCAGAGGGATAGAGAGCAGTACTGTAGTTGGTCCTATCTTGAATCTCTCATCAATGCAGAGATGGGTGGACGTTCCAAAAGCACTTCTACGGTTTGTAGTTAGTCCTACCACCCCATCTTCTGAAATAAGATTATTTTTCTTTTTATTTGTGGCTTGTGATGCTAATACCTTTTCATTTGTGGTGCAACAGCTAAAAGAACTGGATTATTTATTCAAATATGCATCCAAGCACATGGAATTAAAATCCGGTAAGTGGAATGCTCTAAATGTTACAACATTTTTCATTTTTCTGTATATAAATGAGGTCATCTTCTATTATTAAACTTTCATATTAGATGGCTGCAGGATAAGTATTGCATGATAAACAAAAATAGGAAAGTAAACGTATAGGCTCGGAAACAGTTTGGATTTTACAAGAGAAGATGTACTAAAGTAAATTCAGGTAGAATCATTGGCAAAGCTAGGATTTGCAAACAGGTTTGTCCTCATCTAAAAAAAAATCCTTGTATCCCTCCCGGTTTGAACAGATTATGTGCAAACTTTCTATATATGTATGTGCTCATCAGTGAAACGTCTCAAACTATGCTTTGATGTGAGACTAGTCAAACACTTACACAGTGTAAAGAAATAAACATGTTGCCATATGCAGCGTGTAAATGTAGGTTTACTGGTAAAGGCCAAACTAAGACTTAAGAAAGTACTATATCTTGACCAGATTAAAACATATTTTAAGATAGCCAAAGTGTATAGTACAGTCACACATACTTGTCGTACACAATTTTTTTGACAGTACAGTCATACATACTTGTCCGTACAGGCAATTCCAAAAACTCTCCTGTACAGAGAAGAGCAAGTATAGGCAACGAAAGTTGAGTAATTTTTAGTCAGAGTCCAAAGTCATGAAATCATGCTTAAGGCACGAGAATATGTGCAGAGTCTTAGCAGGGTACATTTGTTATGCTATTGTGCTTATTTTTTTCCCTGCATAGCATTCCCGAAGCACATTTGATCATTTTTTAGTGTTGTAATCATAAATGCTGGTCTTCTGAGTCAAATGCGATTTTGAGCTCTTAACAAGGTGCATTTTGTAAGCTATTTATTCTTATTTTTAACTGCATAACATTATGAAAACAGGATGACATATAAGAATTGAAATATGAAACCCATGCACTAGATTACCTTAATACACCCTTAAGTCGTTTCAGGAAAGAGAAGCTTCGATGTATCACCGATTCGAACCAATACATTCAACAAATAACTGGTATATTCGGAAATTAAGTGAGTGAGTACCTGATCATTCTGACCAAACAAAATCCGAGACTATCATGAGGTAAACCTGTCAAGTACTTCTTCTGTACAACGCTCAAAAGCTTCGGGTTGATGTATATGGCAGGCAGGTATGCCTCCCCATTCACATCTTTCTGTTTATTCCAGAGTCCCAAAAATTTATTGTGGAACAAATTCAATGACTCTTCCATGGTCTTCAATATCCATTCCTTGTAAGCCAGCAAAAGCACTTCGGTTATAACTGGGAGTCCGGGACAAGAAGAAATACATCTAGAAGGTTGTGCTATATCAATTATTCATTCTTCAACCTGTCTCTTTGCTTTGCTATAAATCTCGGATTTGGAAAGTTAACCATGAACTTTCTAAAAACAAGCTTCCGTCTTTTCAGAAGAAGTAAATTTCTTTGGCAGGATCAAGCCAAATCAACCAAATCTGTCTTGGTCCCTAGCTCCTCACAATGCCCCTAGCCACCCAGAATTCAAATCCACCAATCAATCAACTTTATGACAGCATGGTTACCTCAAAAATATTAACTAACCAGAATCTCCACTCATAACAGTTGTTGCAACAAAGTTAAGAACGTCTAATCAAACAGCTTACTCCAACTTCTATTTTTTTCTCCCCGATTCTAAAAATGACTCTGTAACACCCTTGATGCGACTATATCTCCCACGTGTCGAGGCACGACTTAGAGGCATAATCGCATTGAAGGCATATGTCGCAAGTTAGGCAATCTTCACAACTCCCATGTAATATAAATCATAAAGGGGAGAACATAGTTGGCTTACACTCGCCACGTCAATCGAGTACATAAATAACATTACATCATCCAAACACTCATGGCCCGACTACGGCGCCAAAATAAAAGATAACCCAACATGCGACACGGTCCCGTTCACCCCCAACTGGGCACCACTACTGATCATCGGGAAAACAAACATAGTAACATTGAGAGTCCTCGTCGAACTCCCACTTGAGCTCAAACCCGTCTCCTGGAGCGGAATCATCAGGCCCTGAATCTGGTGTAATAGTAATCTGTGAGCCACAGGGACTCAGCAATCTCGCACCCTCGCGATCAAGACTATTTAAGCTTATAGGTATGGCAAGGTAAAAATATGTGGAGCTGCAGCAAGCGACTAGCAAAATATGGTGGCTAACTTATTCGCAAAAGAGAGCAAGCAGAGGAGGCAAAGAACGAGCGAGAAACTAGAGAGCAATCTGCGCAAACATTACTCCAACACCGTGTCCACTTCCCGGACTCCGCCGAGAAGAGGCCATCACGGTAACACACTCATTTGATTCATTTTAATTAAGTTAAGGTTCAAGTTATCTACAACCGGACATTAACAAATTCCCATCTGCCCATAACCGCGGGCACGGCTTTTGAAAGTTCAAATCCCTACAGGGGAGTCCCAACTTAGCCCATGACAAGCTCTCACGGTCAACGAAGGAATAGACCTCCTCCCAAGACGGACCGATCAGACTCGGTATCTCGGTTCTTCAAGACACTTCGACAGGTTAAAACAAGACCAGCAACACCGCCCGAATGTGCCGACAAATCCCGATAGGAGCTGCACATATTTCTTTCTCAGGGCACACTCAGATTGTCTAAACTTCCGGTAGGCCAGCCGAGAGTTGCCCCTGGTAGCCACCGGCGGCTGACAGTTTGGACGAACACTCAGAGGAGCACTGGCCCGAGGGGGTTTAAAATAATGATGACCCTTGAGTCTGCAGAACCCAAGGGAAAGAAAAGGCTAGGTGGAAAATGGTAAAACCAAGGTTGGGCATTGCTGGAAAAGCTTTAATCAAGGCGAACTATCAAGGGGTTCCCATTATAACCCAACCGCGTAAGGAACGCAAAATCCGGGAACATAACACCGATATGACGGAAACTAGGGCGGCAAGAGTGGAACAAAACACTAGGCGAGAGGCCGAGCCTTCCACCCTTTACCAAGTATATAGATGCATTAAGATAACAAGATAATATAAAGATATCCCAACAAGTAAATAAATGTTCCAACAAGGAACGGCCTTCAATCTTCACCTGCAACTAGCAACGCTATAAGAGGGGCTGAGCAAAGCGGTAACATAGCCAAACAACGATTTGCTAGGAACATGGTGGGTTAGAGGTTTGACATGGCAATTTGGGAGGCTTGAAAGCAAGTGGTAGGCATTGTAGCATTGGCATAGTAAAAGAGCGAGCAAACTAGCATAGCAAAGATAGTAGTGATATCGAGGGTATGATCATCTTGCCTGCACAGTTGTCAGAGTTGACTGGATCCTCGAAAGCAAACTCAACGGGCTCCTCGTTAGCGAACTCGTCTCCCGGCTCTACCCAAACAAGACAAACAAGCAACAAGGACACAATCAACCACGTGCAAGGACCAAACAAGATGATGCAAAAATGATATGCTATGCGGGATGCGATGCGGGATGCAAAATGCAAGATATGACAGGAAAAGCAAGAACCTAGCCTCAAATTGGAATTCCAAGTGTGCCATTGGAAAGATGAGATGAAATCGCTTGAAAACGATATAAATAACACTGGAAACGGAGTTACGGTTTGGAAATGGCAAGCGATTCAAATATGACACCGGTTTGCGATTTACAGCAAGTAGCCATCTAAATGCAACGAGATGAACATGCTACATCACCCAAACAAGACAACAAAATACATGGCAGGGATGCATTCAAGATGCTTAACAAAATTCTAGTACTAAGCTACGGCCAAATCATCCATTAACAGGTTCAACCAAGCATGGCAAAAAATGCATATGGCAAACAGAACTCAGACTTAGTGAAATTAACACTTGTCTGGAATTTCAAATCAGGTAGCCCACTTCGGAGTAACAATACTACATGCTACCTGACCTGAACATGGCAAATTAAGGCATGGCATGGAGCTACTCAAAGAGCTTAACAAAAGTCCCTTAGTGACCTTGAGCCAAAAGGGATCGGAAAATACAATTGCAAGCATGTGAACCTAGCAAAAACATAATCAGTTTTCAGACTTAGTGAAAACTGGCACATGCTGAAACATAACTCAAGTAGGCATGTTTATGAGCTCGATGCACTCACTACGGTGCAAGTCATGATAAGCTAAGCATACATCTGTCAAGAAGGCACAAAATGCAAGCTACACATGGCAAGAACAATAGCATAGCATGCACGGATCAACTACAACATCATCGGCAATATTGCAAACAAGTTGACAATCTGCCCAGATTCACAAAGTAGCAAAAGTAGAGCTCGATTGACTCAAGCTAGGGTGCTCCATAATTCCAAACAAAGACATGGATGGATATAGTACTACAATATTAACAAAACATCCTTACTTATCATCCTCAAAAGAGGCACGGATCACTAGGAAACAACATGAACATATGGCATCATGAGATAAACATCTCAAGGACTTAGTGGAATTGCTAAGTCCCTGAAAACAGAATTAACAAGTGCACCACTTTGCAAGATTGCACTAGTCACCACACACATCACAAAAATACATGGGTTGCACCTCTGGAAATATGACAAAACCCTTAACAAAACATATGTAGAACATCAGGGCATATCATGCACACATTAATCATGGCAAAAATGACAAAAAGCTAAATGGAGCAGCAAATCTGACAATTAACTCAAGTAGCCCTCTTCTAACAGCATTTCGGGCATCAAGATGAACTCAAATGAAAATGATGCAATGGAATGAAATGATGTACTCTCTGAGATGAACATTTTGATATGCTATATGCATGAATCGGAGCTACGGATGCAAAGTTACGGAGCTACGAACATGAGGCACCCAGATCTAGGGTTTGACCCGAGGCACGCAGATCGAGGCGATCTCCGGCGAAGTGGCAGCACGCACTGTAGCTCCGGCAAGCTCCTTGGTGGCCGGGGCCGGCGAGGAGAAGGCGAGGGCGAGGCGGTGAGGAGGGGCGGCGGCCACCGAAGCTCGGGCGGCGGCGTGGAGGCGAGGCCGGCCGGGCGGCGGAGTGGGCCGGGCGGCAGCGGAGGTCGGCGCCGGCGGGGATCCGGCGGGCGGTGGCCGGCGGGCGAGGAGAGGGGCGGCGCGGGCGAACGAGGCGGCGGGGCCGGGCGCGGTGCGGCGGCGGCGGCTTCGGGCCGCGGGGGCCCAACGCGGGCCTCGCGGGCCGGCGAAGTGGGGCGAGGCGGCGGACGAACGCGGAGGCGACACGTGGCGGCGGCGGGGACGGCCGGACAATGTCCGTCGGCAGGTTTTCGTCCGGCGCGGCGCGGTGGGTTGGATCTAGGGTTTTGGACGAGGGGGGATCTAGATTTCGGGGAAGGGGTCCATATATAGGCATAGAGGGAGCTAGGAGAGTCCAAATGAGGTGCGGTTTTCGGCCACGTGATCGTGATCGAACGCTCTAGATGATGGAGCAGGTTTTGGTGGGTTTTGGGCCAAATTGGAGGGGTGTTGGGCTGCAACACACACGAGGCCTTTTCGGTCCCTCGGTTAACCGTTGGAGTATCAAACAAAGTCCAAATGATACAAAACTTGACATGCGGTCTACCGGTAGTAAAACAAGGCCGCTTGGCAAGTCTCGGTCCAATCCAGAAATGTTTAATCCCCACACACGAAAGAAAGGTAGAAATGACCACCGGAGGAGAACGAAGCGCCGGAATGCAAAACGGACAACGGGGAAAATGCTCGAATGCATGAGATGAACACATATGCAAATGCAATGCACATGATGACATGATATGAGATGCATGACAACGACAACAATAAAAACCCGAACCCGAGAAAATAAAATAACTTAACACCGGAAACGGCAAGAGTTGGAGTACAAATTGGGAAAGTTACATCCGGGGTGTTACAGACTCTCATGCTTAAACCTAAGATACTGAGCTACATATGTATTGTACAGTGATGAATAGCAACTAGGAATTAGCAAAACTGTTTTGCAAAAAAAATAATTAGCAAAAGTTGAATGGGGAGTACTACCTCAAATCGAACTAAGCAGATATGAAAGCTGGAGTGGGGAATAGAACATCAACCGGCGCCGGCTTGTAGTTGCAGGGGACCAGCCACCCCGGCACTACTGCCGCACCTGCACCTGGGCAGGTCAGGGCACAACACAGCTGCACACACAGGGTGGTGGGAGCCGATGACGAGCAGACACTCCAAGCGCCAGGCGAGCGAGACGGAGAGGAAGGCACGGAGCCGGGCCGCGGAGCTTCGGATGCATGATTGCCACGGCCACCGATCTGGTGGAGACAAGTCCCGCGCCTCCGCGTCGGCCTTTGTCCACGCCTAGCACTAGGTCAGCCAGCGAGCATGCCAAGCTTGAGCGGTTCCTCGGGCACTTCAGAGACCGATTCGATTAGGAAGTGCTGAGAAGAGTGGGGAGAGGCGGTGCGAGACCTCACGTCTGCAGTGGAGACGAAGAGGAGGGGGGCCTGAGGAGGTAGAGAGAGAGAGTTGTGGGCTTGTGGCCACAGGGAGAAGTGGGGAGACAGTGAAGTGATAAGGGTAGTGAAGGTAGGTGACGAGGTGAGGAGAACTGAGAGAAGTGTCAGGTGTGTCTTTTTTATGTTTTTTCATTTCTTTTCTTTTTTGAGTTGGTTTTTGAGTTGGTTTTTAGCCCTTTTGGTGAAGTCGTAATTACATATGTAGCGTTGGGCGCTGCCCAATTCATTTTTTAATCAAAAATAGCCTTTTTGGTCATTTGGTTTGTATTTAGGGTCGGACTTTGTCCAATTCAGTTTGGCTATGTGGGTGTGATTTTTTGATATGGTCACAAGGGGTTAAAAAAGGTGTTCAGTCACTATCATTTTGGAATTTTTATAAACTATTAAGATTTTTATTATATCAAATTTTGTAATCATGCAAGTCATCTTGTGGTCATTGGGTGTTAAATTTCATGGAGTAGGTAGATATTTTGTCCAACGCTTCTAAACATGTAAATTTTGCTATGTAGAATGACCCATTGCCAACCATAGAAAGGTTATGATTTCGAATTTTGTCAAGTTCAGTTCAATTTTGATTATACTTACATTTTCTCCAACATTATTTTTGTCATTAATTTTGAGTTTTATGCCATGAATTTGTTTTTTCAGTTTTACAAGTATTTTGCATCTGAACACTTGGCAGCGATTTTTGAAAGTGTTAAGGGTCATTGGCAAATATTTTATGATAATAACGCTTGGATAGGATTATTTAACACTAACACTTTTGTAACATTTTCACCAACAAAAAGGGGAGAGAAACAAAAAAGTGAATTACTATGTTATGCAATTGAATTTATTGTTATATTGTGATTTATTTGTTGCCTTACTTGTTTGGAATGGGGAGAAATAGATGAATTAAATGAGATTTCCACTTCCATATGTTTATTTTAACGATAAAAAATAGTCTGATGTGCATGAGTATATGTTATTTTAGAATACAAATTATGTGTTACTAGCAAGATGCCCGTGCATCGCACAGAACATCAAGAAGCATTTTTTTACAAAACACCTGTTGTGCTTGACACATGCAGGAGTAATCCCATGTGTAAAAATTAACGATATCTTGGGAATTTCATCGAAAACATGATATCTCGAGAATTTCATCGAAACAATGATATCTCGAGAAAGATGAGAGATAAGGTGAGGATAAGTGGGGCGCGGTGGTGATTGATGGTCGGACTTAGCGGAGGCATGGGGATGGATGACGCTGGCAGCGGCCATCATGCCAGATTGTTCAAGAGGCTTCTTTTTTAAATTACTCAACAGTGAAGTTGTGGGAGATAAGGATGAACGAGAGAGGTGCGGGTATCTTTTTGCAAAATTGCCACAGTTTGCTTTCTATCCGTCAGATATAGATTGGACGGTCTATATTGTAAGATGGCAGGCACACCATCATCACCAACTCGGCTTTTATAAGAGTAGAGATAGATAAATTTTTCAGCTGCCTTATGTTGCATGTACAAGAGTATAATATATACGTTAAAAGAACGTGCGTTGCACGTGCATGCTTACTAGTGTATAAAAATGTCCAAACAAGCCCCGACAAATTTCTAAAATTAACACAACACTCATGTTGTTCTACGTTGACAATAGAAAAAAATTGAAATCAGGAAGAGGCAATGGATATCGTTTGTCCAGAAAGGTGAAACGTTCCCTACCGTAACCATGAGGCTTGTTGTGAGAAGCTTATATACCCCAACCTGCCCCAAACGGGACAATATTTTTACCACTGCATGTTGATGCCGTTCCATGCTAGCATGTCAAGTTTCATAAATTTCAGACGCGTTTTCAATTTACTAGAATTTAAAAACCATGTATCTCAATGTTAGCGGCCGAGCAACGATGGCGAGGTGTTTGACATTCATTCTCATTTCTTGTATGGGACTTAAGCATGTAACCAAGGACACACATTCCAATTTTGAACCAATTTATATGCACTCGAGCATGTGCATGCAGTTCAAATTTGAATTATGCACATGAATGCATAGAAAACTCAGTTAATGTATAAAAATGTCCAAGCGAACCCCGAAAAATACCAAAAATTGACACAACACTCGTGTTGTTCTATGTTGACACGAGAAAAAATTTGAAAGTAAGAAGAAGCAACAGATATTATTTTGTCCCCCAAGGTGGCACGTTCCCTACCGAAACCATCAGGCTTGTTGTGACAGAAGCTCTGGTTTGTGAGAAGCTCATGGCCAAACGTTCCCCAAATGGGACAACATTTTTACCACGTCATATCGATGCCATTCCATGATATCATGTCAAGTTTCATGAATTTCAGACGAGTTTTCGATTTACTAGAATTTTAAAACCATGTATCTCAAAGTTAGCGGCCGAGCGACAGTGTCAAGGTGTTTGACATTCATTCTCATTGCTTGCATGTGACCTAATTAAGCTTGCAACCAAGGACAAACATTTGATTTTGCAACACATTTTTATGGACTGGAGCATGTGCATGTAGTTCAATTTTGGATTATGCACATAAATGCCTAGAAAACTCAGTTAACATATAAAAATGTCCAAACGATCCCCGAAAAAATCCAAAATTTAACACGACGCTCCTGTTGTTCTATGTTGACACCAGGAAAACAAATTTAAAGGAAGAAGAGGCGACGAATATCGTTTTGTCCACAGAGGTCACACGTTTCCTTAACGGAAACCATGAGGCTTCTTTTGAGAAGCTCTGGTTTGTGAGAAGCTTATACCATAACCTGCCCCAAATGGGACAATATTTTTTACCCCAGCATGTTGATGCCATTCCATGATAGCATGCCAAGGTTCATGAATTTCAGGCGGGTTTTGGATTTACTAGAATTACAAAAGCAAGTACATCAACGTTTGGCGGAGAGCCACTGTGCCGTGGTGTTCAAAATTCATCCCCATTTCTTGCATGGGACATAAGCATAAACCCATGGACACATATATGATTTTACAACCCATGTTGGTGGACCGGAGCATGTGCATGTAGATTAATTTTGAATTGTGCACCTGAAATGACTGAAAAACCAATTTAATGTATAAAATGTCCAAACAAACCCTGAATAATTCCAGTTCTTTTACGACACACATATAGTTGCATGTTCACTTCAGATAAAAGTTCTAGCAATTCAAGCACCATCCATTGCCACTGTGACCCCATTATGTAATTCAAATCAAGATGAAAAATCAAGTAGATCCCACACAGTTTATTATCACCAACCGTGTGAGATGCAATACAAAATATCCTGGAGCACCGTCGGCGTATAGTATGCCTATGGCTTACGCGAGAAGGTGCGTCGGCTACAGTCCACAACCGGCATGTCAAGCACACTAGCTCGCTCCCCAAATATCATTTCACTATTCAATCATCGCCGGTGATAGATGGGGATATGGACCCATGTCGTGAGGGCAACGTCGGTGGCCCACTCTAGCACGAGCGCGGCCGCAGCCACCATGCGTGTGCTAACAAGGTGCATGAGCGCAGCCGCAATCTGCGACCGGGCGGCCAAGGCAGCCCAAACAGCCGATATTGCTTCTCAGGTGGCGGCAGCAACATCTGCCTCGAGGATAGCAACTGGCGAGAGCGGCACAACAGTTGTCCGTTCCGCAGCGGCGGCCTTAGCCCTGACGGAGGCCGCCCATGACCAGGTTGAGGCTGCCCACGCCTAGTACGTGGCGGTGACTGCACAAACCGAAAGAAGCTTCTCCGACAAAGGTCGGCAACCCAGCCGAAGAGTTGGCAATCACTGAGAGCGTTCGAGCAGCCGTCCATTCCTATGGCGCATACCTTGCCATGAGTCGTTCCTCCGTCGGTGGCCCACGATGGAGCCCATCCAAGCCTAGATCGCAGCAGCCCACGCTGAGCTCGTGGCGGCCTTTTCCAAAGAGATGGCGGACACAGATGGCGAGATTCTTGCTAACTATGGTGTGATGGATGCCATGGAGCCCCTTCCCCAAGAGACCATCGGGCGCGAGCTGGACATGAAGGAGGCGGCGGAGATCGACGAGCATCAGCCATAGTAGTACTCTTTGTTTTGTTTAATTAAGAGCACCGGTCTTTAATTTGTTAGAGTAATGTTTAGGTCATCTAGCTCTGTTTAATTGCTGAACTTGCTTAATTAAGAAGTGTGGGTGTGCTGTAGTCTCCTTTGTGTACCCAAATTTTGTAATGACGTGGATGACCACTGTAACCAGGAAAATTCGAACCAAAATTTTTGACGTTCAAACTAATCACACACGGGTTAAGCTATCTGAACTGTTTGTGATGTTCACAAATGGTACACAGTTCTGAATAAGGGACCGTGTCTGATGACACTTTGCGCGCCAGTTTTTTCACTGAACCGATTCAAAATTTTTGGCTTCCGCAGAAATATCTACCTCCCCGCCCCTCCCCCTTACCAAAAGCCACATTTCCCCTATTTCCGCCTTCCTTTCCAAGTTGAAACCTTCATTCCTTGCTTGTAGCATCGCCTCCTCGCCAGCGACCCTCCTTCACGCTGCTCGGCCTTGTCTATCCAGGCAGGTAATCCACACCCAACCCCCATCCTCCTCCTCCTTCCACATCCCACATGCCCTGACCGCTGGCGCGACACCTTCCTCCCAAATCACCGAACCCTCCACCAAATAAGCGCCGCACTAAGCCATGCAGCACGCGGTATAGCCAGGAGCTCAAGGAGCATTTGGCAGCGGAGAAGCAAATCACGACCGCACGCGCGAATGAGGTCGCGATGGCTACCATTCATGGCGACCCCCAGATCTTGGAGCAGCACCTTGCCATTTGATAGCTACGCTGGTTAAGCATGCTCGGTTTACCCGTTGCGTGTGCTGCTCCTGCCTTTCCTTAACAAATTCTAGTGAATTGTGCTATCTAATTTTACCATGAAATTTGTTGCTCTAGTGTATATGTTCTATATGTCGTGCAGTGTGGTGCTCACTTATTAACTGTTTGGTTAATTAGTTGTCATCTTCAATTAACTATTTGGTTCAATTCTGCAAATGTGATGTTCAATTCTTCAGGCTGCAATTTTGTGCAATGTGGTGCTTAGTTAACGTTTGGTTGATTTATTGTGGTGTTTAGTTAACTTTTTGGTTCAATTCTACAGTGCAATGTTCAATTGTTGTGGGTGCATTCTGTTATTGTATACCATGTAAATTGAATTTGGCTATACTAAATACATGAGAAACAAATACAATTGCTATATTTCCAAGTTGTTAAGCATGCTTGGTTTGGTTAACTGTCTGATCTTCTATTAGGAGTATGTTATATTTTGCAATGTGGTGCTCTGTTAATGTTTGGTTCATTTGTTGTGGTGTTTAGTTAACTGCTTGGCTCCATTCTGCAATGCGATGTCCAATTATCATGGGTACAATTTTGTATTGTTGTGCATGTGAGGAACAAATCAAATTTGGCTACACTTAATACATGAGAAACATATACAAGTGCTAGATTTCCTAGTTCTTAATCATGCTTGGTTTGGATACATGGGTTTTCCATGTGGCCTGAATTAATCTAATGAATCTGCAATGTGCTTATTTTTCATCGACATATTTTACTAATGGCATGCGACCCCTTATTTAACCTGATGATTAACTACCTTATATGTGTTGCTGGGAAACAATGGGAAGCACTGAGGTTTACAATCGAGGTTAGCACGTGGATGCTCTGTTGTCTAATAGCACATTATTGTGCAATTGCAGGAACCATTCTAATATTCAGGTTTTCAACAATTTGGTCTTGCATATGTAGGTCCTGCAGTCAGAGGTTTTGACCCACCGTTCAACCCTTTTTGCATATGGGGAAATGAGTTGTCCATGAATATCAATCAAGTCAAGTAACTCATAAAGATTGTTAGGATAAAGAAATTAGCGACAAAAAACAACAAGATCTTTGTCTACACAATGAGGAAGACATCAGTTCACTACAAGATGGTACTAACTATTATACCTTGCCTATTTTATTCCTTTGCCCCATTTCCAATATAGAGAAGATATTTATGCACATCCTTGTTTTCAGGCCTTTCCAAAGCAGTTCACTGGTGATTACCTCTCAAACCAACTCTATGGCCAGGAGGCGAGGAAGGTTTTCATACAACACCCATGGTTCAATATTGAAGTGTTCCTGAAGAGGACGAAGGATGGACGACCAATCATCCACAGGCATTGGCCTAAAGTTGCAAAGACCTTCAACATGGATGAAGGCTCAATATTCGCCTTCCGCCTTAGCAGTTTTCTAGATGAGATGCATCTATCTATGTACCGTCTATGATGCTAATTTCGAAAGGTTCTAGATGTTGCATGTGAAACTTGGTGCTGGTGTAGTTGTGTAATGGGGTAGCTGAGTGCTGAAGCTATATCATGTTGTACTCTGATGTATTTCAATTATGAAATCCTGCTTCCTTAATATGGAAATGAAATATATTATGTGCTTAATATGAATGTCAATTAGATTAATAAATGGATTATTAATAATAGGGCAATTAGCCTGCTAATTGGCACTACTGCAGGATGTTGCTAACGCGATACTACGATCAGAGAGCCTTCGAGAAACTGTGTGTGATGCAATAATTGCAAATGGTGGTGTATGAAAACCGTCAAAAATGTGTAAAACGTTTGCAATGACGGATGCATCAAACATAGTTCAGATTTTAGTTGCATGTGCGATGAAGGGCATACGGTTCAGTTCAATTAACTGTTTGCGATGAGTCGGAACAAAACAAACGGGTAGCCAGATGAAGGCGTGTGCGATACACAGCATACGGTTCACTCGGATGAACTGTTTGTGATTAGGCAACACAAAAGAAAGGGGCAGCCAGATGAAGGTGTGTGCGATGTACATCATATAGTTCACTTGGATGAACTATTTGTGATTAGGCAACAGAAAAGAAATGGTCAGCCAGATCAAGGTGTGTGTGATATACGCATGCGGTTCACTCGGCCTTGTCGTCAGTGTGTGACCTCTGTGGCAACCGTTTGCTCCCCACTAGCCTCTTCTTGTATTGTGCCAACCGTCCACCGCCTCTTCGCCTTTCCCTCTCAATTTGGAACTGCTGTTGCATGCTCTTCCTCCATTTTCCTTCACCCTTCCTTATGCCATTGTTCGATCATCTTCACCATGGATGGAACGGGCCGGAAACGACCCTGTTATTCTTGCCCCGATCCGAAAGATGACGTGGTGGAGGAACTCATTGATAGGTGCAATTTCATCACCTCGGCTAGCATGGCAGGTTCATTGAAGACCATTCTCGACTCAACTAATAACATCATTACAAGGAACCCAAGGGTCCAGGAGTGGTTTGATCACCCCTATCTTCTTCGCCGTGACCCTGCTGACTAGCGCGGGGATGAGGGAAGCCTTGATACGTCTCCAACGTATCTATAATTTTTGATTGCTCCATGCTATAATATCTTCTGTTTTGGACATTATTGGGCTTTATTATTCACTTTTAGATTATTTTTGGGACTAACCTATTAACCGGAGGCCCAGCCCAGAATTGTTGTTTTTTTTGCCTATTTTAGAGTTTCGCAGAAAAAGAATATCAAACGGAGTCCAAACGGAATTAAACCTTCGGGAACGTGATTTTCGGAACGAATATGATCCACAGGACTTGGACCCTACGCCAAGAAACAAAGGAGGAAGCCACGAGGTAGGGGGCGCGCCTACCCCCGCCCCCAGGCACGCTCTCCACCCTCGTGGGCCCCTTGTTACTCCACCGACGCACTCCTTCCTCCTATATATACCTACGTACCCCCAAACGATCAGAACAGAAGCCAAAAACCTAATTCCACCACCGCAACCTTCTGTACCCACGAGATCCCATCTTGGGGACTGTTCCGGAGCTCCGCCGGAGGGGGCATCGATCATGGAGGGCTTCTACATCAACACCATAGCCCCTCCGATGATGTGTGAGTAGTTTACCTCAGAACTTCGGGTCCATAGTTATTAGCTAGATGGCTTTCTCTCTCTTTTTGGATCTCAATACAATGTTCTCCCCTCTCTCCTGGAGATCTAGTCGATGTAATCTTCTTTTTGCAGTGTGTTTGTTGAGACCGATGAATTCTGGGTTTATGATCAAGTTTATCTATGAACAATATTTGAATCTTCTGAATTCTTTTATGTATGATTGGTTATCTTTGCAAGTCTCTTCGAATTATCAGTTTGGTTTGGCCTACTAGATTGATCTTTCTTGCAAAGGGAGAAGTGCTTAGCTTTGGGTTCAATCTTTTAGTGTCCTTTCCCAGTGACAGTGGGGGCAGCAAGGCACGTACCATATTGTTGCCATCGAGAATAACAAGATGGTTTTTTTATCATATTGCATGAATTTATCCCTCTACATCATGTCATCTTGCTTAAGGCGTTACACTGTTCTTATGAACTTAATACTCTAGATGCATGCTGTATAGCGGTCGATGTGTGGAGTAATTGTAGTAGATGCAGGCAGGAGTCGGTCTACTTGTCTTGGACGTGATGCCTATATACATGATCATACCTAGATATTCTCATAACTATGCTCAATTCTGTCAATTGCTCAACAGTAATTCATTCACCCACCGTAAAATACTTATGCTCTTGAGAGAAGCTACTAGTGAAACCTATGGCCCTCGGGTCTATCTTCCATCATATTAATCTTCCAACACTTATCTATTTACTTTGCTTTTATTTTACATTGCATCTTTATCATAAAAATACCAAAAAATATTATCTTATCATATCTATCAGATCTCACTCTCATAAGTGACCATGTAGGGATTGACAACCCCTTATCGCGTTGGTTGCGAGGATTTATTTGTTTTTTGTAGGTGCGAGGGACTCGCGCGTAGCCTCCTACTGGATTGATACATTGGTTCTCAAAAACGAGGGAAATACTTATGCTACTTTGCTGTATCACCCTTTCCTCTTCAAGGGAAAACCAACGCAGTGCTCAAGAGGTAGCAAGAAGGATTTCTGGTGCCGTGTCCGGGGTGGTCTACGCAAAAGTCAACATTGTCGGGGGTTGGGTGCGACATATGCCAAATGATGGCTTATGATGGTGGGAGGGAGTAGAACGTCCCCAGTGCCCGGAAGCGGGATGAGGCGTAGACACGAACGTCGGCGTACTTTACCCAGGTTCGGGGCTCTCCTAGGAGATAACACCCCTAGTCCTACTCTGCGGGGTCTCCGCATGATTACTAAGGAAAAGTGAGTACAAGGTTGGTCCTCGAGCTGTATGCTAGAGGTAGGAGATGGCAAGGCTAGCTCTTTCCTTCCTATATGATCTGGTCTCATTCTAAGGGGTTGGAACCCTTTGCATGGGTGCACTGGGGGTTTATATAGGCCTACCCCCCAGGGGTACAATGGTAATCCGGCTGGGCGCATGGCCCAGCCGTTAGTCTCTTCGGCCGCCGGCTTCTTCGCTAACTATTGGGGCCCGCCGACTGGTTCGGTACGGAGCCGACAGGCCGTACTCGCCGCTTGCGGGTCTTGCCGGCTGCTGATTACTGTAGCCGTGCCTCTAATGACGCAGGCTCAGTCAGGAGGTCGTGGCTACAGCTCCGCCGCCTGGCGGGCGATTACTGTACCCACTCACCGTCTCGTTTGGTTAATGGCGCGTGGGACCCGTGGGAGGGGCAAGCCGACTCCCAGGGGCCGACTCCCATTGGGTCCGACTGGTAGTGCTCTTGCCATCTTCTGGGCTCTCGCTGACTGGTAGGGCCCATCGTCCTTGGGCCGTACTGACAGACCATCGTGAGTGCAGGACTCCGCCCACTGGTGCTGATGTCAGGGATGGCATGGCAACAGTGCCGCGCCGGATGGAGATCTCCGCTGGTACAACGCACTGTGGCCACGCTAGCCCCTGGAAAGGGGAGGGAGTGGGCTTCACTGTAGCCACTCCCCGTCCCATCCCCCTTGATGAGGGCATGGGCTTTGTTGGTGTCGTGGGCCGACTCCCCGTGGCCGGCTTCTCTGGAAGCCGCCAGGTAGGAGTCGACTTGTCTTGACCTCGCCTCCAGGACTCGGCCACATGCGAGCAGTCGGCTGTTCCTCCAGCCGGCCTCTAGAAGGCGGCTCTTCATCTTGGCGTCTTGAGGGGCGCAGTTAGCCCCGATGTCTTGAAAGGTTCTGGGCCTCGGGTTAGCCTACCCATGGCCCATTACTCTGATAGTAGTCCCCGAAGCTGGTGAGGCGCCATGGATGATCAGTCGAGGAGCCTCAGTAGTTTCTTTCTCAGAGTGCTTGAGGTGAAACCTCATTCGACTTCTGTCGGGCCGACTGGTAGGAGTCGGACTCGCCCAATCTGACTTGTCCAAAAATTTTGAATGCCTCGGCGGGATCCAAGTGGCGTGCTAGCTAAGCTTCAAGGCCGCCGCCTGTTTCGGTCCTGTCACGTGGCGACGTGCGGCTGGGCCAGTCTGCCCAACCACGCGTGCGACGGGATACGCCTGCAGGCAGGGCCCGCCACTACCGCGCCTCGGCACGCGAGCGGATCTGCTACGGACGAGGTGGGCGGTTGATGCTCCCGCGGAGTTACTGCGTGCAGTAACTCTGCGCGATAAACGCAGGGGTATGGGGTAGTGGGCGTAGTAAATCCCACGACTGCCCCCTCGGCTTCGCAGCCCATAAGCCTATAAGTAGGCGGAGGAGGGGGAGCAGCAGAGCACGCGTGCCCCTCCTCATCAATACTTCTTATTCTTCCTCTCACCGCTGCACCCCATGCTACGTCGAGCGTTGCGGTGGTCCATTCCCGATGAGCTCTTCCTCCACCGTCACGCCCCCGTGGTGCGCTCCGGCACCTGGGACGGTTCGGAGGTCCACGATGATCACGTCGATTTCCTCCGCAAGACGCGCCGGCTTCCCGGCATGGATTTCGTGTGGGTCCACCTCGGCCGAGGGGGGAAATCTCTCCGAGCAGGTCATGTTCCGCTTGCACTGCCTGCGGGGCCTCGGCCTGCTGGCGAGCGGCTTCTTCTACTCCTTTCTTGAATTCTATGGCCTCCAGCCGCACCACCTCACCCACAACACGGTGGTGCTGCTGTCTGCCTTCGTCTCTTTGTGCGAAGGCTTCCTCGGCGTCCTCCCCACCATCGAGGTCTGGGGGGAGTTCTTCAACACCAAGCTTGGTACCCAAGCCGCAGGCGTGCCGGCTCAGTGCGCGCGTTCATCGCCGTGCGGAGGCCAGGGGCCCACAACCTGTTCCCCCCATCATACTGATAAAGTCACTGAAGATGTGGCAGCGGTCGTACTTCTACATGAAGAGCATCTTCGTGGAGGGCGACTGGGTTAATCTGCCAGCTTACGTAGCCGGCCCGCCAGCTAGAAGGCGGCCCAACTGGTCATACCGGGCCAGGACACTCACGCCTGCTGGAGCCGCCGCCGTCGTGCGGCTCCGAGTTTGACGCAGTCGGAGGGCCTGACCGGGTCTGATTTGCTAGCCGCCTTCGTGGCGCGCTGAGTGCTCCCGCTCCAGGGCCGCCCTCGCATGATCTGCCAGATGAGCGGGCATCGGGACCCGAGTCGGATGTGCAACAAGGAGATGCCTCATGAGGAGATAGCCTACATGGTGAACTACCTTGCGAACTGCGAGCTCACGGAGGAGTGGCGGTTTGGCAAGGAGCCGTATTCACGCGCCAACCCTCCGCCCATGGTGAGTTATCTTTTTCTTTCTTTTTTCTCTAATTCTTTGCTGTCGAGTCCGTCTTGTCTTGTTTGACCAATCGGCCCCTGAACAGAACCCCGTCCTGCAGCCAGTAGCCGGCACCACGGGGCCGGCCCGCGACTTCCCTCCGGATCAGGCGGAGAGCGATGTCGACGACCCCGACTTGGGGGCGGCGGCCTTGGAGGACGACACCGAGGGCGGAGGCGGCAACGCAGGCAGCTCGAGGCTCGGAGCCAGCCTCGAGGATTGGCCCGACGACGACACGGGGGAAGTCGCCCCTCACCACCAGCCAGGAGCCGGCCAGCAGGGTGCGAGCTCTTCCGCCGCGCCGGACATATAAGGAGGCGCGAAGAAACACAGGGCCGCGCCGAGCTTGTTCGGCAGTCGGCCGAAGAAACCCAAGGGCTCGGCCACGGCGACCAAGCGGGATGAAGCGGCCGCGAAGGCCAACCGCTTCCACAAGGAGGTGAAGAAGCCACCGCTGGTCTCCGCATAAGTGCTACCTTCCTTCATGTCTTCATCATTTTTCTTCTTCATTGATCTTGTCTGAGTTCTTTGCTTGTTTCCCTTGGTCTAGGGCTCCCCTCTCTCTCTCGAGAGGGTTGCTGCCGCCTCTGTCGTGGGGTCAACGGAGACTTCCGCAACCACCTGGCGGATTGACCCCGCCGCCGACCTTCGGGAGGCGACAGAGCGGAACGCACAAGAGGTTTGTGCAGAGCGAGAAGCCGCCCGCCTGGAGAAGGCGGAGGCTGAGAAGACGGAGGCCGCTGCCAAGAAGAAACTGGCAGAGGCCGAAGCCGCCATCGCAGCGAAGAAGCAGGCCTAAGAAGCCGCTCGCCGCCAGTCGGCGATCCTCATCACCCCACTGAACTCCGCACCGCCACCTCCGGTGTTCACGGCGCAGACTGGAGATGTCGGCGACGAGAACCCGATCATGGAAAGGGACGGCGGCGACACCACCATGCCGGACGTGATCGTGCCGCCACCGCCGCCATCCGGGAGCGCGCAAGGCGGACAGCCGGCTGACCCGCTGGTGCCGCCAACTGAAGACGAGGTGGTGGCGGGCCTAGTTCTCCAGGTCGACACGCCGGCGCGTCACCGTCTCGCGAAGGAGGCTTCGGCGCCGCGCCCTCTGGAGACCGGCGCCGCGAGCTCCTCAATCTCGGATACCGAGGCGACGAGCGCCGCACCCACTGGGTGGGTGCGGGGAGGCGGGACGGGCCCATTGAACCGGGCGCTTTTGGATGTCCAAGCCAAGATCCGAGCCAAGGGCGACGCCATCCTGAGCTGCACCAAGGCGCACCTGGCGGCGCGAGAGGCCGTTCGAGTATGTTTCCTTCCTCCTCGTTTCTGTTTCTTGTACTTCTCTATGGGGGCGCATCAGTGCACCCACTGGGTGTAGTCCCCGAGTTTCGGGCCGGCTACTGAGAAGGCGGCTTGGAACTCTAATCGGCAAGTTCCAAGCACTAACACTTGTTCTGAAATCTTGTCACAGGATTACCACAATCTTCGCATGAGCGCCTTCAATGCCAACGTCGAGGAGCTGGCCAAGCGGACCGCCGACTTGTCAGAAAGCCGGAGTGAGTCCTTCTCTTTTATGCGAGGGCGCGCAGGCACACCCGCGGGCTGTAGTCCCCGACATTCGGGCCGACTGCTGAGCAGTCGGGCCGGATCTCCCAGGCGACCTTTCTTCTTTCTTGTTGATGACTTTTTTTGTGGGGGCGTGCTGGCGCACCCGCGGGCTATAGTCCCCGAGATTCGGGCCGACTGCTGAGCAGTCGGGCCGGATCTCCCCAGCGACCTTTCTTCCTTGTTGACAACTAACACTTTGTTCTCTTTTTCCTTCCGTAGAGGCCAACGCCACCTTGCAGCAGCAGCTGGGCGAGGCCAACTCCGCGCTGCGTGCCAAGGAGGAGGAGTGCGGCAAGCTGGCTGAGGAGCGTGACCGGCTGGTCACGCAGCTGGCAGAACAGAAGGAGCTGCTCAAGAAGACCCAGAAAGAGGCGGAGGACAAGGAGACCGCCCTCCTTGCTGAGTGCGCGACCGAGCGCTCCTCCTGGACCGACAAGGAGGCGATGTTGGCTTCTGGCTTCCATGAGATCGAGGATCTCGTCGACGGTGAGCTTCCCCTCATTTTCCTTCTTTGAGCTGCCGGCTGTTGGTCGAGCCGGCTTCTAATCTTTAATTTGGCTCTTTGCTCTCCTGTCTTGGCAGACTTCTTCCCTGGCCAATCGAACGCCTCCAACCAGGCCATCGAGGCTGACCGTGAAGGGCGGAGGGCGGATGGCGCGAAGATCGCCGCCGACGCCTCCTGAACCCTTGACGAGCAGATCCTGAGCATCGAGGGTCGTCTTCGGCCGGCCCACCGGACGATGCGCCGGCTTCAACGCGTCGGTGCCCAGGCGATTGCCGCCCTGTGGCCAGACATGCCGGCTCCGCGTACTCCCAGTCGGACTGCCGACTGGCTGGTGGTAGCGGCTGGCCGTCTTGAGGCCTGGAAGGGCTCTTCGGCCCAGGCTGGAGAGCGCCTGGCCTTGGAGTTCGTCAAGGCGTGGTATCATGGGCTGAGTCTAGCCCAGCTAGCCACATTCCGGCAAGAAGCTCAGGAGGAGTTTGTGGTCGTGGAAGACGATCTCGTCAAGTGCGCGTCGTCGATCGCCGAGTACACCGACACCAGCGTCTTCGTTCCGGAGAGGGCTGAGAACAGCGGCGAGGCACCGCCGGAGTGGTTCGGGCTGAATCCAGACGATGGCGAGGACTCGACGGAGGTGATCGACTCCAGTGGCGAGGCGGATGGGGGAGGCGAAGAGGAGCGCCGGAGTTCGGAGCAGACGGCCAGCCTCAGCTCGACCGCGCCTCCAGCAACGAGCCACACCCAACCGAGCCGGCTACTACTGGAGGCGATCATGAGGAGACTAACCAGCCGGCCACTCCACCAACCGGCGCCGCGGACTCCTGCGACCCTGCGAACCCTTCTGCCGCTTCCTAGGCTGCCACTTTGTCTTTGTTTTTATCTGCTTAATAGTCTTGATGAACTTGTTAATTTGCACAATTCCACCCGCGGGGTGTATCTTGAACTTCTGTTTGAAGATTTGGCCAAGGGCCTTTGCTATGTAAATATCTTCCGAATTCTGTCTCTTCTTGCCTATTGCTCTTTTGGCTTTTTCCTTTGCCGCCTTCCCTTGGTTGCCGTCTTGCCAGTCAGACAGCCGCTCTGTGGACTGTTTCTGGATCAAGTACTTAGCTTCTTTTGGGAAGGCAAGTACTTAGCCTTTTAGTGTTTTTTAGCAAGTTGAGTAGAAAACGGTGAGCCGACTGCTCAAGAGTCGGTTGTAAAAAGGCTGGAAGCCGGCTTAAACTGTGTACACGCTTTGAGTCCTTAGCCATTTTTCATGTGGACACCTATTCTACCTTACTCCTGCCCACCAGATAGTCGCTCTGCGAGCTGCGGCTTCTGACAGGAGACGGCTTAAGTGCCACACACTACTTTTCCAGCTGCAGGAAGCATTTCATAGTACAAGACGGCAAGTCCCCGGGCCGACTAGTCGAACCCGGTGCCAAGCGGCATAAAAAATAACATACTTATGGGCATAATTCTTATCATATAGATAAAAGAGGGCAGTCCCCGAGCTCACCTCGGGGGACCCGGAGTCTTCGTACTTTAATACAAAAGGTAGCGTGGTACATACTTCATCAACTTTAAAATCTTCGGAGGAGATTCGCATTCCATGGACGCTCCGTCTCCTTGCCAGAGTCGTCCCGCTTGCACGCTCGAGGCTTCTGAGCGTCGATTAGGTAGTAGGAGTCATTGCCTAACACTTTGCTGATGATGAAGGGGCCTTCCCAAGGCGCTGAGAGCTTGTGCTGGCCGGCTGTTCAATGGATCAGCCGGAGCACAAGGTCTCCTTCTTGAAAAGATCTCGGCTTAACCTTCCAATTATAGTATCGATGCAGGCTCTGCTGGTAGATGCTGGACCGGCTGAGTGCCAACAACCGACCCTCTTCCAGCAGATCGACACCGTCTTGACGTGCTTCTTCCGCCTCCTCTTCGGTGAACATGGTGACTCGTGGGGAGTCGAATTCTATATCTGTTGGGATGACGACTTCGGCACCGTAGACGAGGAAGAAGGGCGTGAAGCCGGTTGACTTGTTTGGAGTTGTGTGCAGGCTCCAGAGGATGGCTGACAACTCATCAAGCCAGCAGCCGGCCGAACGCTCCAGAGGCTCGACTAGTCGAGGCTTGATGCCAGACAGGATGAGGCCATTTGCTCGCTCTACCTGGCCGTTTGACTGCGGATGGGCAACATACGCTAATTCTAGTTGGATGCCCTGCGTCACGCAAAAACAGGCCAAGGCACCCTTGGCGAAGTTTTTGCCGTTGTCGGTGATGATGCTGTGTGGTATGCCATACCGGATTGTAATGTTGGAGATGAAAGCCACAGCAGTCGGACCATTCAACTTCTTGATTGGTTTTGCTTCTATCCACTTGGTGAACTTGTCCACTGCTACAAGCAAGTGAGTCAAGCCGCCTCGTGCCGTCTTGAATGGTCCCACCATGTCCAGGCCCCAAACAGCAAAGGGCCAGGCAATGGGAATAGTCTTGAGTGCAGAAGCCAGCTGATGTGGCTTGGAATAGAACTTCTGGCACCCTTTGCATTTTTGGACCAAGTCCTTGGCGTTTTCTAGAGCAGTCGGCCAGAAGAAACCATGGTGGAAGGCTTTGGCGACAAGTGCTCTTGAAGCCACGTGGTGGACACACTCACCTTGATGGATGTCTTTGAGAATCGCTTGGCCTTGCTCCGGCTCCACGCAGCGCTGGTAGACACCAGTGACACTGCGCCTTACAAGCTCTCTGTTGACTATGGTGTCGGCTGCTGCCCAGCGTTGCACTTGCCGAGCCAAGATCTCCTCAGTTGGCAGCTCTTTGTTCACCAGGAATTTGAGGATGGGATGGGCCCATGAAGGTGCTACAATTTCTGCAGCTATCAGGACTACGACTTGGACGAGGGCGGCTAGGCCGGGAGGCGGCGGGTTGGAGTCGGCAGCCGCTTGCTGGGCTGATGAGGTCCCCGGGCCGATTGGCGCAGTCCTCGGGCCGAGTTCTGAAGTCTTTTGGCTGACCGCTGCAGTCCCCGGGCCAGGTTCTAAAGTCCCCGGGCCGGGTGCGACTGCCGTGATTCCTGGGCCGCCTGCCAGAATTCCCGTGCCGGCTGCTGGTGCTCTCAAGTCGGATCCGATTGCTTCAGGAGGAGCCGACACGAAGATAGAATCTGACTCTAGCGATGGGATGACAGACGGCTTCAGGAGGCATTGAAGGGTGATGCTGGACGGTATTGCTTGATGGGTAGAGCCGATTCGTGCCAAGGCATCTGCTTGCTCATTGTCATTTCTTGGCACATGGAGAAACTCACACCCTTCAAAATATCCACTGAGCTGTTGTACGAGGAAGCGGTAGCTCGCCATGTTTGCATCTTTGGCGTCCTAGTCGCCTGACGACTGCTGGACCACCAAGTCAGAGTCACCATAGCACAAGATCCGGCCAATGCTGAGTTCTTTGGCAAGCCGGAGCCCGTGAATGAGTGCCTCGTATTCGGCGACTTTGTTGGAGGCGGCAAAATGGATTTGCATCACATACTTGAGCTTGTCGCCTTTGGGAGAGGTGAGGATGATGCCGGCTCCCAAACCGGTGCGCATCTTGGAACCATCAAAATGCATCCGCCAATGGGTGGAGTCAGGCGCTGGCGGCAGGTACTGGGTCTTGGCCTACTCGACGAGGAAGTCGGCCAAAGCTTATGACTTGATGGCAGTGCGAGGCTGGTAGTAGATGGTGTAGGGGGCCAAATCTATGGCCCATTTGGCCACTCGGCCTGAAGCATCTCGGCTTCCAATGATCTCGGCCAGTGGAGCTATGCAGACCACAGTGATTGGGTGCTCTTGAAAATACGGCTTCAATTTCTTGGTGGTAAAGTGAACGTCGTAGCACATCTTCTGGTAGTGGGGGTAGTTTTGCTTTGAGGTCGACAGTACTTCACTCAAATAATATACCGATCTCTGGACTGGTAGCGCCTTGCCTTCCTCCTTGCGCTCTACCACAATGAGTGTGCTGACCACTCGGCTGGTGGCGGCGATGTAGAGGAGCATGGGCTCTTTGGAAGTCGGAGCCGCTAGAACAGGTGGAGTAGTCAACGTCTTCTTAAGCTGGATAAAAGCTTCATTCGCCTTGTCATTCCACTCAAAAAGTGGTTTTCTTCATGAGCTGGTACAGGGGAAGAGCCTTCTCTCCCAGCCGACTGATGAAATGGCTGATGGACGCCAAACAGCCAGTGAACTTCTGCACATCTAGCAGTCAGGTGGGCACTTCCATCCTCTCAATGGCCTTGATCTTCACGGGGTTGCACTCTATGCCGCGTTCCGAGACCAGGAAGCCAAGATGCTGGCCGGCTGGTACTCCGAAGACGCATTTCTTTGGGTTGAGCTTGATTTGAAACCGGCGTAGGTTCTCAAGGTCTCCTTGAGGTCCTCTAGCAGCGTTCCAAGCTTCTCCGTCTTCACCACCACGTCATCCACGTAAACGTGGGCGTTCCTGCCGAGTTGCTTGAGGAGGCACTTCTGCATGCAACGTTGAAAGTTGGCACCGGCGTTCCTCAAGCCGAATGTCATGGTCAAGTAGCAGAAGGCTCCAAACAGCGTGATGAAGGCGTTCTTCAGTCTGTCGGCCGGGTTCAACTTGATCTGGTGATATCCTGAATACGCATCTAAGAAATTCAACAGCTCGCATCCGGCTGTGGAGTCTATCACTTGGTCAATCCCTGGCAAAGAGAATGGGTCCTTGGGGCATGCTTTGTTGAGGCTGGTGTAGTCAATACACATCTGCCACTGCTTGTTCTTCTTCATCACCAGGACCGGGTTGGCTAGCCACTCTGGAAAGAACACGTCCATGATGAAGCCGGCTGCCAGCAGCCGAGCTATCTCTTCTCCAACAACTCTTCTCTTCTCTTTTGACAGGCGGCGCAAGGGCTGCCTGACTGGTTTGGCATCAGATCGGACATGTAACTTGTGCTCGGCGAAATCTGCCGGAACACCCGGCATGTCTTTGGGGGACCATGCAAAGATGTCCCGATTCTCACGGAGGAAATCAACGAGCTCGCCTTCCTATTTACTATCGAGGTTTGTACCTATGACAGCGTACCTCTCCGGGTGCTCCGGGTCCAAGGGTATCTTCTTTGTCTCTTTGGCCGGCTTGTACGAGCCCTCAGCTTCCGACTCCTTGGGATCGGGCGACATCTCCGGCTGCTTGCTTGTCATCGCCACAACCCGGTCAAGGAGCCGCTTGTCAGCTGCGATCACGAGGGACTCGGCCAGCCGACTGCTCTCTGCTGGGCAGGCGGACGACTTCTTGTAGTCGCCAGCTATGGTCAGAATCCCCTTGGAACTCGACATCTTCATCTTGAGGTAGGCATAGTGGGGGACAACAATGAACTTGGCCAGGGCAGGCCGAGCAAGTAACACATGGTACGGGCTCTCAAGGTGCACCACCTCAAACCAAACTGACTCTCGGCAGAAATGATCTTTGTCCCCGAAGAGGACGTCTATCAGGATCTTGCCGATTGGTGAGCAGGAAAGGCCAGGAACTATGCCATGGAATACCGTCCGGCTGGACTGAAGCTGCCTCTGTCTGATCCCTAACTTCTCCATGGTGTCCTTGTACATGATGTTGATGCAGCTGCCGCCGTCTATCATAACTCGGGAGAAACGAGCAGCTCGCCTGTCCATGGCAAAGGTGGCATCCAAAACCAAGGCATAGGAGCCGGGTTTGGGCATTACTTCCGGGTGGTCGGCTCTGCTCCAGCTGATGGGCTTCTCGGACCAATGCATGAACTCTGGTGTCTCTCATGCTACTGCATTCACTTCTTGTTGCTGCAGCCGCCTGCTGCGTCGGTCATCGGCCACGCTGGTGAACACAACATGGGCCCCATGCTCTTCTGGGTACTCGTCTTGTATTGCGCCAACTGGTCTGACAGCCGGCTGCTAGGGCGGAGGCGGAGGCGGCTTCCCAGCAGGTGGGGGAGGCAAGAGGCCATCTCCCTTGGCGATCCTGGTGAGCCAGTGGCACTTCCGAGTGGTGTGGTTGGACGGCTTCGCATCACTATGGAATTTGCAGGGTGCATCCAAAGTCTGCTCATATGAAAAAGCCGACAACCAGTTGGGCTTGCCGCCCTTCTGACGTTTGGGCGGAGGCTGCCCTTCCGGCTGCTGGTCTTCGACGGTCGCCACCTGCCTGCTGCGTGGCCTTGCGCTTGTTGTCATTCTGCTGTTGACGCCGACTGGCGTCTCCAGCCGGGGTTCGAGGATCCTGCGGAGCCACTTTGCCAGTCGCACTAACTTGGATCTCTGCCTTCATGGAGGAGTCGGCCGTGGCATATTTGTCTGCTATCACCAGCAGCTCGTCGAGGGTCTCCAGCTCATCGCAGAGAAGCTTGTGCTTGAGGAGGGTGCCTTCTCGGCACCCTGTGGTGAAGTACTTGATGGCCTGCACCTCGTGTACGCCCTCGCAGGAGTTACGGAGCTCGGCCCAGTGCGTGAGGTAGTCACGAGTTGACTCGTTGGGGCCTTGCACGCATAAGGAAAGCTGGCGAGGCTTGGGCGGCCGCTTATACATGCTGGTGAAGTTGCGGACGAAGGCGTCGGTGAAGTCGACCCAACTGTTGATGCTGCGGGGCTTCAAGCTGTTTAGCAATGTCCGGGCTGTGCCCTAGAGCATGAGCAGAATGTATTTCACGGCAACACGCTTGTTGCCGTTTGCTATGCTGACGGTTGTGGAGTAGTCAACCAGCCAGTCCTCTGGCTTCACGGAGCCGGTGTATTTGGGCGTGTCTCTTGGGAGCGTGAACCCTTTGGGAAAAGGCTCGTCCCGAATGCGGGGGCCAAAACACGGCGTACCCAACTCATCTTCTTCTTCTAGTGCCAGGGATCGGTGGAGACGGTCGATTCGGTGGCGAGCGTCGTTCTCTCCGACTCCTTCTCGGCGGCCAAGGCGGTCGCCGAGTGTCGGGTGATCAACGAGCGGCGGGGAGACTCGCCTTTCCCTACGAGGGGGAGGAGGTGGACAGTCGTCCCGTCGTTCCACTGCTCTTGGGCGGCCGTCTTGGTCGCGCTCTATGGTGATGCGAGTCCGACTGCGGCTGGCAGCTGACTCCTTGTCTTTTCTTCCGCGGACGCCACCAGTCGGCATCCGAGATGTCACGCCTTGGTCTCGGTGGGGATGTAGGTCGTCATTCTGCCGATGCAGCGCATCAGTGTAGCAACCGGCCTCGTTCTGCTCGGCAGCTGCGTCGAGGAGCTGCTGGACGCGCTCCGTCATCAGGCGACGTTCTTCGCCCTCGAACTTGTCTAGTTCGTCTGCCGCCGCCTGGGCAGCTCGGATGTTTTCCGCAGGCGTGGCGTAGACGGGGCGATTTGCCCCGAACAGGTTGGCGATGGCCACGCCCCGCTGTTGGACCGTGCCAAGGCGGCTAGGCCCAGCTGGAGCCGGTGTGCCACCCACAGTGCGGTCCATATCGCGCTAGTAGGCCTCGGACATGCGTCTCATGCTGTCAAGCTTCTTGGCGCCTTCGACAAGCTGAAGGCGGCGTGCCTCCAGCGTCTTGGCGTCGGCGTCTTCGAGAATGGGCGCAGTCAGGTCTTGAAGCTCTGCGTCGAGCGGGTCACGAGCACCTCCGCCGGAGTGCTCGCCGTGACCGATGACAAGCACCTCCGTCACGGTACTTCCGCCGCTCTCCGCACGAGGGAGCGGCTCGTCGTAGACCACCACGTTGGTGGGGAACGCGTCGAGCGACGCGGTGTCGGAGTCAACCAACATCGGGTCGGTGGAGCCTACGGACTCCAAGTCCACAGCTGGCTCGCTGGCGACGTGGAGTTGATCAAGGAGGCCCGCGAGGAGGCTCTCGGGGCCGCCTGTGCCCACGTCGGACGCGGGCTCGTCGGAGAGGCGAACCTCGCCAACAAGATCGGCGAGGCAACTGGCCGCGCAGGCGATTTCCGCGCCATGCAGCGCTACGGCGCAGACTCCGTCTGGCGTGGCGGGCTGGCTGCGCTCGCCAGGGAGGAAAAGGGTTCCCATCCAAAACAGGTCTCCGGACGACGGTGCACCTTGCCCCAAGGTGGGCGCCAAATGTCGGGGGTTGGGTGCGACATATGCCAAAGGATGGCTTATCATGGTGGGAGCGAGTTGAATGTCGCCGGTGCCCGGAAGCGGGATGAGGCATAGACACGAACGCCGGCGTACTTTACCCAGGTTCGGGGCTCTCCTAGGAGATAACACCCCTAGTCCTGCTCTGCGGGGTCCCCGCATGATCCCTAAGGCAAAGTGAGTACAAGGTTGCTCCTCGAGCTGTATGCTAGAGGTAGGAGTAGGCAAGGCTAGCTCTCTCCTTCCTATATGATCTGGTCTTGTTCTAAGGGGTTGGAACCCTTTGCATGGGTGCACTAGGGGCTTTATATAAGCCTACCCCCAGGGGTACAATGGTAATCCAGCTGGGCGCAGGGCCCAGCCGTCAGTCTCTTCGGCCGCTTCGCCGACTGTTGGTGCCCGCTGACTGGGGGCCCCGCCGACTGGTCCGGTACGGAGCCGACAGGCCGTACTCACCGCTTGCGGGTCTTGCCGGCTGCTGATTACTGTAGCCGTGACTCTAATGACGCAGTCTCGGTCAGGGGGTCGTGGCTACAGCTCCGCCGCCTGGCGGGCGATTACTGTAGCCACTCCCCGTCTCATCTGGTTAATGGCGCGTGGGACCCGTGGGAGGGGCAGGCCGACTCCGAGGGGCCGGCTCCCATCGGGTCCGACTGGTAGTGCTCTTGCCGTCTTCTGGGATCTCACTGACTGGTAGGGCCCATCGTCCTTGGGCCGTACTGACAGACCGTCGTGGGTGCAGGACTCCGCCCACTGGTGCTGATGTCAGGGATGGCATGGCAACAGTGCCGCGCCGGACGGAGATCTGCGCTGGTACAGCGCAATGTGGCCATGCCAGCCCCTGGAAAGGGGAGGGAGTGGGCTTCACTGTAGCCACTCCCCGTCCCATCCCCCTTGATGAGGGCATGGGCTTTGTTGGTGCCGTGGGCCGACTCCCCGTGGCCGGATTCTCTGGAAGCCGCCAGGTAGGAGTCGGCTTGTCTTGACCTCGCCACCAGGACTCGGCCACATGCGGGCAGTCAGCTATTCCTCCAGCCGGCCTCCAGAAGGCGGCTCTTCATCTTGGTGTCTTGAGGGGCGCAGTCAGCCCCGATGTCTTGAAAGGTTCTGGGCCTCGGGTTAGCCTACCTATGGCCCATTACTCCGACAAACGTACCAAGTACCCATCACAAACCATTATCTCCCGCATTACATTATTTGCCATTTGCCTCTCGTTTTCCTCTCCCCCACTTCACCCTTGCCGTTTTATTCGCCCTCTCTTTTCCGTTCGCCTCTTTTTCGCTTGCTTCTTGTTTGCTCGTGTGTTGGATTGCTTGCTTGTCATGATGGCTCAAGATAATAACAAATTATGTGACTTTACCAATACCAACAATAATGATTTCCTTAGCACTCCGATTGCTCCTCTTACCAATACTGAATCTTGTGAAATCAATGCTACTTTGTTGAATCTTGGTATGAAAGATGAATTCGCCGGCCTTCCTAGTGAAGATGCCACTACTCATCTAAATAGCTTCATTGATTTGTGTGATATGCAAAAGAAGAAAGATGTGGACAATGATATTGTGAAATTGAAGCTATTTCCTTTTTCGCTTAGAGATCGTGCTAAAGCTTGGTTTTCGTCTTTGCCTACAAATAGTATTGATTCTTGGAATAAGTGCAAAGATGCTTTTATCTCTAAGTATTTTCCTCCCGCTAAGATCATCTCTCTTAGAAACGATATTATGAATTTTAAGCAACTTGATCATGAACATGTTGCACAAGCTTGGGAGAGGATGAAATTAATGATACGTAATTGACCAACTCATGGTTTGAATTTGTGGATGATTATACAAATTTTTTATGCTGGATTGAATTTTGCTTCTAGAAATCTTTTAGATTCGGCCGCGGGAGGCACTTTTATGGAAATCACTTTAGGGGAAGCCACTAAACTCCTAGATAATATTATGGTTAATTATTCTCAATGGCACACTGAAAGATCTACTAATAAAAAAGTGCATGCGATAGAAGAAATTAATGTTTTGAGTGGAAAGATGGATGAACTTATGAAATTATTTGCTACTAAGAGTGTTTCTTATGATCCTAATGATATGCCTTTGTATATTTTAGTTGATAATAATAATGAATCTATGGATGTGAATTTTGTTGGTAGGAATAATTTTGGTAACAACGCGTATAGAGGAAACATTAATCCTAGGCCTTATCCTAGTAATTCCTCTAATAATTATGGTAATTCCTACAACAATTCTTATGGAAATTTTAATAAGATGCCTCTGAATTTGAGACTAGTTTTAAGGAATTTATGAATTCTCAAAAGAATTTCACTGCTTTGCTTGAAGAGAAATTGCTTAAAGTTGATGATTTGGCTAGGAACGTTGATAGAATTTCTCTTGATGTTGATTCTTTAAAACATAGATCTATTCCTCCTAAGCATGATATCAATGAGTCTCTCAAATCCATGAGAATTTCCATTGATGAGTGCAAAGAAAGAACCGCTAGGATGCGTGCTAAGAAAGATTGCTTTATGAGAGCGTGTTCTTCTAGTTCCTATGAAAATAAAGATGAAGATCTAAAAGTTATTGATGTGTCCCCTATTAAATCTTTGTTTTGCAATATGAATCTTGATAATGATGGGACTGAATATGATCCACCTTTACCTAGAAGGCATTCCAAAAATCCAGAGTTTTCAGATCTTGATGCTAAAATTGATAAAAGTGGGATTGAAGAGATCAAAACTCTAGATAATAAACCCACTATCTTGGATTTCAAGGAATTTAATTATGATAATTGTTCTTTGATAGATTGTATTTCCTTGTTGCAATCCATGCTAAATTCTCCTCATGCTTATAGTCAAAATAAAGCTTTTACCAAACATATCGTTGATGCTTTGATGCAATCTTATGAAGAAAAACTTGAGTTGGAAGTTTCTAACCCTAGAAAACTTTATGATGAGTGGGAACCTACTATTAAAATTAAAATTAAAGATCATGAATTGTATGCTTTGTGTGATTTGGGTGCTAGTGTTTCCACGATTCCAAAAACATTATGTGATTTGCTAGGTTTCCGTGATTTTTATGAGCTAGTTGGTTAAGCTAAACAACAACTTGGAGAGTTGTAAGATAAAAATCTTTGCCGAATTTGGTTCATTCTGAAGGGATATCTTTGTGTTTGTGTGCGTGTTGAAGAAAGATGATATTTTCACCAATTGGTCCTCGTCATCAGTTGTTGGATCTATTGTCTTGTCAAAACTTTGATTTGAGTGTGTGCTATCCACAAATCAAATCAGAACCAACGATGTTCGTAATGTTGTCTTACTCGTGGTTTTCCTCGAGCATACACCGTTATATCCTTTGGTCTGACCAGTGCTATCACCTTGTTCACATAATTATGGAATTTCATTTTATTTTGGAAATTCCAATGAATTGTTGTTGAGCCCATCAGCAACATCTTTATCTTCTCCATGATTTATGATGAACATCTAGCTAGTGTTGGAAACTTCTATGAGCATTATCTTCATGTTCCGTTCATGAAGCATATGCTGGATGAAAGAAGTGACTTCCTCTAATTCACGTGCATTGGGTGCAAGTTGTCGTCGTGACTTTGAGAAAGTTTGTTTTGCTTCCTCTGGAATCATCCCAAGTCAATCAAGTATGTGTGAAGTATTCTATGGGTTGATAGGTTTGGCCACCTCAATTCCATACGTAATTGCTAGCACACCAAGCCACCGATTGATTTGTTCAAGATAAAGGAGTTGATTCTAAGGTTCTTACTTTAGACTTCCACGCGGAGACTTCCATATCATTATTGATGGTTCCCTACCAGAACTTGGTAGTATTTTGTTGTAAGGCTACCATGTGATCATGCTTGTCATGGACAACGTCTTCACATGGGTGTAGCAGAACCAGCTCATGTTTTGGGGCTTGCTATCATAGTTCATTTCTCGAGATTCTCGCAACGTCATCTTGTTGATTTGTGTTGCAAACCTTCATTTTTCTCTCTAGACTTGATGAGTCTGGAATATCCTGACACCAACCAGATCTGAATCTCATGCAGATATGATGGTTGAATCGTGGCCAACACACCCAGCCGGAAGACCTATCATTGTAGTATCTTGATTGAGGAAGTTGGCCACCTCCCCATAAGGATCTCATAGTATATACTCCAGAAGTTGCTCCTTATGGATTCTTGTGTTCCCGAAGTCCGACCTTTTACTTGATGTCCTAGATACCAAACCATATCAATAAATGGGTTACGCTAGCACATCAAGGAGAACATTAGAAGCAGAGTGCTAAATGTCTCTCGGTGGATCATCCAGATTCTGTTTCCTTGGCCTCGTTAAGGTGAAATATGAGAAGGTGTTAGCTTCCTTTGCATCCGCATCGTCCATCACCATTCATCATGGTAGTATGTTGTGTTGCCAGGATGCTTGACATGGATATTGGTAAAACCTTGATGAATATGGAAATGCTCAAGTTCTTAAGAGCACGCGCAAGCACTAGGTATTATCGTTGGCATTAATTGGGAATTGCTCCCAGTTTCCTCAGTTATGTTATAACCTTTTCAAACAGTGGACTCACTCTCTACTGTTGGGTTTCCCCCCAGTTACTAGAATCATTCCCAGCATTTGCATTTTATTCCCATCTTGCAGCGTCGTTGTGCCATCCTAACACGGGTTCCATCCATTTCCGATGATAAGTAGAGATCATCCATTACGTTGTCTTCAACAAGGTAGTCCACATCATCCATTCTAGTTAGAGTATGTCATTCTTTCGAACTCCTTCAAAGGATTGCTCGAGATTTGCCCTAGGCTGGTATAGAAAATTTTATTGATCTCTGAATCAAAAGTAATTCTTTTTGCCACATAAGGGATAATTCTACGAGTCATCCTTCTCTAAGGTGTCTCGTTATGGTATCACGGCAAGTCAAATCCTCGCTACGTTGACAACCGTTCACCACCCTCTTAGGTGTGGAATTGTTGTCTACCTAGTGAACCCTCGACATCTGTTCCACTCCATCCCTCTAGATGTGTGCTTCGTGTCTCAGCTTGAGAGATGTTGCTATGTCTCATTTTATGAGTTGATCCTGAGTTATTCGATCTTCGAGAATATCGATCCTTCTAGAGTTTCCTTTTCCTCTCGTTGTCATGTTGGCTGGAGTTCTCAGAGCAAGACGACGAGACAAAGATGGTGATTGAATCAATGCCTTTATGAAGTGCAACCTGGATCATGAAGATTATGTTAGTTTGTGTCCCCCCTTCATCTTACCCTACGCTTGAATCTCGGGACGAGATTCTTGTTTAGTGGGGGTGAGTTGTCACAACCCTATTGCCTGTGATTGCATAATCTCCATGCATCATGTTTACTTTCCCTCACAAACTTGAAATGGGGATGACAGAACCCCCAGCACCCCCTTAATCCAACTAGGGTTTACCAAAATCTTTTTCAATGAACCTGAAATGCCCTTCTAAAATGTTCACCATCTTTGCCTTGGTCTAGAACCTCTGAAAAAAATGGTGCACACTTTTCTAGGACATCACAAGGTCACTGGATTAAATCATATGTTAATTTCATTTGGACATTTAAATGGTATAAATTATTTTAAATGTCCAAATAATCATAAACTAAAATGTTTACTGTTGGAAATATTCCATACAGTGGGCATGACCAGTTTTATGATTTTTGAGTTAGTTTTAGTATTTTAATTAAAGCCACAAAGTTATAGAAGAAATAGAAAAATAGAAAATAAAGGAGAGAGAGAGAAACTTACCTAGCTTACCTGGCACCCCTAGCCGGCCCAACACTATGCGCCCCAGCCCGCCTAGCCCCCTCCCCTATCGTCTTCCTCCTTCCCAGGGGGACGAGCGCGTGGCCGACGGACGCCGGCACACGCCCGGCCACCTCCTGCTTTCCGCTTCGCCCTGGTCTCTTCGGCTGACGCCACGCAGCCCCCTCGACCGCTGTCTCACTCTCCCTGAGCTTCTCACTTCCTCTGCTCTCTTTCCTCTCGTGCCCGAGCGCCGTCGTCGCCACCGCTCGCTGTTGTCGTGGCCACAGCCACTGCCTCGCCTTGCTGATGCGCTCAGAAGCTCCGCCTCGACCTCTGATACGTCTCAAACGTATCTATAATTTTTAATTGCTACATGCTATATTATCTACTGTTTTGGACTATATTGGGATTTATTTTCCACTTTTATATTATTTTTGGGACTAACCTATTAACCGGAGGCCCAACCCAGAATTGTTGTTTTTTTGCCTATTTCAGTGTCTCGAAAAACGGAATATCAAACGGAGTCCAAACGGAATAAAACCTTCGGGAACGTGATTTTCTCACCTAACGTGATCCAGGAGACGTGGACCCTGCTCCAAGGAACAAAAGAGGCGGTCACGAGGGTGGGGGGCGCCCCCCCCCTAGGGCGCGCACCCTGCCTCGTGGGCCCCTCGGTGCTCCACCGACATACTCCTTCCTCCTATATATACCTACGTAGCCCCAAACGATCAGAATAGGAGCCAAAAACCTAATTCCACCGCCGCAACTTTCTGTATCCACGAGATCCCATCTTGGGGCCTATTCCGGAGCTCCGCCGGAAGAGGGCCGTCATCACGGAGGGCTTCTACATCATCCTAGCCTCTCCGATGAAGTGTGAGTAGTTTACCTCAGACCTTCGGGTCCATAGTTACTAGCTAGATGGCTTCTTATCCCTTTTTGGATCTCAATACAAAGTTCTCCCCCTCTCTTATGGAGATGTATTCGATGTAATCTTCTTTTTGCGGTGTGTTTGTTGAGACCGATGAATTGTGGGTTTATGATCAAGTCTATCTATGAATAATATTTGAATCTTCTCTGAATTCTTTTATGTATGATTGGTTATCTTTGCAAGACTCTTTGAATTATCTGTTTGGTTTGGCCAACTAGATTGGTAGTTCTTGCCATGGAAGAAGTGCTTAGCTTTGGGTTCGATCTTGTGGTGTCCTTTCCCAGTGACAGAAGGGGCAGCAAGGCACGTATTGCATCGTTTCCATGGGGGATAACAAGATGGGGTTTATTTCATATTGCATGAATTTATCTCTCTACATCATGTCATCTTGCTTAAGGCGTTACTCTGTTTTTAATTTAATACTCTAGATGCATGCTGGATAGCGGTCGATGAGTGGAGTAATAGTAGTAGATGCAGAATCGTTTCGGTCTACTTGTCTCGGACGTGATTCCTATATACATGATCATGCCTAGATATTCTCATAACTATGCTCAAGTCTGTCAATTTCTCAACAGTAATTTGTTCACCCACCATAGAATACTTATGCTCTTGAGAGAAGCCACTAGTGAAACCTATGGCCCCCGGGTCTATTCTCATCATATCAATCTCCATCACTTTAATCTTGCTTTGCATTTTTACTTTGCTTTTACTTTTTACTTTGCATCTTTATACCAAAAATACCAAATTTTTTATCTCTATTAGATCTCACTCTCGTAAGTGACCATGAAGGGATTGACAACCCCTAATCGCGTTGGTTGCGAGTAGCTATCGTTTTGTGCAGGTACGATGGACTTGAGCGTGGCCTCCTACTGGATTGATACCTTGGTTCTCAAAAACTAAGGGAAACTAGTCGTCAACCCGTGCATTCGCACAGGCTATAGATTGTTATTAGTTGCAAAATCTTTATAAAATATATTCTAAAGAAAATGATAATTGATATTTAGATAAAATTCCTCGTTCCTAACCTAACTGTAATGTATTAGTCCCACATTAGGAAAGCTAACACAATATGCTATATCATTAATAATTAACATAGAGAACCTTAAGTTGTGTAAATCAATCTTAGATTACTGGTTGACAACATTGAATCATAAGAGCCAGCCGAATAATGTCTCTGTATAACTTCTGTTGGTATATTTTAGTTAGGAACAATAATAATTTTATTAATATTTGACAGGCAAATGAGTTTCTTTTGTATAATTTATACTACCATATATGTCCGGAAGATCCTACAAATACAATAAAGTGGTGTTGGCTACGTAAAAAAAGTATCACATATATACGAAGATAAAACATTATTTTGTTTATTCTTGGAAGTATTATATAATGAACTAATAATGTATAAAGAAATAAATGGCAACCAGCTTGTGTAGTTGGATTATTTTTAATATGCACAACTCCAAAGCACAGAAGAATCATAATAGAATGCTTAATCCAGGTGATGTATCAATTATGTCAAATAAATAAGTAGTAGTTTCTCATAATTGAGCTGATTGTTCCCTTTGATCCATTTGAGAGTGCCTATAGTTACCTCAGTTTTCGACTTATGTCTTCTCTAGAGCATGGTACAAACTCGTCCTTGCATGTAAGAATTACCTTTTCTCACAAAGGATTTCCCTAATTATTCCTGAACATGTACTCGTACAAACTTTCCATCAAATACATTGCTATCCCATTGCTTGGCAACTTTATTTTTTGTAGCTAGAGTTTTTTTTACGACGGAGCTGGAAAGTAACACTTTATCCATTCTGAAGTAGAAGGTGTTTTAGGAAGTCTTACATCATAATACTTTTCACATCGATTCTAAAAAAAGATATAGGCTGATGGCATGCGTGGAATTTGTTTGATTATATTTGTCGCATGAAATATATTCAGAGTGTAACTTTTTTATTGACTTGTGTTTGCATTCTCATACAAGAATTAATGATTAACTTCACATATTTAAAAACATAAAAAGGTTAGAAAGTTTAAATCATTATTGGGATTCATAGAGTGTAATTTTATAAATGTTACAGTTCTTGTCATGGTTATTGGGACTCATTGGGCGTAGTCAATTGGAACTCTTGGTTTGTTTTTCTTTGAAGGTTGAGATGGAGAATCTTACTGACTAAATATAATGCATTGATTTCTAGCCATCTTTAGTTAGAGAAAGTTTAAATAGTTATTGGGACTCATTGGGCGTAGTCAATATGAACTCTTGGTTTGTTTTTCTTTGGAGCTTGAGATGGAGAATCTTACTGACTAAATATAATGTATTGATTTCTAGCCATCTTTAGTTAGAGATAGTGATCCAGATCTGGCTATGGTGCACCGTCCAGGGCATCTCCTCGCTCCAGCATGTACGCCATGCAAAACTTGTACATGCTGTGAGGCCCTTTGGAACAATCGATACATACATACATACGATAATTAGCCTTGTTTCTACATTTGCGAGTAAGAGCCAACCTGTTTCTTTATTAATTGACACCTTGAACATGGCCTTCTACATAAATGTGTGAGTATCAGGTGGCCTCCAAAGCAATGACATTGTGTACGACTTTTTGAGTCTAGACATTCACTAATCAATGCACTTGCCTTGAGTGTGATGATGATCGGAAGGAATAACCTCGCAGTGCAACTGTACGAACCTGTGAACCAACCTCATTTATGAAATCATTCAAAGATCATCAGACAAACATATACTTACACTGGTAGAAAAAGGGCCTGTTGTCCCGGTTCGTATGGGCCTTTTGTCCCGGTTCTGGAACCGGGACTAAAGGGTCGGTACTAATGCCCTGTCCCTTTAGTCCCGGTTCAATCCAGAACCGGGCCAGATGGGCCTCCATGTGGCCTGTGCGCGGAGCCCAGGCAGGAGACCCTTTGGTCCCCGTTGGTGGCACCAACCGGGACCAATAGGCATCCACGCGTCAGCATTTCTGTGGTTGGGGTTTTTGTTTTTTTTGAAAGGGGGGGGGGGGGGGGGGGGGGTTTGGGGGTTTTGGGGGGGTTAATTTAGGTGTTTCATATATTGTGTTAGCTAGCTATAATTAATAGAGAGAAGTGTCCTCTCTTATGTCCGTGCTTGGTCGACGCTACGTACTATACATACGTATAGAGAGGACTAGACACGCTAGCTAGCTAGTAAGCAAATGAAGCAAACAGAAGATCGTCAAGAACATATATGCATACAGAGAGAAGTGATATCGACCACCTCTCCTTCTCCGAGAGATTGGTCGAACAACAAGTTCTCGTATATCTATCCGACACTACCGGCTACATATATACAATAGTTATCTCTTACAAATATAATCATACGGACTCAGGGTCCACATAGTATTCTCCGTCTTTAGGGATCACGTGGTTAAGAAATAATGCCGCCAATTCCTCTTGAATTGCTCGCATGCGAGCTGGTGCTAGGAGTTCATCCCGCTTCCGAAACATCTAATTTAAAGAAGGGGGTCAATACATATATATATGAATGAATGAAACTCAACACAAATGATGGTAATAAAATAAAATTGTGAATGTTGTTATTTACGTACTTCATATTGTTCGTCAGTGTAGCCCCGCTCACAAGTCGTGTGGCGGATGGACTCGCAAACGTAGTATCCACATAAATCATTCCCTTGTTCCTGCCACAACCACTTTACAAGAAATAGTGGTCAATCAAACTGATAAGCAAAAATGCCAAATGGTATTGATGAAACTAGCGCTTGAATGACTAGTAGATGCGCGGAACATGCTACTATAATACTTACTTTCGGGTGTCTAAATTGCAGCTCCTTCGGCAGTCCCGGATCTTTTCTGGTGAATTTTCTCCAAACCCTGCCGGACAAAGAAAACAATTACTTGATATATCAGGAAATGAACAAAGTTGCTGATATGGTGGATAATGATCGATTTAACTTACTTCTCGAGTATTTGAGTCATGTCTGCATAGTCCTGGGGATCTTTTCGTCTTGAGTCTAAGAAGGTTACTAGTCCCTGCTCAAGCTTAATCTCTAGGAGAATATAGTGGAAACTGCACACGCATGCATAACTCATCAATTACATTACTATAACCTTGACTAATATATAAGGGAAATCGAATACGCACAAGACAGTAACACTCACTTGAAGTTGTAAGGAAAGAGTATTATATCTTTGTTTTCATTTATTACCAACGATCATAGCAAGTTGGCCTCGGTAGCTGCGGCATGAAATTTAACCTGAGTTGCATCTATGAGATATGTGTTAATGAACCCAATATCACCGACTTGTCTTTTCTTCAATTCGGCGATCTTCAATCTGCATAATATAGTGAGGATGATTATAAATACATGCAATGAAAGAGCTGAGCTATATAGAGAGACTTAATGACAGAAGTAGTACTACTTACAGACAGTAGCAGGCGACCGATGTTTTATCGAGGGCCAATTGGTTGAAAAACTGATAGAACTCCTCAAATGGAACAGGCAACAGTTCAATTCCAACGAGGTCATGCTCCTTTCTAACTTTCACATACAAAGTACTCCTCCCCCAGAGTCTCTGCAGATTTTCAAGTACCAATCATGCAATCTTCGCATCATCGTTGATAGAGATCTTTCATCTTTGACGAGAGGCTTCCCGTACTCGTATCTTTGTATCTGCACCTCCATGGGTTCATAATGTACATCGTCGGGCAGGTAATCTGCAAGATTGCTATAAAAGGCACCATCCTCGGATCATTAGCGACGTTGTGGCTAGGCACCTTGAGCGGGGGGCACGATTGCTTCGCTTGTTCGCCGAGCTGGGCAATTTGTTTCCCAGCTCGTCGTTCTTTTAGCCTTTGATCACTGACAGTACTTCCCGACCGCTCCGCTTCGGCAAATTCCTTTCCAATAATGCGCTCATAGTTTCCTTTCGGCGGAGACTTGGGTGGTTTTGTCAGGGCAGCCAGAGTGCGCTTCGCTTTCACCAAATCTACCTTCTCCTCCGGTAGTGGATGTCTCTTTGCTTTCAACCCTTGAAACCAGTCATCCACTTCGGTTCATGCGATCTCGGCGTTCTCCTCCGGGGTCCTCTCGTATGGTAACTTCTCTGGAGTCTTTAGAGAAGGACCAAATCTGTATGTCCTCCCGCCTCTGGCTGTACTGCTAGACGCCGGCCGAGTAGACGGATTCTTTACTTGCTTACGAGGCGGAGGAGAAGGACTATGACGCGCCGGAGCAGCCGGAGCGGCGGCAGGTCTCTTCCGCCCTTGCTGACGAGGCGGAGAAGGAGGAGGCTGGCTGCTCGGGCGCGTCGGCGCAGGCGGAGAAGGAGGCGGAGTGCTGCCACGCACTGGAGAAGGAGCTGGTCGAGTGCCCTGATCGTCACTCGCCGGAGGAGGAGGCGGTGGAGGAGGCAGAGTGCCCTGACTCGCCGGAGGAGGAGGCGGTGGAGGAGGCGGAGTGCCCTGACTTCCCGGAGGAGGAGGAGAGGCGGAGGCGTCCAGTTCGGAAGGTTGATGAGCTCCTTCCGCCATAGGCATGGAGTCTTCAAAGCAGACCCCAGCCTAGTCTCCCCTTCACCTGTAGGGTGGTCAAGCTGGAGGACCTCAAATCCCTCCGTTATTTCATCCACCATCACCCTAGCATATCCTTCTGGAATCGGCCAGCAGTAAAAAGTTGCGCCGGGTTCAGTAGGATAAACAAAGCCAACAGCCGCCTTGACCTTCAAATTCATCCATTGCGTCATAAGGTGGCAATTTTGAGACTCCGTGATAGCATCCACGGGATAGATGGCAGGAGCCATCAAGGCATGCTCTGGCTGAAGCAGCTCGGTGGAAGCCACGCTGCTTCTCCGCTGAGATGGTGGGGTAGCTTCGGGGGAAGCTTCGGCAGTACGTTTGCTGCGATTTGCTTCTCGTTCCTCTATCGCTTGTACCCTTGCTTGCAGTGCCTGCATTTGGGTCTGCTGCACTTTTTTCCTCCTCTCATGTGATTTGTAACCGCCTGCGTCCGGAAACCCAACCTTCCACGGAATGGAGCCTGGCGTGCCTCGTGTCCGTCCAGGGTGCTCAGGATTCCCGTGGGCCATTGTGAGCTCGTCATTCTCTCTGTCTGGAAAGAACGTCCCTTGCTGCGCTGCTTCGATATAGTGCTGAAGCTTCCTGACTGGTATGTCCATTTGATCGTTCGTCCAAATGCACTTCCCTGTTACAGGGTCCAAGGTTCCACCAGCCCCGAAGAACCAAGTCCGGCAATGGTCTGGACAGTTAATTGTCTCTGGTTCGATCCCTTTATCAACCAGATCATTCTCAGTCTTGGCCCACTTAGGCCGGGCTACAAGGAAGCCACCTGACCCCGTGCGATGGTGATGCTTCTTCTTCGCAGCATTTTGCTTATTTGTCGCCGACATCTTCTTACTCTTTTCCGATGTCTTGTGGGCCACAAATGCGGGCCAGTGATCTCTGATCTTCTCATAACTGCCCTTGAATTCTGGTGTCTCATTATTTTCAACAAACTTATTCAGCTCTTTCTTCCACCTCCTGAATAGTTCTGCCATCCTCTTAAGAGCAAAAGACTTGATTAATTGCTCTTTAACTGGCTTCTCTGGATTATCCTCTGGCGGTAGGGTGAAATTTGACTTCAGCTCAGTCCAAAGATCATTTTTCTGCATATCATTGACATAAGACACCTCAGGGTCTTCTGTAGCCGGCTTAAACCATTGTTGGATGCTGATTGGGATCTTCTCCCTAACAAAAACCCCGCGCTGAGCAACAAATGCGCTCTTTGTCCGGAGGGGTTCAATTGGTTGGCCGTCGGGCGCGATTGCTATGATCTCAAACTTTTCATCCGAGCTCAACTTTTTCTTCGAGCCTCGTCTCTTTACCGAAGTTGTGCTCGATCCGGAGGGCTAGAAAAAAGAACAAAGACTTAATTAATATGTGTACATACCAAAACAATGAATGCATCAATTAGCTAGTCAGCAGAAGCTTAACTAATATATATACCTGGCCGGACTCGGTTCGGTCACCGGAGACGTCATCACGGTCTCCTTCTTGCACCAGCATTGGGTCACCAGAGCCGTCCTCATGGTCTCCTTCTTGCACCGGCATTAGGTCACCGGAGCCATCATAATCAGCTGCTTCCAGACCATCGGTCTCGTTGAGAAACAACGAGCAGATGGCATCACTTCCTCGTGCGATTATGTCCCCCAACAACTCTTCTTGTACTTCGTCTCGGGCAGTGTCCATAGTTTCTACAAATATTGACAACATGGCAATTATTATTCAAACATGACAGATGGATATATTAGTGGCCTAAACATAGAACTAATATTAATTAGTGGCCTTGACGCTGCTTCTCTAGGGTTTGGCGTGGCCTCGACGCTGCTTCTCTAGGGTTTGGGGTGGCCTCGACAATGCTTCAAGGATAAAAAAAGAAGAGGAAGAAGAAAAAAAAGAGGAGAAGAAAGAATAGAGGAGTAAGAACTCCTCTATTCTTTCTTCTCCTCTTTTTTTTTCTTCCTCTTTTTTTTATCGGGAACGAGGGTCGTCGAGGGTCACCGAGCGGTAGAGGAAACCCTAAATAGCAAGTATCGTGGGTGTGAGATACATGTGGCCGTCGGTGTCGGACACTACATCCACGTCCCACAAGTGACGTGGGCGTCGAAGCCCGTGCCACTTGTGGGACGTGGATGTAGTGTCCGACACCGATGGTACATGTATCTCACACCGACGATACTTTCTATTTAGGGTTTCTCCTCTACCGCTCGGCGACCCTCGACGACCCTCGTTCCCGATAAAAAAAAAGAGGAAGAAGAAGAAAAAAAGAGGAGAAGAAAGAATAGAGGAGAAGAACTCCTCTATTCTTTCTTCTCCTCTTTTTTTCTTCTTCCTCTTCTTTTTTTATCCTCTTCTTCCTCTCATGTTCGAGAGGACCGCCGAGGGGTCGGGAGGTTGCCTAGTGTCAAAGGATTCAACAAAACCATGTCTTCATCATTAGGCGAAAGTAACAGGTGCATGATGGTACGAAGCTCTCCAAAGTTATTTTGGAAGGGAGTCCCAGATAAGATAATTCGCTTTTTGGTACAAAGTTCAGCAAGAACCTTCCAAATATCATTATTTGGAAGGCCTTTGCTGAAATTCATACAAAAAGGAAAATTATCCTATCCGGGACACCATTCCAAAATAACTTTGGAGGACTTCGTCATGCCGTGGTTACTTCCGGCTAATGATGAAGCCATGGATTTCTTCAATACTTTGACACTAGGAAACCTCTCTCGACCCCTCGGCGATCCTCGACCCCTCGAACCCTCGACGACCCTGGAACCCTCGACCCCTAGACGACCCTGGAAGCCTCGACCCTATAGAACCCTCGAAGAAAGGAATAGCTAGAGGAGAAGATCGAAGAAAAAAAAGAAGAAAAAAAAGAGGAGAAGAAGAAAGGAATAGTGGAGGGTTTAGGGTTCCTTTCTTCTTCTCCTCTTCTTTTCCTTCTTTTTTCTTCTTCTTATTTATTTCTCCTCTTCTTTTCCTCTCCTCTTCTTCTTTCTTTCCTCTTCTTATTTTCTTCTTTCCTATCCTTCTTTTTCTTATAAATTTTAGCATATTCTAAATTTTCTTCTAACTTTCTATATATGAACAAAAAACTTTCTATGAACAAAAAACTTTCTATATATATATGAAAAAAAAATTCTATGAACAAAAAAATTAAACTAACATACACATATACATTGTACATTGTATATGAACATTATACATACACATATACATTATACATACACATATACATTATACAAAATTTTCTATGAACATATACATACACATAGCAACATACCTACATACACATATACATTATATGTATATATATGAACAAAAAAAATTATACTTAAAAAAATGAAGGGCAGGGGCGGCGCGCGGCGGCCGCGCAAGGCAGGGGCGGCGCGCGGCGGGGCGGCGTGCGGCGGCCGCGAAGGACAGGGGCGGCGCGCGGTGGCCGCGCGGCGGCAGGGGCGGCGCGCGGCGGCAGCGAAGGGCAGGGGCGGCGGCGCGATGGCAGCGCATGGCGGCGACGGCGGCCAGTACAGGGGGAGGAGCAGGGGAACGGGGCGGTGCTTACCGTGAGGTGGCGTCGGTGACGAGGAAGAAGCTAGGCTCGGGGACGGCGGAGGCCCGCTCGGGGGCGAGGGCAGGGCGCGGGCTCGGCGTCGGCGATGGAGACGCGACAGCGAGGCACGGGCGACGGCAGGGGCGATGGACGGCGTCGGGGCAGCCTGGCGGCGTCGGGGCAACTAGCGAGGGAAATGGTGAAAATTTCCTAAGTGTTGCATATATAGCTAAGGCATTGGTCACGGTTCGTGGCACCAACCGTGACCAATGGCCCCCTTTAGTCCCGGTTGGTGCCACCAACCGGGACCAAAGGCCTTGTGCTGCCCCGCGCCCAAATGTTTAGTCCCACCTCGCTAGTTGAGAGGGAGCCGCACCTGTTTATAAGGTGCGGTGCACCTTCCCTCTCGAGCTCCTCTCTAAAGCAGGCTATCGGGCCTAACCATGCAATCTGTGCCTGTGGGCCTACTGGGCCTCCCGCGAGCCTGAATCCTGGCCCATGGTAGGGTTTCTAGTCGTATTCAGGCCGTGGGTGCCCAGTAGGTGGCACTTTTTTTGTTTTTTTGTTTTTTGTTTCTACTTACAACAAAATACTTATAGTTGCTATATTCAATTTTTTTCCAGTTTTTTTGTTTTGTATTCTGCATTATTTATTTTCTTTTGTTTTTTGCTTTATTTTTTAATTCTTTTTGCTTTTAGTTTTAGAAAAAATATAAACTTTCTGTTAGTGCCATTAGTTTTCAAATTTGAAAACACTTTTTTTTGTTTTCTTTGTTGCTTTATTTATTTTATTTTGTTTCTACTTATAACTTATTGTTGCTATTTCTATTTTTTTCCAGTTTTTTTGTTTTGTTTTTTGTATTATTTATTTTCTTTTGTTTTTTGCTTTATTTTTTAATTCTTTTTGCTTTTAAGTCAGCAAAATTATAAACTTTCTATTGCTTTATTTATTTTATTTTGTTTCTACTTACAACAAAATACTTATTGTTGCTATTTTTTTCCAGTTTTTTTGTTTTGTTTTCTGCATTATTTATTTTCTTTTGTTTTTTGCTTTATTTTTTTATTCTTTTTGCTTTTAGTTTTAGAAAAATTATAAACTTTCTGTTAGTGCCATTATAAACTTTTTGCTTTTAATTTGAATTCTTTGAAAATTGTTTGAATCACAAGTTTGTGATTAACTTACTAAAAAATGAGAATAGATGCGCTTATAGAGAAAATTCAACCTAAATTCCTAGTAAATTTCTATGAATTTCAGAGAAATTCACTATGAATTTAGGTTAAACTTTTCTCTATTAGGGCATCTATTTTCACTTTGAGAGGAGCTCAACAAGGCAGAGAGGGAATGGCTTATAAACTGGTGTGAGCCCCCTTCGGTTGGCGAGGTGGGACTAAACTCTGCCCGCAACGAGGACCAACCCTTTAGTCCCAGTTTGTGGCACAAACCGGGACTAATGGTCATGGGCCAGGGGCGAGGAGCAAAATTATAAACTTTCTGTTAGTGCCATTAGTTTTAGAAAGTTGAAAGTTGAAAGTTGGCATGGGCCAGGGACTAATGGTCATGGTATTACGAGGGCCGAACCATAAGACATGAAAGCATTTCAAATGAACTCTGAAAAAGTTGAAAGTTGGCATGGTATCATAATTTCACCCACATAGCATGTGCATGTACAAAACGGACAATGGTAGCATGTTCGTGTGTTACAAAGTTGGCATGGTTTCATAATAATAGTTGCGGGAGAAAGTCTTCACTTTTTCTTCGCTTATGTCATTTGCTTATTGCGCCGTAACCATGGATAATCTACATTGTTTATCAGGATGCTTGGGTCAGCCTTGACATTGAAGGGAGGAATTTCATGAAACTTTTCATAATCTTCAGACATGTCTGTCTTGCCATCCACTCCCAGGATGTCCCTTTTCTTTTTCTCGGTATGATGTATTCGCTTCCTTATCTTTTCTTTTTCTTGGTTTGGTAGACATGTCCTTCACACAGATAACCTGTGCCACATCATTGGCTAGGACGAACGGTTCATCAGTGTACCCAAGATTTTTCAGATCCACTGTTGTCATTCCGTACTGTTGGTCTACCTGTACCCCGCCGCCTAACAGATTGAACCATTTGCACTTAAACAAAGGGACCTTAAAATCAGGTCCGTAGTCAAGTTCCCATATGTCCACTATGTAACCATAATATGTGTCCTTTCCGCTCTCGGTTGCTGCATCAAAGCGGACACAGCTATTTTGGTTGGTGCTCTTTTGATCTTGGGTGATCGTGTAAAATGTATTCCCATTTATCTCGTATCCTTTGTAAGTCAATATAGTCAAAGATGGTCCCCTGGACAACAAGTGCAACTCATCACAAACAGTGTTGTCACCTCTGAGACGTGTTTCCAACCAACTGCTGAAAGTCCTGATGTGTTCACATGTAATCCAGTCGTCGCACTGCTCCGGGTGTTTGGAGCGCAGACTGTTCTTGTGTTCATCGACATACGGGGTCACCAAGGTAGAGTTCTGTAGAACTGTGTAGTTTTCTTGAGACCAAGAATATCCGTCCCTGCATATTATTGAGTCTCTTCCAAGAGTGCCTTTTCCAGTCAGTCTCCCCTCATATCGCGATTTAGGGAGACCTATCTTCTTAAGGCCAGGAATGAAGTCAACACAAAACCCGATAACATCCTCTGTTTGATGGCCCATGGAGATGCTTCCTTCTGGCCTAGCGTGGTTATGGACATATTTCTTTAGGACTCCCATGAACCTCACAAAGGGGAACATATTGTGTAGAAATACGGGCCCCAGGATGACAATCTCGTCGACTAGATGAACTAGGACGTGCGTCATGATATTGAAGAAGGATGGTGGGAACACCAGCTCGAAACTGGCAAGACATTGCGCCACATCACTCCTTAGCCTTGGTACGATTTCTGGATCGATCACCTTCTGAGAGATTGCATTGAGGAATGCACATAGCTTCACAATGGCTAATCGGACGTTTTCCGGTAGAAGCCCCCTCAATGCAACCGGAAGCAGTTCCATCATAATCACGTGGCATTCATGAGACTTTAGGTTCTGAAACTTTTTCTCTGGCATATTTATTATTCCCTTTATATTCGACGAGAAGCCAGTCGGGACCTTCATACTGAGCAGGCATTCAAAGAATATTTCTTTCTCTTCTTTCGTAAGAGCGTAGCTGGTAGGACCTTCATACTGCTTCAGAGGCATGCCGTCTATTTCATGCAAACGTTGCAGGTCCTCCCGTGCCTCAGGTGTATCTTTTGTCTTCCCATACACGCCCAAGAAGCCTAGCAGGTTCACGCAAAGGTTCTTCATCACGTGCATCACGTCGATTGAGGAGCGTACCTCTAGGTCTTTCCAGTAGGGTAGGTCCCAAAATATAGATTTCTTCTTCCACATGGGTGCGTGTCCCTCAGCGTCATTCGGAACAGCTAGTCCACTGGGACCCTTTCCAAAGATTACGTAGTGTAAATCATTGACCATAGCAAGAACGTGATCACCGGTGCACATGGCGGGCTTCTTCTGGTGATCTGCCTCGCCTTTGAAATGCTTGCCTTTCTTTCGACATTGATGGTTGGTCGGAAGAAATCGACAATGGACCAGGTACACATTCTTCCTGCATTTGTCCAGGTATATACTTTCACTGTCATCTAAACAGTGCATGCATGCGTGGTATCCTTTGTTTGTCTGTCCTGAAAGTCTACTGAGAGCGGGCCAATCGTTGATGGTCATGAACAGCAACGCCTTAAGGTTAAATTCCTCCTGTCTGTGCTCATCCCATGTACGTACACCGTTTCCATTCCACAGCTGTAAAAGTTCTTCAACTAATGGCCTTAGGTACACATCAATTTCGTTGCCGGGTTGCTTAGGGCCTTGGATGTGAACTGGCATTATAATGAACTTCCGCTTCATGCACATCCAAGGAGGAAGGTTATAAATACATAGAGTCATGGGCCAGGTGCTGTGATTGCTCCTCTGCTCCCCGAAAGGATTAATGCCATCCACTCTTAAAGAAAACCATGCATTCCTTAGGTTCTTTGCAAACTCATCCCAGTACTTTCTCTCGATTTTTCTCCACTACGACCCGTCAGCGGGTGCTCTCAACTTCCCATCTTTCTTTCGGTTCTCACTGTGCCATCGCATCAACTTGGCATGCTCTTCGTTTCTGAATAGACGTTTCAACCGTGGTATTATTGGAGCATACCACATCACCTTCGCAGGAACCCTCTTCCTGGGGGGCTCGCCGTCAACATCACCAGGGTCATCTCGTCTGATCTTATAACGCAATGCACCGCATACCGGGCATGCATTCAGATCCTTGTATACACCGCGGTAGAGGATGCAGTCATTAGGGAATGCATGTATCCTCTCCACCTCCAATCCTAGAGGGCATACGACCTTCTTTGCTGCGTATGTACTGTCGGGCAATTTGTTATCCTTTGGAAGCTTCTTCTTCAATATTTTCAGTAGCTTCTCAAATCTTTGTCAGCCACAGCATACTCTGCCTTCCACTGCAGCAATTCCAGTACGGTACCGAGCTTTGTGTTGCCATCTTCGCAATTGGGGTATAACCCTTTTTTGTGATCCTCTAACATGCGATCGAACTTCAGCTTCTCCTTTTGACTTTCGCATTGCGTCCTTGCATCGACAATGACCCGGCGGAGATCATCATCATCGGGCACATCGTCTGGTTCCTCTTGATCTTCAGCAGCTTCACCCGTTGCAGCATCATTGGGCACATCGTCTGGTTCCTCTTGATCTTCACCAACTCCCCCCGTTGCAGTATCACCGTATTCAGGGGGCACATAGTTGTCATCGTACTCTTCTTCTTCGCCGTCTTCCATCATAACCCCTATTTCTCTGTGCCTCGTCCAAACATTATAGTGTGGCATGAAACCTTTGTAAAGCAGGTGGGAGTGAAGGATTTTCCGATTAGAGTAAGACCTCGTATTCCCACATTCAGTGGATGGACAACGCATAAAACCATTCTGCTTGTTTGCCTCAGCCGCATCGAGAAACTCATGCACGCCCTTAATGTACTCGCGGGTGTGTCTGTCACCGTACATCCATTGCCGGTTCATCTGCGTGCATTATATATAATTAAGTGTCCAAATTAATAGAAGTTCATCATCACATTAAAACCAAAGTGCATACATGGTTCTCATCTAACAACATATAGCTCTCCAGAGCATCTAATTAATTAAACCATACATTGAAACTATGTAAAACATTTCAATGCGAAAACAAATGCGATCATAATCGCAACCAAGGTAACAATTGATCCAACGGCATAATGATACCAAGCCTCGGTATGAATGGCATATTTTCTAATCTTTCTAATCTTCAAGCGCATTGCATCCATCTTGATCTTGTGATCATCGACGACATCTGCAACATGCAACTCCAATATCATCTTCTCCTCCTCAATTTTTTTGTTTTTTCCTTCAACAAATTGTTTTCTTCTTCAACTAAATTTAACCTCTCGACAATAGGGTTGGTTGGCATTTCCAATTCACGTACATCCTACATAAATAAAATCTATGTCACTTTGGTCGGCATAATTTTCATAAACAATAAATGAACCAATAGTTATAAAGATAATATATATACCACATCCGAATCATAGACAGGACGAGGGTCGACGGGGGCGGATACCAAAACCATCGCACTATATAAGATGCAATAATAAAAGTAAGAAAATAATACAAGTATCTATGTAAACATACAAGTAAGAATATTTTTCCTTTCAGAAAGAAGATAAAACAAGAGGCTCACCACGATGGTGCCAGCGATGAGCTCAGCGCGGGTGATCGATGGCGGTGAAGACGGGGACGGGGCATGACGGACCACTAAACCTAGACAAATATTATGGAAAATGGAGCTTGGAGGTCGAGCTTGGAGAGGAGAAAGCTTAAGTAGTGTGGCTCGGGCATTCCATCGAACACCTTGTGTGCATAGGAGGTGAGCTAGAGCACCACCAAGCCCTCTCCCCCTCGGCCAGAGAAAAACAGAGCACTGGGGTGCTCTGCTCGCGAGCGAGGGGTATATATAGGCACCTCATTGGTCCCGGTTGGTGACATGAGCCGGGACTAAAGGGGAGCCTTTGGTCCCGGTTCAAGCCACCAACCAGGACCAATGGTGGTGGTCCAGGAGCGAGGCCCATTGGTCCCGGTTCGTCCCACCAACCGGGACCAAAAGGTCCAGATGAACCGGGACCAATGGCCCACGTGGCCCGGCCGGCCCCCTGGGCTCATGAACCGGGACCAATGCCCACATTGGTCCTGGTTCTGGACTGAACCGGGACTAATGGGCTGACCCGGCCTGGACCAAAGCCCTGTTTTCTACTAGTGTGTTATAGTACAATTATACTCGGCCATCGGGCAACCGTCTAAAAGTACTAAGTTTGTCTTACTCCCCGACACGCAATTTAAATCATGATCCCATACTGTTTATTTTTCATTTTCTAATACATTTTCCAGACAAATCAAGTGATACAACCCATCATATCTAGAGAAAAATATGTACAACTTTCCTGCTTGAAACTTGATATAGTTTTTCCTCTGAATTGATGGGCCATAGGCTCAATAGTAATCTGTTTTTACTGAAAACTACAGCACAGCATCAGGTTTTTAGTCTTACAATGCAAACCCTAAACCATAATCAACAAAATTGGTACCATTGGAGAACTTGCAACGTATTCCCCAACATTTACCACCGTCTTAATTTGAGATTATTCAGTGCTTAATCACAGTTTTAAACTTAATGCAACCTGCAGTTGCTTTATTAATTGACACCGTGAACTTGTGCATGAATCTGTGAGTACCAGGTGGCCTCCATGGCAATGACATTGCGTACCACTTTTTTGAGGCAAGACATTCACTAATTAATGCACTTGCCTTGAATGTGATGATCAATCGAAGGAATAACCTCGCAGTGCAACTATACGAACCTGTAAACCAATCTCATTCAGGAAATCATTCAAAGATTATCAAACAAACATATACTTATATTACAACCCTATATTCGGCCATTGGCCAATCGTTTAAAAGTACTAAGTTTGCCTTACTCCCCGACACGCGGTTTTAAGCATGATCCCATACTGTTTATTTTTCATTTTCTAATACGTTTTGCCGACAAAGCAAGTGATACAACCCATCATATATGTAGAGAAAAACATATACAACTTTCCTGCTTTAAACACGAAACAGTTCTTCCTCTGAATTGATGGGGAATAGGCTCAAGAGTAATCTGTTTTTACTGAGAACTACAATGCAGCATCAGGTTTTTAGTCTTACAATGCAAACCCGGAATCATAATAAATGAAACTGGTACCATTGGAAAACTTGCAACGTATCCCACAACATGTACCACTGTCTTAATTTGAGATTACTCAGTTTTGAATCACAGTTTTAAAACTTAATGTTGCAGGCTCAAAAAACAAATGCCTAGATAAATACTTAAGATGAATATCTCCAACTACAATCCATCTTTCAAGTTTTCAACTAATGAGTAATTAGAGTTTACCTTTTCTGTGTGCAATCACTTTTCTAGTTCCTTGGCAAGCTCACAAAATTTGGACAACCCCCGCTGAATCTCTTTCCTCCAGTTTTTTTTTCTCCACTCTGATTGTCTGCTGCCATTCTCTCTTATGATTAGTTGTATTCCCTTCTATCTTCTGATTAAATTATCCCTGATGCAATCTGTGCCGTGTACTGCCTTGAGCTCTTTCGTGGCATAGCCTGCTCTCCACTCCAGATCTCCTACTTTGATCGGTGACTTGATTACATGCAACCCACGCAGCGTTAGTAAACAGATTGGAACACGCAAGGAGCAATGGGTGAGCGTATCAACGGGTGTACAACTGAAAAGGGCAACACCATCATAGAGTAGCGGAGCTCACAGCCATATGTTGAACTTGGTGGTGCTGGTCATAAGCGGCGACCAGCAGCAGCGTCTAGCGGCAGGGCGCAGTTCATCCATGTTTTTGACGGATCACCAGCAATGGTGGGCTCATCAATTTTGACCAAGTGTAGCCTCAATCTGCTTCTCCACTGCCACATAGGGATGTCTGGCGGTGGCCAGTGTGACTGCATGCTGGGTGATTAATCAATGATATAGTTAATTCAATCATAAACCAGAGAAAAATAAATTCAAAGCAAATCAGTGTGAGAAGAGGAACCTGATCTAGATGAGAAACAATTTCTAACATGATAAGATCGATGGGCGAGCGCACAGATTCCATGCCCCAACTTCCTTGCGCCAATTTTGGGAGAGGACATGAGAGAGGTAGAGAGATTTCGAGACGGGGAAACCTGAGAGATTGAGATAGAGAGACCACGATGGGCATAGATTCCATGCCCCAACTTCCTTGCTCTAATTTTGTGAGAGGACATGTGAGAGGTAGAGAGTTTTAGAGAGGGAGAGACCTGAGAGATTGAGAGAGAGACCACGATCGATAGAGAAAGGGAGATATGAGTTTGAGCGAGAGAGACGTGGAAAATTGAGCGAGGAAGAGATATATGAGAGTTTGAAAGAGAGATAGGGAGAGAGACATGAGACAGACAATGATTTCTTCAGGTTATTATTTTTTACTTCGAGAGGAATATACATCGATACATATTTGACGGGTATCTTTTTTAGCTTCAATTTCAATTTTTCAATGAATATTAATCTAGACCGTAATAATTCGGTCCCACCAGATTAACGGCTCATAAAATCTGATTAACATGGGAATTTTTGGGAAGTCACAAATTACTATAGGTATAGATAGATAGATAGATAGATAGATAGATACTTACGCTACTCTACTGCATCATCCCTTCCTCTTCGGGGAAAACCAATGCAAGCTCAAGACGTTGCAACCCCCTCTTCCTCCCCACCGAGCCACGCCCGCCGGAAGCCCTGCAGCATCGTCCCCGACCTCGTCTTCAACCTCTGGCCATTGGCGATCTCACTGGGGATTCACGAGCTCCAGCCCCTCCCCAACCTCGTCGTTGCCCCTGCTGGAATCACCGTGAGCCCTGCCCCTTTCCCCTCTCTCCCCGTGCTCGTCCGCGCCTTCTAACCACCGTGGCCATCGAAGCCGACAACTCCTCGCCGCCGGTCATGTCGCCATGATACGTCTCCAACGTATCTATAATTTTTGATTGCTCCATGCTATATTATCTACTGTTTTGGACCATATTGGGCTTTATTTTTCACCTTAATATTATTTTTGGGACTAACCTATTAACCGGAGGCCCAACCCAGAATTGATGTTTTTTTTGCCTATTTTAGTGTTTCGAAGAAATGGAGTATCAAACGGAGTCCAAACGGAATGAAACCTTCGGGAACGTGATTTTCTCACCGAATATGATCCAGGAGACTTGGACCCTACGTCAAGAAAGGAGGGAGGTGGCCACGAGGGTGGAGGGAACGCCCCCTGCCTCGTGGGCCCCCCTTTGCTCCACCGACGTACTCCTTCCTCCTATATATACCTATGTACCCCCAAACGATCAGATACGGAGCCAAAAACCTAATTCCATTGCCGCAACTTTCTGTATCCACGAAATCCCATCTTGGGGCCTGTTCCGGAGCTCCGCCGGAAGGGGAATCCACCACGGAGGGATTCTACATCAACATCATAGCCTCTCCGATGAAGTGTGAGTAGTTTACCTCAGACTTTCAGGTCCATAGTTAGTAGCTAGATGGCTTCTTCTCTCTTTTTGGATCTCAATACAATGTTCTCCCCCTCTCTCATGGAGATCTATTCGATGTAATGTTCTTTTTGCGGTGTGTTTGTTGAGACCGGTGAATTGTGGGTTTATGATCAGGATTATCTATGAACAATATTTGAATCTTCTCTCAATTCTTTTATGTATGATTGGTTATCTTTGCAAGTCTCTCTGAATTATTAGTTTGGCTTGGCCTACTAGATTGGTTTTTCTTGCAATGGGACAAGTGCTTAACTTTGGGTTCAATCTTGCGGTGTCCTTTCCCAATGACAGTAGGGGCAGCAAGGCACGTATTGTATTGTTGCCATCGAGGATAACAAGATGTTTTTTATCATATTGCATGAATTTATCCCTCTACATCATGTCATCTTGCTTAAAGCGTTACTCTGTTTTCTTGAACTTAATACTCTAGATGCATGCTGGATAGCGGTCGATGAGTGGGGTAATAGTAGTAGATGCAGGCAGGGGTCGGTCTACTTGTCTCGGACGTGATGCCTATATACATGATCATACCTAGATATTCTCATAACTATGCTCAATTCTGTCAATTGCTCAATAGTAATTAGTTCACCCACCGTAAAATACTTATGCTCTTGAGAGAAGCCACTAGTGAAATCTATGGCCCCCGGGTCAATCTTTATCATATTAATCTCCCAACACTTTATTATTGCTTTGATTTTTTACTTTACCTTTTATTTTACTTTGCATCTTTATACCAAAAATACCAAAAATATTATCTATCATCTCTATCAGATCTCACTCTTGTAAGTGACAGTGAAGGGATTGACAACCCCTAATCGCGTTGGTTGCATGGAGCTATTTGTTTTGTGTAGGTACGAGGGACTCGCGTGTAGCCTCCTACTGGATTGATACCTTGGTTCTCAAAAACTGAGGGAAATACTTACTCTACTCTGCTGCATCACCATTTCCTCTTCAAGGAAATCCAACGCAGTGCTCAAGAGGTAGCAGGAAGATTTATGGCACCGTTGCCGGGGAGGTCTTCGCAAAAGTCAACATACCAAATACCTATCACAATCCCTTATCTCTCGCATTACATTATTTGCCATTTGCCTCTCGTTTTCCTCTCCCTCACTTCACCCTTGTCGTTTTATTCGCACTCTCTTTTCCGTTTGCCTTTTTCTCGCTTGCCTTTTTGTTTGCTCGTGTGTTGGATTGCTTGCTTGTCACGATGGCTCAAGATAATACCAAATTGTGTGACTTTACCAATACCAACAATAATGATTTTCTTAGCACTCAGATTGCTCCTCTTACCAACACTGAATCTTGTGAAATCAGTACTGCTTTGTTGAATCTTGTTATGAAAGATCAATTCGCCGGCCTTCCTAGTGAAGATGCCGCTACTCATCTGAATAGCTTCGTTGATTTGTGTGATATGCAAAAGAATAAAGATGTTGATAATGATATTGTTAAATTGAAGCTATTTCCTTTTTCTCTTAGAGATCGTGCTAAAGCTTGGTTTTCGTCTTTGCCTAAAAATAGTATTGATTCTTGGAACAAGTGCAAAGATGCTTTTATCTCTAAGTATTTTCCTCCCGCTAAGATCATCTCTCTTAGAAACGATATTGTGAATTTTAAGTAACTTGATCATGAACATGTTGCACAAGCTAGGGAGAGAATGAAATTAATGATACGTAATTGCCCTACTCATGGTTTGAACTTATGGATGATTATACAAAATTTTTATGTCCGATTGAATTTTGCTTCTAGAAATCTTTTAGATTCGGCCGCGGGAGGCACTTTTATGGAAATCACTTTAGGAGATGCTACTAAACTCCTAGAAAATATTATGGTTAATTATTCTCAATGGCACACTGAAAGATCTACAAATAAAAAAGTGCATGCGATAGAAGAAATTAATGTTTTGAGTGAAAAGATGGATGAACTTATGAAATTATTTGTTACTAAGAGTGTTTCTTCTGATCCTAATGATATTCCTTTGTCTACTTTGATTGAGAATAATAACGAATCTATGGATGTGAATTTTGTTGGTAGGAATAATTTTGGTAACAACGCGTATATAGGGAACTTTAATCCTAGGCCTTATCCTAGTAATCCTTCTAATAATTATGGAAATTCCTACAACAACTCTTATGGAAATTTTAATAATTTTCCCTCTGAATTTTAGAATAGTGTAAAAGAGTTTATGAATTCACAAAAGAATTTAATTGCTTTGCTTGAAGAGAAATTATTTAAAGTTGATGAATTGGCAAGGAATGTTGATATAATTTCTATTTATGTTGATTCTTTAAAGCTTAAATATATTCCTCCTAAGATTGATATCAATGAGTCTCTCAAAGCCGTGAGAATTTCCATTGATGAGTGCAAGGAAAGAACTGCTAGGATGTTTGCTATGAAAGATGCCTTTATTAAAGCGTGTTCTTCCAATTTCCATGAAAATAAAGATGAATATCTAAAAGTTATTGATGTGTCCCCTATTAAATCTTTGTTTTTAAATATGAATCTTGATAATGATGGGACTAAATATGATCCACCTTTACCTAGAAGGCGTTCCAAGAAAGTGGGATTAAATTCGGAGTATTTAGATCTTGATGATGAAATTGATAAAAGTGGGATTAAAGAAAGCAAAACCCTAGATGTTGCTAAAACCACTATCTTGGATTTCAAGGAATTTAATTATGAAAGTTGCTCTTTAATTGATTGTATTTCCTTGTTGCAATCCGTGCTAAATTATCCTCATGCTTATAGTCAAAATAAAGTCTTTACCGAACATACCGTTGATGCCTTGATGCAATCTTATGAAGAAAAACTTGAGTTGGAAGTTTCTATCCTAGAAAACTTTATGATGAGTGGGAACCAACTATTAAAATTAAGATTAAGGATCATGAATTTTATGCTTTATGTGATTTGGGTGCTAGTGTTTCCGCTATTCCCAAAACTTTGTGTGGTTTGCTAGATTTCCGTGATTTTGATGATTGCTCTCTAAACTTGCACCTTGCGGATTCCACTATTAATAAACCTATGGGAAGAATTAATGATGTTCTTATTGTTGCAAATAGGAATTATGTGCCCGTAGATTTTATTGTTCTTGATATAGATTGCAATCCTTCTTGTCCTATTATTCTTGGTAGACCTTTCCTTAGAACGATTGGTGCAATTATTGATATGAAGGAAGGGAATATTAGATTCCAATTTCTATTAAAGAAAAAGGCATGGAACACTTCCCTAGAAAGAAAATAAAATTACCATATGAATCTATCATGAGAGCCACTTATGGATTGCCTACCAAAGATGGCAATACCTAGATCTATCCTTGCTATTATGCCTAGCTAGGGGCGTTAAACAATAGCGCTTGTTGGGAGGCCACCCAATTTTTTTAGTTTTTTGCTTTTGCTTCTGTTTAGGAATAAATAATCCATCTACCTACTTTTTAGATGTGGTTTTATGTTTTAATTAGTGTTTGTGCCAAGTTAAACCTATAGGATCTTCTTGGATGATAGTTATTTGATCTTGCTGTAATTCCCAGAAACTTTCTGTTCACGAAAACAATTTTTAAAAATCACCAGAACGTGATAAAATAGTGATTCCAATTTATGCTGATCAATAAACAAATTTCTTAGGTCTTCCTATTTTGGCTGAATTTTTGGAGTTCCAGAAGTTTGCGTTATTTACAGATTACTACAGACTGTTCTGTTTTTGACAGATTCTGTTTTTCGTGTGTTGTTTGCTTATTTTGATGAATCTATGGCTAGTAAAATAGTTTATAAACCATAGATAAGTTGGAATACAGTAGGTTGAACACCAATATAAATAAAGAATGAGTTCATTACAGTACCTTGAAGTGGTCTTTTGTTTTCTTTCGCTAACGGAGCTCACGAGATTTCTGTTGAGTTTTGTGTTGTGAAGTTTTCAAGTTTTGTGTGAAATCTTTTGATGGATTATGGAACAAGGAGTGGCAAGAGGCTAAGAATGGGCATGCCCATTGCACCCCCAAGGTAATCTAAGGACACCAAAAAGTCAAAGCTTGGGGATGCCCCAGAAGGCATCCCCTCTTTCGTCTACTTCCATCGGTAACTTTACTTGGAGCTATATTTTTATTCACCACATGATATGTGTTTTGCTTGGAGCGTCTTATATGATTTGAGTCTTTGCTTTTTAGTTTACCACAATAATCCTTGCTGTACACACATTTTCAGAGAGCCATACATCATTTGGAATTTGTTAGAATACTCTATGTGCTTCACTTATATCTTTTGAGTTATCTAGTTTTGCTCTAGTGCTTCGCTTATATCTTTTAGAGCACGGTGGTGGATTTGTTTTATAGAAACTATTGATATCTCATGCTTCACTTAGATTATTTTGAGAGTCTTAAATATCATGGTAATTTTCTTAATAATAATAATATGCTTGGTATTCAAGATTTTTTAAAACTTTTGTTTGAGTGCGTTGAATACTAAGAAAAGTTTGATGCTTGATAATTGTTTTGAGATATGAAGATGGTGATATTAGAGTCATGATAGTTGATTAGTTATGAATTTGAGAAATACTTGTGTTAAAGTTTGTGATTCCCGTAGCATGCACGTAGGGTGAACCGTTATGTGATGAAGTCGGAGCATGATTTATTTATTGATTGTCTTCCTTATGAGTGGCGGTCGGGGACGAGCGATGGTCTTTTCCTACCAATCTATCCCCCTAGGAGCATGTGCGTAATACTTTGCTTTGATAACTTGTTGATTTTTGCAATAAGTATATGAGTTCTTCATGACTAATGTTGAGTCCATGGATTATACACACTTTTCTTCCTTCCACCATTTCTAGCCTCTCTAATACCGTGCACTTTTCGCCTGTATCATACACCCACCATATACCTTCCTCAAAACAGCCACCATACCTACCTATCATGGCATTTCCATAGCCATTCCAAGATATATTGCCTTGCAACTTTCCACCATTCCGTTTATTATGACACGCTCCATCATTGTCATACTGCTAGCATGATCATGTAGTTGACATCATATTTGTGGCAAAGCCACCGTTCATAATTCTTTCATACATGTCACTCTTGATTCATTGCATATCCCGGTACACCGCCGGAGGCATTCATATAGAGTCATATTTTGTTCTAAGTATCAAGTTGTAATTGTTGAGTTGTAAGAAAATAAAAGTGTCATGATCATCATTTTTAGAGCATTGTCCCAAGTGAGGAAAGGATGATGGAGACTATGATTCCTCCACAGTTTGGGATGAAACTCCGGACGAAAAATAAAAAAATAAAAAAGAGGCCATTAAAAAGAGAAAATGCCCCAAAAAATGAGAGAAGAAGAGAGACGTGACAATGTTACTATCCTTTTACCACACTTGTGCTTCAAAGTAGCACCATGATCTTCATGATAGAGAGATTCTCATTTTGTCACTTTCATATACTTGTGGGAATTTTTCATTATAGAACTTGGCTTGTATATTCCAATGATGGGCTTCCTCAAAATTCCCTAGGTCTTCGTGAGCAAGCGAGTTGGGTGCACACCCACTTAGTTTCTTTTGTTGAGCTTTCATATACTTATAGCTCTAGTGCATCCGTTGCATGGTAATCCCTACTCACTCACATTGATATCTATTGATGGGCATCTCCATAGCCCGTTGATACGCCTAGTTGATGTGAGACTATCTTCCCCTCTTTTTGTCTTCTCCACAACCACCATTCTATTCCACATATAGTGCTATATCCATGGCTCACGCTCATGTATTGCATGAAGATTGAAAAAGTTTTGAGAATGTCAAAAGTATGAAACAATTGCTTGGCTTGTCATCAGGGTTGTGCATGATTTAAATACTTTGTGTGGTGAAGATAGAGCATAGCCAGACTATATGATTTTGTAGGGATAACTTTCTTTGGCCATGTTATTTTGAGAAGACATGATTGCTTTGTTAGTATGCTTGAAGTATTATTATTTTTATGTCAATATGAACTTTTGTCTTGAATCCTTAGGATCTGAATATTCATACCACGATTAAGAAGAATTACATTGAAATTATGCCAACTAGCACTCCGCATCAAAAATTCTCTTTTTATCATTTACCTACTTGAGGACGAGCAGGAATTAAGCTTGGGGATGCCTGATACGTCTCCAACGTATCTATAATTTTTGATTGCTCCATGCTATATTATCTACTTTTGGACCATATTGGGCTTTATTTTCCACTTTTATATTACTTTTGGGACTAACCTATTAACCGGAGGCCCAGCCCAGAATTGCTATTTTTTTTGCCTATTTCAGTGTTTCGGAGAAACAAAATATCAAATGGAGTCCAAACGGAATGAAACCTTGGGAACGTGATTTTCTCATCAGATATGATCCAGGAGACTTGGACCCTCCGTCAAGAAAGCCACGAGGCGGTCATGAGTGTGGATGGCGCCCCCCTAGGGCGCGCCCCCCTGCCTCGTGGGCCCCTCGAAGCTCCACCGACGTACTACTTCCTCCTATATATACCTATGTACCCCCAAACGATCAGATACGGAGCCAAAAACCTAATTCCACCGCCGCAACTTTCTTTATCCATGAGATCCCATCTTAGGGCCTGTTCCGGAGCTCCGCCGGAGGGGGCATCCACCATGGAGGGCTTCTACATCATCATCATAGCCTCTCCGATGAAGTGTGAGTAGTTTACCTCAGACCTTCAGGTCCATAGTTAGTAGCTAGATGGCTTCTTCTCTCTTTTTGGATCTCAATACAATGTTCTCCCCCTCTCTCGTGGAGATCTATTCGATGTAATCTTCTTTTTGCGGTGTGTTTGTTGAGACCGTCGAATTGTGGGTTTATGATCAAGATTATCTATGAACAATATTTGAATCTTCTCTGAATTCTTTTATGTATGATTGGTTATCTTTGCAAGTCTCTTCGAATTATCAGTTTGGTTTGGCCTACTAGATTGGTTTTTCTTGCAATGGGAGAAGTGCTTCGCTTTGGGTTCAATCTTGCGGTGTCCTTTCCCAGTGACAGTAGGGGCAGAAAGGCACGTATTGTACTGTTGCTATCGAGGATAACAAGATGGGTTTTTTATCATATTGCATGAATTTATCCCTCTACATCATGTCATCTTGCTTAAAGCGTTACTCTGCTTTCTTAAACTTAATAGTCTAGATGCATGCTGGATAGCGGTCGATGAGTGGAGTAATAGTAGTAGATGCAGGCCGGAGTCGGTCTACTTGTCTCGGACGTGATGCCTATATACATTATCATACCTAGATATTCTCATAACTATGCTCAATGCTGTCAATTGCTCAACAGTAATTCGTTCACCCATCGTAAAATACTTATGCTCTTGAGAGAAGCCACTAGTGAAATCTATGGCCCCCGGGTCTATCTTTATCATATTAATGCCCCAACACTTTATTATTGCTTTGATTTTTTACTTTACCTTTTATTTTACTTTGCATCTTTATACCAAAAATACGAAAAATATTATCTATCATCTCTATCAGATCTCACTCTCGTAAGTGACCGTTAAGGGATTAACAACCCCTAATCGCGTTGGTTGCATGGAGCTATTTGTTTTGTGTAGGTACGAGGGACTCGCGCGTAGCATCCTACTGGATTGATACCTTGGTTCTCAAAAACTGAGGGAAATACTTACTCTACTCTGCTGCATCACCCTTTCCTCTTCAAGGAAATCCAACGCAGTTCTCAAGACATAGCGCGCCACCACAGCTACGGTCGTGCAAGCATGCGTCCGAGCCCACTGCTGCACTCGCTGCACCCCTGCGAGTCGATCACGACCATCCATGGCTCCTGACATGCCCCACATCGCTTGAACCGCCGTTGGCCAAACTCCGACTGCCGCCGCTAGCTCGTTTTTGATGAGCTCCGGCCACCCTAGCTCGCATTTGACCTGCTGACGTTACACCGACGACATGCTGACGCAGTTAACCTTTTTCTAGATTTATTCTTATTCAGGAAATTTCAGAAAATGCCCGAAACTTCTAAAAATCATAGAAATTAATCTGTAACTCCAAATGCAAAGATTTATATATGAAAAATGATGAGAAAAATCGAATCTATCCATCCGTACTTGTTTCATGCATGTTTAAATAAATTAATCTTATAGTTTACTTCAAACATGATAAGGCACTATTTAAATTCATAATTTGAATTTGGGGTTGAACCTTTGGTTCAAAATGACCCAAACCCTTCTGGTTTTAGTTGCATTAGCACAAAACACACAATATTGACATGTCATGATCATGCATCATATTGTGCATTGCATTGCTTGTGTTTTCCTTCTCTGTTGCCGGTATTTGTCCCCTCTCAATAGACGTGCTTTCGACGATAAGTTCGATGACACCGATGAAGAGCTATAATAGCTTCAGAAGTGCTAGGCAAGCAAAACCCCCTTGTTCATTCTCATACAATCCCAGTCTCTTGCTCCTGCTCTCTTTTACTACATTAGGACAACAATGATTCAACTGTTACATGTTGCGGTAGTTGAACCCCTTTTCCTCTGCATGACCTGTCATTGCCATAGTAAATAGATGAAACCCACTAGCATGAGTAGGAGTTGTTTGAGCCTTGATGTGACTACTCATTCATGCTTCTTTGTCAAGCCTGCTACTGCTTAGAGTTGAGTCAGGTCTGATTCATCGGGGATGAATTGGAATTGTGATGAACATGTCCTACTGTGTGTGAGCTAAGTTTGTGAACACGATTTGGTAAAGGTAGCGGTGAGAGGCCATGTAGGAGTACATGGTGGGTTGTCTCATTGAAGTCGTCCTCAGGAACTGAGTTCTGTGTTTGTGATCCATGAACAACTACTACCACTCATTGGGATCCTTAATTGACCCTCTCGACTTATTAGCCGCCCTTGTCCTTTGTCCAGGAGTTGCAAGTAGTTTCTGGTGTTTGTAGTTGCTGGAGCTTGTGCGCAGTGCTGACCCGAGGGGAGGGCTGTGATGCGGTAGGCACGTGGTCGGGTATGCCGGGCGCCCGTTTGGTGTCGCGGAACCCTGTACACATCGTTCGGGGCCGTATGTGGAAATCTCGGCCAGACTCCCTGCGGATGGAACCTTAATAGGCGATAAACCTGTACTAGGGACTTGTGTGGTTAGTCAGGTCGTGGCCGACACCCTCGCCAGGCTTCCGCTTGAAGGTTGACGAGATACATGATGTGTACATGGCGGTAAGTGGCGAGAGCGTGTGTGAAGAAGTACACCCCTGTAGGGTTAACATCATCTATTCGAATAGCCGCGTTCGCGATAAAGGACCTCTGGGTTGCCTATACAGTTCATAGACAAGTGAAAGTGGATACTGTAAAATGCGCAAGATAAGCGTGAGTGCTATGGATGGCGTTCTCGTAGGGAAACATGAGCGGATCCATAGTAGTGTATTGATATGGTAAACATGTGGAATCGTGTGCGCCACCTCAAAAGAGTTACTTGCAGTGGTAGTTTAGGATAGCCATCGAGTCAAAGCTGGCTGGCTGTAGTTAAACTCCACCACCCCCTCTGTTAATACTGATGCATATGTAGATAGTTCTGATGTAAGTCTTGCTGGGTACATTTGTACTCACGTTTGCTTAATTTATGTTTTTGCAGAGGGACTTTAGTCTAACTGGTAGTTTCGCGTGGACTTCGACGTCTAGCTTGTTACCTTAGCTACGATCTTGTGCCCTCTGGAGGGTCTTGTAGATAGTCATGCTTCTCAGCCTTTTTCATTTGTAGTTGTCTATACTCAGACAAGTTAAACTTCTGCATGTTCTTGTTGCTTGTTTGACTTGAATGCTGGGTCATCAGACCCATGTTTGTAATATCTGGCTCTTTGGAGCCTAATGAATAAATACTTTGAGTTGTAGAGTTTTTTTTGTGATGCCATGTTGTATTTGCACATATCGAGCATATTGTGTGTATGATTTGAAATTCTTGGTATGTGTGGGATCCGACAACCTAGTTGTTTATCCTTGGTAGCCTCTCTTACCGGGAAATGTAACCTAGTGCTTCCACTGAGCCATGGTAGCTTGCTACTGCTCCGGAACACTTAGGCTGGCCGGCATGTGTCCTTCTTCGATCCTGTGTCTGTACCTTCAGGGAAATGTCACGCGGTGTCTTTCAGAGTCCTGTGAGCCTGCTACAGCCCAGATTCCCAGAGTCCTACTAGCCCAGTTGCTACAACCCGAATTCACTCGCTGATGACCGACACGTTCGTTGCTGGGTCATGTATGCCTGTCCCTGTAAGTTAGTGCCACTTTGGGTTCATGACTAGTCATGTCAGCCCGGGTTCTCTGTCCTATGGATGCTAGCGACACTATCATATACGTGAGCCAAAAGGCGCAAATGGTCCGGTGCCAGGTAAGGTGGCACCCGTGGGAATACCGTGCGTGAGGCCGGGAAGTGATATGATGTGTTACATGCTAGATCGATGTGACTTAGTATCAGGGTCCTGACAAGCACACGATTAGTATGTGCGGAACGTGTGCGATGTCTGTTACTCCCACTCTACTTCAGTCCCTTGATTCAAATTTTCAGTAGCCCCGACATTTTACTCCCGCCTCTGCATCCCTCGCAATCTCAAAAATATCTGTTCACCCTTTATCCAAATTTTCAGTAGCCCCGCCTTGTTACTCCCGCCTAGTAAAATTTTCAGTTGCCGCAGTATTTCCTCAAACACAACCTTGCCCCCGCCCCCTCCACACACACGCCAAAACCTCCGCTCACACAAACACACACAACCCTCGAAACCATTGGTAGGTTGCCGCCATCACAGGCGCCTCCATCCTCAACCTCTGCCTGTGTGCCGGGGAGCTCGAGGAGCCAATGTCCAAAAAGAGGTTTATCGCGGCCTTTCGCCCGACGCCGGTGAGGTGGCCGCCGAGGTGTCCCCGTCGTCGTCCGCGGGACCGATCCGCCCGCCGCCGCGCCCCTACACCGGTTCGAGGACTTCCCCGTCCACCCTCGCACCCGGCAGCCGACGAAGTCCTACCTCGGGGTCCGACAGCGGCGGTGGGGGACGTGGGTCGCCGATATTACAGATCAAGAGACCCACACCCGCCGGTGGCTCGTTAGCTTCCACACAGTCGAGCTCACGGTCATGGAGTACGATCGCTGGCAGGTCCGCTACCACGGCGCAATGGCTAGGCACAATTTCCCCTTTGGCACACGTCCAGTCGACCTCATTCTGCCAGAGCCAGGGGTGGTGAGCTCGGCTATGGCACGGGAGGACCACGAGGCGTGGGAGCTCCTCGAGGCCGAGGCCGCCAACGATCTTTGCCGGCGCGGAGGGCGGCGAGGTTATCACGCTCTCCTCCGATGACAAGGTTGAAAGCGGCGAGGACGGCGGCACGGAGGGCGGCGAGGTTTTCACGCTCTCCTCTGATGACGAGGTCGAAGGCGGCGGCGACGGTGGCATGGATGGCATCGGGGTGGGCCCCGAGGACGAGGAGATCGACATCGACGAGTGGAGGAGTGCCTTCCCCAACGACCTCGATGAAGGTACCAGCCCGGACTCGTCTCGCGGCACACCATACATGACAAATAAAGATTGGCTCGACCTCTACTTTGAACGAAAGTAGTTTAGCTTAGTTTGAATTTATGTTTTATGTTCGATTATGCAAAACTATCCATGTTTCTGTTTGAATGCATGCTACTTTCGGTTGAACCTACTTTGAACTTGATCAAATTGAAGTTTACAACTTTAAGTTTAGGGGATCGACTAGAAAAGGCCAAAAAATGCTGGAGTATATATATATCCACTAAGGGTTTTAGTCCTTTAACTTTTTAAGGATCGCGTAGAGATGTCCTATATGTGCAACTATTTGCCGTGCAGTTCAATTCATCAATAATAGTTTCAATAATACCACTATGAATTACGATATTTGGTTGTTGTTAAGGATATTGCAATTAACATGCCTTTTCGTTTTTCAATTGTTGTTTAGCAACATGCATTGTACTGAATGACTAAATATGCATCCCAGGCTACATAACAACAAGGAAGAGTGTTACCTTAATGTTCTGATGATGTCTAGATATACATGTAATAAAATCTTATAAAATGGGATGGATGGAGTGTTGTACTACATCATTTTCAGTTGTTGTTTAGCTTCTAATATTAACTTGGTGCTTTTAGGTACATATATCATTGCCAAAGATCCACACTTCGACCCTTTCAGCGTATGGGGCAATGAGACAGTCATGAACCAACATCAAGTGAGGAAACTGATAAAGATTTTTATTAAAATGGGTCAAAAGATGTCAATCGAACTATTTGTTTATACTTTATGCAAGACAACAGTGAACTGCAGGATGGTAAGTAAGAACCCTGTAGCCTTCTTTTTACTGCCCGTAATGAGTTGTCTTAGATGAAAACATCTGAATCTTTTTTCTTTTGAAGTGGATCCTGAAGCAGTTTACTCAAGATTACCTCTCAAACTACATGATTGGCGGCCGGCCATCACAGGGGGTTGGACTAGAGTCCTGCATGCCTTCTGCATCCAGGAGAGCACAATAGGGCCATTCCACTTCACCTTGTTCAGCAACCGGAATGTCTCCCGCCTCTTTCTTTACCATCTGTAATAGTACAAGTATAGAACCTTGGTTCATCATTCTTTATTTGGTGCTTATGTAATTCTTAAACATATGTACTTGTGAATCGAATACTGCATTGGTTGTTTGAACCTGATTTCTTAGCTAGTATGCTTGAAGTATTAATATAGGGATGAACTTTCTTTGGCCATGTTATTTTGAGAAGACATGATTGCTTAGTTTGCATGCTTGAAGTATTATTATTTTTATGTCAATATTAAACTTTTATCTTGAATCTTTCGGATCTGAACATTCATGCCACAATAAAGAAAATTACATTGAAGATTATGCTAGGTAGCATTCCACAGCAAAAATTCTGTTTGTATCATTTACCTACTCGAGGACGAGCAGGAATTAAGCTTGGGGATGCTTGATACGTCTCCAACGTATTTATAATTTTTGATTGTTCCATGTTATTATATTATCTGTTTTGGATGTTTAATGGGCTTTATTATACACTTTTATATTATTTTTGGGACTAACCTACTAACCCAAGGCCAGTGCAAATTGCTGTTTTTTGCCTATTTTAGTGTGTCGCAGAAAATGAATATCAAATGGAATGAAACCTTTGGGAGAGTGATTTTTGTAACAAACGTGATCCAGAGGACTAGCTTGGAGTGGACGTCAAGAAAGAAGCGTGGAGGCCATGAGGCAGGGAGGCGCGCCTGCCCCCTGGGCACGCCCCCACCCTCATGGGCCCCTCGCAGCTCCACCGACCTACTTTTCCTCCTATATAAACCCATATACCCCGAAAACATCCAGGAGCACCACAAAACCCTATTTCCACTGCCGCAACCTTCTGTACTCGTGAGATCCCATCTTGGGGCCTTTTCTGGCGCTCCACCTGAGGGGGAATCGATCACGGAGGGCTTCTACATCAACACCATAGCCTCTCCAATGATGTGTGAGTAGTTTACCTCAGACCTTTGGGTCCATAGTTATTAGCTAGATGGCTTCTTCTCTCTCTTTAGATCTCAATACAAAGTTCTCCTCGATCTTCTTGGAGATCTATTGGATGTAACTCTTTTTTGCGGTGTGTTTGTCGAGATCTGATGAATTGTGGGTTTATGATCAAGATTATATATGAACAATATTTTAATCTCCTCTGAATTCTTTTATGTATGATTTGTTATCTTTGCAAGTCTCTTCGAATTATCAGTTTGGTTTGGCCTCCTAGATTGATCTTTCTTGCAATGGGAAAAGTGCTTAGCTTTGGGTTCAATCTTGCGGTGTCCTATCCCAGTGACAGCAGGGGCAGCAAGGCACGCATTGTATTGTTCCCATCGAGGATAAAAAGATGGGGTTTATATCATATTGCTTGAGTTTATCCCTCTACATCATGTCATATTGCCTAATGCGTTAATATGTTCTTATGAACTTAATACAGTAGATTTTTTGGAGTCCAGAAGTATATGTTTTATACAGATTACTAGAGACTGTTCTGTTTTTGACAGATTCTGTTTTTCGTGTGTTGTTTACTTATTTTGATGAATCTATGGCTAGTATCGGAGGTTATGAACCATAGAGAAGTTGGAATATAGTAGGTTTAACACCAATATAAATAAATAATGAGTTCATTACAGTACCTTAAGGTGGTGGTTTGTTTTCTTTCGCTAACGGAGCTCATAAGATTTTCTGTTAAGTTTTGTGTTGTGAAGTTTTCAAGTTTTGGGTAAAGATTTGATGGAATATGGAACAAGAAGTGGCAAGAGCCTAAGCTTGGAGATGCCCAAGGCACCCCAATGTAAAATACAAGGACAACCAAAAGCTTAAGCTTGGGGATGCCCCGGAAGGCATCCCCTCTTTTGTCTTCGTCCATCGGTAACTTTACTTGATGCTATATTTTTATTCACCACATGATATGTGTTTTTCTTGGAGCATCTTGTATCATTTGAGTCTTTGCTTTTTAGTTCACCACAATCATCCTTGCTGTACACACCTTTTGGGAGAGACACACATTAATCGGAATTTATTAGAATACTCTATGTGCTTCACTTATATCTTTTGAGCTAAATAATTTTGCTCTAGTGCTTCACTTATATCTTTTAGAGCATGGTGGTGGTTTTATTTTATAGAAATTATTGATCTCTCATGCTTCACTTATATTATTTTGAGAGTATTTTAGAACAGAATGGTAATTTCTTTGGCTATAAAATTAGTCCTAATATGATAGGCATCCAAGATGGATATAATAAAAACTTTCATATAAGTGCGTTGAATATTAAGAGAAGTTTGATACTTGATGATTGTTTTGATATATGGAGATAGTGACATTAAAGTTGTGCTAGTTGAGTAGTTGTGAATTTGAGAAATACTTGTGTTGAAGTTTGCAAGTCCTGTAGCATGCACGTATGGTAAACGTTGTGTACAAATTTGAAACATGAGGTGTTCTTTGATTGTCATCCTTATGAGTGGCGGTCTTGCACGAGCGATGGTCTTTTCCTACCAATCTATCCCCCTAGGAGCATGCGCGTAGTGCTTGGTTTTTGATGACTTATAGATTTTTGCAATAAGTATGTGAGTTCTTTATGACTAATCTTGAGTCCATGGATTATACGCACTCTCACCCTTCCATCATTGCTAGCCTCTTCGGTACCGTGCATTGCCTTTTCTCACCTTGAGAGTTGGTGCAAACTTCGCCGGTCCATCCAAACCCTGTGATATGATATGCTCTATCACACATAAACCTCCTTATATCTTCCTCAGAACAGCCACCATACCTACCTATTATGGCATTTCCATAGCCATTCCGAGATATATTGCCATGCAACTTTCCACCGTTCCGTTTATTATGACATGCTTCGTCATATTTCCTTGCATGATCATGTAGTTGACATTGTATTTGTGGCAAAGCCACCATGCATATTATTTCATACATGTCACTCTTGATTCATTGCCCATCCCGGTACACTGCCGGAGGCATTCATATAGAGTCATATTTTGTACTAGTATCGAGTTGTAATCATTGAGTTATAAATAAATAGAAGTGTGATGATCATCATTAATAGAGCATTGTCCCAAATAAAAAAAGGGGACAAAGGCCAAAAAAGGCCCAAAAAAAGAAAAAAAAGAAAAAAAGGACAATGCTACTATCCTTTTTCCACACTTGTGCTTCAAAGTAGCACCATGATCTTTATGATAGAGAGTCTCTTGTTTTGTCACTTTCATATACTAGTGGGAATTTTTCATTATAGAACTTGGCTTGTATATTCCAACAATGGGCTTCCTCAAATGCCCTAGGTCTTCGTGAGCAAGCAAGTTGGATGCACACCCACTTAGTTTCTTTTGTTGAGCTTTCATACATTTATAGCACTAGTGCATCCGTTGCATGGAAATCCCTACTCCTTGCATTGACATCAATTGATGGGCATCTCCCTACCATTGATTAGCCGCGCCAATGTGAGACTTTCTCTTTTTGTGTCTTCTCCACATAACCCCGTCATTATATTCTATTCCACCCATAGTGCTATATCCATGGCTCACGCTCATGTATTGCGTGAAAGTTGAAAAAAAGTTTGAGATTAGTAAAGTATGAAACAATTGCTTGGCTTGTCATCGGGGTTGTGCAAGATGAGAGCATTCTTTTGTGACGAAAATGGAGCATGACCGAACTATATGATTTTGTAGGGATGAACTTTCTTTGGCCATGTTATTTTGAGAAGACATGATTGCTTAGTTAGTATGCTTGAAGTATTATTATTTTTATGTCAATATTAAACTTTTATCTTGAATCTTTCGGATCTGAACATTCATGCCACAATAAAAAAATCACATTGAAGAATATGCTAGGTAGCATTCCACATCAAAAATTCTATTTTTATCATTTACCTACTCGAGGACGAGCAGGAATTAAGCTCGGGGATGCTTGATACGTCTCCAACGTATCTATAAACTTTGATTGTTCCATGCTATTATATTATCTGTTTTGGATGTTTAATGGGCTTTATTATACACCTTTATATTATTTTTGGACTAACCTACTAACCCAAGGCCCGGCGCAAATTGCTGTTTTTTTTCCTATTTCAGTGTTTCGCAGAAAAGGAATATCAAACGGAATCCAAACAGAATGAAACCTTTGGGGGAATCGATCACGGAGGGCTTCTACATCAACACCATAGCCTCTCCGATGATTGGTGAGTAGTTTATCTTAGACCTTCGGGTCCATAGTTATTAGCTAGATGGCTTCTTCTCTCTCTTTGGATCTCAATACAAAGTTCTCCTCGATCTTCTTGGAGATCTATTCGATGTAACTCTTTTTTGCGGTGTGTTTGTCAAGATCCGCTGAATTGTGTGTTTATGATCAAGATTATCTATGAACAAGATTTGAATCTCCTCTGAATTCTTTTATGTATGATTTGTTATCTTTGCAAGTCTCTTCGAATTATCAGTTTGGTTTGGCCTCCTAGATTGATCTTTCTTGCAATGGGAGAAGTGCTTATCTTTGGGTTCAATCTTGCGGTGTCCTTTCCAGTGACAGCAGGGGCAGCAAGGCACGCATTTTATTGTTGCTATCGAGGATAAAAAGAAGGGGTTTATATCAAATTAATTGAGTTTATCCCTCTACTTCATGTCATATTGTCTAATGCGTTAATCTGTTCTTATTAACTTAATACTCCAGATGCATGCTGGATAGCGGCCGATGTGTGGAGTAATAGTAGTAGATGCAGAATCGTTTCGGTCCACTTGTCGCGGACGTGATGCGTATATACATGATAATGGCTAGATATTCTTATAATTATGCACTTTTCTATCAATTGCTCGACATTAATTTGTTCACCCACCGTAATACTTATGCTATCTTGAGAGAAGCCACTAGTGAAACCTATGCCCCCCTGGTCTATTTTCAATCATATTAATGTCCCATCAACTAGCTATTTCTGTTGCCGTTTATTTTGCAATCTTTACTTTTAATCTTTATCATAAAAATACCAAAAATATTATCTTATCATCTCTATCAGATCTCACTTTTGCAAGTGGCCGTGAAGGGAGTGGCAAACCCTTTATCGCGTTGGTTGCAAGGTTCTTATTTGTTTGTGCAGGTACGAGAGACTTGCGTGTGGCATCCTACTGCATTGATACCTTCGTTCTCAAAAACTGAGGGAAATACTTATGCTACTTTGCTGCGTCACCCTTTCCTCTTCAAGGGAAAACCAACGCATGCTCAAGAGGTAGCAGTGTGCAAGCATGCACACAGTTGCCGTTTGCAAAGCGTGTGTGATGTCAGACACTATCACATATGGTGCGGGGAAACTAAATGTGTGTGATTGTCTACCTATCGTACACGGTTTATAATCCTGAACTGTTTGTGATGTGCCAGGCATCTTAAAACTCCCGTGCCTGGAATTTGCCAGGAAAGCTCCCGTGCCTGGAATCTTCCTAGTTTTAGGTAAAACCACAAAACTACGACTGCGATGGCAATGCCACCACAAACGAGTAGCAAGGATGAAGCGTTTGGGATATTCGAGATATCGGAAACGGTTATATAGGGACAACTGTATGCATCAAGGCTCCCTATCCCCGACGGTTTCTGGGTCGTGTGGGAAGGACCTCCCTATCGCCCACACTCACTTGGCGACAGTTCCAAATGTTGTCGTGGAAAGGGGTTAAAAACCGTTTGTATAGCACCGACGCGCACCAGTGTGGGATTTTCTATTGCAAACGGTTATTGAGAAACCACCGAGGGCGATGACCTCAGGCACTAGGAATAAACTATGTTGGATCAATGAACAACCACACATGACATTCTCTTGAAAACTGTTTGCGTTAGGCCACCTTGCGTAAATGTTTACCACATAAAAACCGTGTGTGATGGACAGCCTTAACCACACAGTTTCTTTTACGTAGCGTGCGTGATGCATTCAATAACGCAAACGATAAAATTGTTAATATCGTGTGCAACGACAACGCTATCACAAACGATTTAACGGGGGAAATTGCGTGTGATGTACGTGTGAACGGAAACATTTTCCTTGGAGCGACTGTGTGGGATGTATATACGAACGGAAACGTTTAGCGGGGACTGACTGTGTGGGATGCACTTACGACCAGAAACGATTTCGCCTGTATAATTGCATTTTTAGTAGTACTATACATATAACCGTATTTGATCGCTCGCTGGTCGCACACGACTTCATTTTGTGGTGCGTGTGTGCTAGGAGGGCATATCCCCGATGGTTTCTGGGCCGTGTGGGAAGGGTCCCCTATCGCCCACACTCACTTGGCGACGGTTCCAAATCCCGTCGCAGAAAGGGGTTAAAAACCGTTTGTATAAGACCTCACTGTACCAGTGAGGGCCCACAAACTTACCAGGTGTACCTGGGAGGGTGGGCGCGCCCCTGGACTTGTGGTGTCCTGCTGGCCCCCCTCTAGTAATTTCCTTCGCCAATATTTTTATATATTCTAAAATAATTCTCCGCAAGTTTTCAGCTCAATTTGAGAAATTTTATTTCTGCACAAAAACAAAACCATGGCAATTCTGCTGAAAACAACGTCAATCTGGGTTAGTACCATTAAAATCATGCAAATTAGAGTCCAGAACTGAAAGTGCGTTATATCGACTAGAGGGGGGGTGAATAGGCGATTTTTATGAAAGTGTTCAAAACGTGGAAGTTTCGAAGACAAACAATAGAAATAAACCTATTACCATGCAGCGGAAGGTAGACTACACTAGGCAAACCATAGTCAAGTATTCAATGGAGTGAGAGCACAATGACTAATGGCAGCAATGTAGTAAGGATCAGGTAGGAAGATATTATGAAGCCAAATAGAACACGCAGTCACCCAGTGAAGACAACAGATAGTGCAAACATATAATGACTTCACAAGGAGTAACAGTAAGTAAGGGGAAGGGAAGGATGAAACCAGTGACTCGTTGGAGACAATGATTTGTTGGACCAGTTCCAGTTGCTGTGACAACTGTACGTCTGGTTAGGGCGGCTAGGTATTTAAACCTGAGGACACACAGTCCCGGACAGCTAGTCTTGAACACGCAGCTCAGGACACCCAGTCCTCACCGTATTCTCCTTGAGCTAAGGTCACACAGACCTCGCGCAATCACTCTGGTAAGTCTTCAAGGTAGACTCCCAAACCTTCACAGACTTCATTCACCGGCGATCCACGATGTCTCTTGGATGCTCAGAACGCGACGCCTAACCGGCTGGAGGATTCACTGTCCTCAAGTGTAATAAGTCTTCAGATCACACAGACAAGAAGACTTAAGTGATGCCTAATTCTCTTTGGCTCTGGGTGGTTAGGGCTTTATCCTCGCAAGGAATTTTCTCTCAAAGGCTTCGAGGTGGGTTGCTCTCAAACGAAAAAAGTCGTACTCTAACTTTGAGCAGCCAACCATTTATGGTTGTAGGGGGTGGGCTATTTATAGCCACTAGGCAACCCCACCTGATTTGTCCGAAATGACCCTTGGTCACTAAGGAACCGACACGTGTTCCAACGGTCAGATATCAAACTCACACGGCAACTTTACTTGGGCTACAAGCAAAGCTGTCTTGTCCGACTCTAGACAAGATTTGCTCTCGTAGTCTTCACTCGAAGGCATAGGTTTTGGTTAAGCATCACTTCAGTCATTCTGACTTGTTCTCTTGGACCCCACTTAACAGTACGGTGGTTCCTATGACTCAACAAAGAAGAAAAAGAACTACGAGAGATCTAAGTCTTCGAGCTCCATAGGCTTCATGCGATGTCTTCTCTTGTCATAGTCTTCAATGTGAATATCTTCATATACCACCTTTGACATCAATGTCTTCATACATTTTTAGGGGTCTTCTCTGGTAGGAAAACCGAATCAATGAGGGACTTCTTCCTGTGTTATCCTGCAATTCTCACAAACACATTAGTCCCTCAACTAGGTTTGTCATCAATACTCCAAAACCCACTAGGGGTGGCACTAGATGCACTTACAATCTCCCCCTTTTTGGTGATTGATGACAAACTAGTTGAAGTTTTCAATGGGGAATATAATATGTGAAATTGTAAAGGATAAGGAATTGTCTTCATAAGTTGCAAGGGCTCCCCCTGAAGATGTGCATATAAGTAATTTGCTTTTGGAATGCAAATGCACATGGCAGGTTGTGCTTGTGGAGATCCTCTTCAACTTATGATGACAATCCACTATGCATGTGAAGGTATCTGAAGATAATGACATGCATAATGGAAAATGGACGTCTGCAACATGATCTAAGTGCGGAATTTATCATCGCACATGCGGAATTTATCATCGCATAACAAAATGGCAAATAAGTAGCAGACGACCATCGAGTTTAAGTGTTACAACTCAAAGAACCAAATGTATCAAAATGAGAGTTGTAAACATGGAGAAAAATATGAAGCACCCGCCCATATGGACCCGCTTGAAGACTATCAAACTCGTATGCTTCTCCCCCTTTTGTCAGTAAGGACCAAAAAGGTTTGAAGACATAAAGCATCTACTCATTCCCATGAAGAGTAGGTGAAGCAGCAGGGTCGTCAGTGGTGTTCGGCGGTGCAGAAGAACTTGGAGCAGTGTCGAAGCATGCTGAAGGAGGTGGCGGTGAAGTAGCATCGTCTTCATCCTCGATCACTCTGGCATTCACAGTTGCAGCAGAGGAAGAGAACTCAGAGTCCTCAAGAGATGGAGTTCGTCGCAGCACTGCCCTTCGAGGAGGTGTGGAGTCAAACTTGAAGCGCTCAGAGAAGCCATCCTCTTGAAGATCATCTTCAGAGCACATCAGCGTCAGCCCTTTCCATGTGCGTCGAGAGGTTTCATGGGAAACAAAGGCATTCTTGGTGGCAAGATTGCGAATGCGATTAACATCCACCAAGAGGCTTTGCATCTGACACTTCAGCCAGTCATGATACCTATCCTGTTTCTGATGAAGAGCCACAAGAAGCTCTCGGTCATTGAGAACACGAGTGTGCTTCTTGGGTCATTGGGCAATAGTGCTATCAGTGGCTTCAGTGAGAGCAGGATGCGGTGCACGCGTAGTGCCAGCCAAAGGATACACACGAGTGACTGCTTCAACTCCTTCAATGTTCTGAGAAAAACTTTGATGCTCTGCATTCTGAAGACTTAGAGGTTCCTTGGCAGGCTCAGGATAGATGGCTTCAATAGACATATCCACAATAGGCAGAAAGATCCGATGATTGCGAGCAGATGGCTGATATGAGATAGCGGAGTGAAGTTTGATCAGCCGCATTACCCATGGGGCGTAGAACTTCAAGCCAAAAAGATCAGAGCCTGATGCAGCAAGTTGGCGAATGAAGAAGTCCTGTGCATTGAAGCATTTGCCATGAAGAATATAGAAGACCAAAGTCTTCATTGCACCTTCCAGCTTGGCATGTGGAGAGTGTCCTTTGATGGGCCAGAGAGTTCGCCTTATGATGTGATAAATAGTCCTTGGCAGATACTCTAGGTCTTCAACAAAGAACTCTTTGGGATATGCAGCATCTTGGGGCAATGGCTTCATCATACTGAGCATCCGACTCATGTTAGGTTAAGGCTTCTAAAAGATGCTCTCCACAGCTTCACTGTGAAGTTGACATCCAGATTCGTAGAGATCGCCAGGAGTGGGTAGACCAGTGAGCTCAATGATGTCAAAGGCTTTGTCTTCGTGATGAACATTTCCTGTCATCCACTCCGGGACCCAAGTCTTCGTATCTCTGTTATACCCGCGGATGTGAAGTGTGGCATAGAATTGGAGCAGCAACTCTTCATTCCAATGCTCTTGGTCGGTGACGAACGGCAGCAGTCCAACCTCTTTGAAGCAATCCAGAGCTTCTTCCAGACAGGGCAGACCAGCTATTGCTTCAATGTCAAGACGCTTGTGTGGGAAGATGCGACCTTGATTGTATAGAATGGAGGAGTAATAGCTTCGCTGCAGATAGCTCAAGAAGTGATCAGATGATATTCTTTCCCTTGAGTAGGGGTTCCTGGAGCTATTGAAGAATGTGTTGTCTGCTCTGAAGCCATTGACATTGAAGGATCGAGGTGCTGATGCAGGACCTGGAAACCTGGGCAATCTTGGGATTGCCTTCTGTACCTGAGGCCTGTGCTCAACATGATAGTCGAACTAAGGACCGACAGCAGGTGCAGGAACAGAAGCAGTGGGATCAGTGGCTTCGCTGACTTCTGGTGCTTGGGTTGGTGAACGCTCCACATTAGCTTCAGCCATGACAGCGTCAGTGGCTTCATTGGTGTTGATGGTGGTAGCCTCAAGATTTTCAACCTCCACTTGACGAGCTGGAGGGTCGGTTACAGTCACGTTCTCCTCGAGAACCGCTTCTTGGTGGGAGAGGGGAGTAGCAGCTTGTGGGGCTTCTTCTTCATTGGCTGATGCAGCCGGAATGTCTTCAGCAGCTTTAGCTTCAGACTCAGAGACTGGAGGCCTTGGTCCTTTGCGAAGCCTGCGCAACGCTGGCGACGCCTGTGGAGTTGGAGTTGGCTAGGCCTCAAAGTCTTCTTCCTCTTGTGGGCGATCAGCCCATGAAGCATCCTGGCAATTGGCATCAGAGGACGACCAATGCTGATGAGTTCGCTGTGCGTTAGCACAGGCGATGATACCTGTTGATGCTCGAGCTGAGGAAGGACTGCATCATCTTCAACATGGTCATGGTGACCAATGTCTTCAGCAGCGATAGGATCAGCTGCCGAAAAGTCTTCAGCTTCATGAGCCTCTGTGAAAGCAGGCTTATGGACAGTCAGTTGACGTTCTTGCGGTTCAGCATCAGGGTGAACCATGGAGATGGGTTCAACAATCAAGGGCTCTGTGGGAGCAGCCCGTTCCTTCTTGGTCTTCCTCTTCTTCTTGGAGGGGGTAGTAGCAGAGGCTTCAGGATGTTTCCTCTTCCTGGCTTCAGCCTCAGCAGTCCTCGTCTTCTTTAGCTCTGAAGCGGTTGACCGGGCCTTTGGCTTCGAGCCAGTCATGCTAGTTGGGAAGGCAATGGGATCTGCTTCCTGCCTTGGTGCGTTGGGTTCGGCCACAATGGGCTTCTTCTTCTGCTTAGCAGCCATCTTGGGATCAATGCCCGGACGCCCAAGGGCCTTGCGCTTCTCAGCTTTGTTGTAGCCTTGCACACACTTGTTAGCCAGGCTCTTCATGCGCTCCCGAGAACCCTGAGCTTCTGTGCGTTTCTTGAGAAAGGCTTCTTTGAGCTCGTGCAACATAATCTTGAAGTTTTTCACCTCTTGCACGCTGAGTTTGGCCATATGCTTCTTGAACTGAGCCTTTTCATAGTCAATCTTTTGCTTCAGTTCGATGATGCGCTGAGCGAGAGCTAGCTCTGAAGCAATGGCGCCATGGAAGGTGACACTAAGGCCAATGGGTAGTTGCAGATCTTCGAAGCTGATGTTTGGCGTGTCAAACCACTCATCAATGAAGTTGTGGATGATTTTCACGTCAAAGAGAGGCAGATCATTAAAGATTTCTGCTTCTTCTTTGCTCTTGATGAGTTGCTCAAGAGCGTCATCTGCAAGATCTTCATCACTAGACAGATCAATGGCATCGTTGCGCAGAATGGCAGCAGCTGTCAGCTCTTGGCCGGTGTGTGGCAGAGGGATCTTGACCTTCTGGGGCTTGGAGATGCGTGACAAATCTTCAGACTGCACACTGTCTTCAGGAGGTGCAGTTGCCAGTGGCTTCGCCCGTGAGATTTTTGGTGCAGAGGCAGGCTTTGAAGCTTTTGGCTGCTTCAGCTTCTTTGGCTTCGGCGCAGCAGGCGCTTCATCTGATTCAGCGTCATCTGCAGGCTCATTCACTGCTGTCCCTTGAACCATGATGTGAGTGATGAGACCTTCCAAGTTGTAGAAGGGCCCAAGAAGATTGGGTTCAGCTTCGCAAGTTCGATCGGCACGGGGAGCAGAGGGACCAGGGTTGAAATCTAATCCCAAAGACTTCTTGTTTTGCTTCGCTGAGTTCTGGGCAAACTGGAAGTTGCGCTTAAACAGATTGTCGTCACGACACCATAGCAGGGACGATGGGTCAGCATCCGCAGGCTGTGGTCCACGGACCATGCAGGGATAGAAGCCTTGTTCAATGGCTTCATCTCTGGTCCTGGGTTGAAGATTTTTGTAGAGGATGTCTCCCCATGGTCGCTTGATGACATTCTTTTTAGCATATTCCTTTATCACAAATCTGTACTTGAACCACTGTTCTGCCCAATAGCGTCGAATCCATTGGATTCATGTCTTGCGTTGATTGTAATCCTCTTCAGGATCTGTCTTGTACAGCTCTGAGAGGTCATCGGGCAGATCTCTTGATGTTTCTCCTCGATGCTTTCTGCCACCCTTCCTTGCTGATTTCTCTGAAGCCATGAACTTTAAACTAAAAGGCTTCGATACGTTCAAAGGCTTCAAAGGTTTTCGCTTGCTGGACAAAGAGGAACTGGCTTCGGGAGAATTTATGTGATGCTGTAAGTATTCTGCAAATGAATGCAGACTATGAGAACCAAGGGATTCTCCCACGGACATGTACCTGTGATAGCATTAAGGTGCGAGGGAAGGGGAAGAGGTCATATGCATTCTCAAAAGATTTTGAAGATAAATCAGTTTAGAAGACATTGACCTCATCGTGCGAAGACATTCACTCATAGATAAGGAGTTGGTTCCAGATTTGTACGAATCCATGGATCAGTACAAGTGAGGAATCTAACGACTTTGTGAAATACAAGTGAATATTCTAGGCATATTATGAGATGCAGTATGTAAGAGATCCAACTTGTGTGAACAGAAACTGCTTGTGGTAGAAAGTGACGAAGCTATAGGATCAAGGGGCTGTAAAAAGGAAGTTTTATTTACCACACAAAGAACTACTAGACGGAGTGGAAGAGGAGGCCGAGCAGCTCGATTGTCCGTGCCCTAACTTGGCGACGGAAGACACCTACGGCGACGGCGGAGAAGACGATGTCCGCGGTCGGCGTGAAGACGGCGTCAGAGAGGTTGTGGCAGCGAAGCGCTTCGTCGCCGGCATCGTCGAGGGCTAGCGGTGGCGCTAGGGTTCGTGCGAGAGTGGAAGAAGAGATAATGACTGTTGTGAGGTGTGTATTTATAGGTACAGGGGCGGCACTGCGTTATTACACAGGTGCCCCTGGCGATTCACATCTGAGGAACACGTGGCCATCGTGTAGCATATCGAGGGTTGTTCCACGTCCCACGCACGCCTGGATTGTCGGGTGGTCGTTCCCACTTCTCCGGGTTTCAGGTGAAGGAATGAGCATTGAAAACGGACAAGGACGCAGAGAAGACATTTGACAGTTTCAATAGAATGCATATGATTTGGAGAGATAGAGTTTGAGATAGAAAGCATAGAGAGGTTAGGGTCTGATCACATTCACTTAGTTCAAAAGATTCAACAGGAAGACATAGCTATAAGTGAATGCTGTAGAGGACAGAACACTAGTATATATATATATAATCAACATAGTGAAGATAATCATGAAGACATGTTGAAATTGAAGCCAAACCAAATGTGAAGACATAGCAAATGTAACGCCATGAGTGAAACACTTCAAACAGAACATTTTGGTGGTGGCGTTACCCACCGTATAGGAAGTATTAGACCCAGACATGGCGCACAATTATCGTGGCGCTCCGAAGTCAAATTCCATATTAATGTATTCACACTTAGAATGTATGTCTTCATTGATTGAAGATATACTTTACTTCGTGTGTTGCACATCTAAGTTATCAATATGCATAAGTGTTAGGATGTGTGCCTGATCACAGGACATTTGAGGATTCCAAGATATTTAGCTCACATTGTAACTTGCAAAATCTCTTTTCATCCAAGGGCTTGGTAAAGATATCTGCCAATTGCTCTTCAGTGTTGACGTGTATGATGTCAATATCTTCCTTCACAACATGATCTCTGAGAAAGTGATGACGAATTTCAATGTGTTTTATCTTCGAGTGCTGAACCAGGTTGTTGGCAATCTTGATGGCGCTTTCATTGTCGCAGTAGAGTGGCACTTGCTTCAGATGAATGCCATAGTCCTTGAGTGTTTGCTTCATCCACAGAAGCGGAGCGCAGCAAGATCCAGCAGCAATGTATTCAGATTCAGCAGTGGAGAGAGATACACAGTTCTGCTTCTTTGAAGACCAACATACAAGTGATCGTCCTAGAAAGTGACATGTGCCTGATGTAGACTTGCGATCCACTTTGTCACCAGCATAATCAACATCCGAGAATCCAACCAGATCAAACTCTGAGCCCTTTGGATACCATAATCCTAGAGTTGGGGTGTGAGCCAAATATCGAAGAATTCGCTTCACAGCTAAGTGATGCGATTCCTTTGGTGCCGCTTGAAATCGAGCACACATGCAAACACTAAGCATAATATCCGGCCTAGATGCACATAGATAAAGCAAAGAACCAATCATGGAGCGGTATACCTTTTGGTCGAACTCTTTACCATTGTCATTAGGACCCAGATGATGTTTGGCTGGCATTGGCGTCGTGAAGCCTTTGCAGTCTTGCATACCGAACTTCTTCAGGCAATCTTTGAGATACTTCTCTTGAGATATGAAGATGCCGTTGCGTTGCTGTCGTATTTGAAGACCGAGGAAGAACTTCAGCTCTCCCATCATGGACATCTGATATTGCTCTTGCATCATATATCCAAACTCTTCACTGTACTTCTGATTGGTGCAGCCAAAGATAATGTCATCCACATATATTTGGCACACAAACAGTTCACCATCATATGTCTTCCTGAAGAGAGTGGGGTCGAGGGAACCAGGTATGAAGCCTTTGCTCTTCAGGAAGTATTTGAGTGTGTCATACCAGGCCCGAGGGGCTTGTTTGAGGCCATACAGTGCCTTGTTGAGCTTGTATACCATGTCAGGATGTTTTGGATCTTCAAAGCCAGGCGGTTGTGCAACATACACTTCTTCTTCAATCTTGCCATTGAGAAAGGCGCTCTTCACATCCATTTGATATAGAAGTATGTTATGATGATTTGCATAGGCTAGCAGTATGCGTATGGCTTCCAGTCTAGCCACAGGAGCAAATGTTTCATTGAAGTCAATGCCTTCCACTTGAGTATATCCTTGAGCAACGAGATGAGCTTTGTTTCTGACAACTTGACGATGCTCATCTTGCTTGTTGCGGTATATCCATTTGGTGCCTATTATGTTGTGCTTCCGAGGATCAGGACACTTAACCAGTTCCCATACATTGTTCAGCTCAAACTGTTGAAGCTCTTCTTGCATAGCTTGAATCCATTCAAGTTCCATGAAGGCTTCTTCAACTTTCTTGGGTTCTGTTATTGAGACGAATGCGAAGTGCCCACAGAAATTTGCTAGCTAAGTTGCCCTTGAACCAGTGAGCGGACCGGGTGCATTGATGCTATCTGCACTTAATTGGCAACACGAGGATGTACAGGGCGAAGGTTTTGCTCTTGCTGATCATTGTCATTGTTAGTGGGATTGTCTTCAGGCTGAGCATTGTCTTCAGGTTGATCAGGTGCGGAGATGATAAGTTCCTCTTCAGGTTGAGCTTCAGACAGTATGATTTCTCCGATTCCCATAAGCTTGATTGATTCGCTGGATGGAACTTCATCTAGCACATTTGGGAGGTGCTCTCTTTGTGAACCGTTAGTCTCATCAAACCGCACATCCACTGTTTCAACCACTTTATAATGAAAGAGATTGAAGACTTTGTAGGAGTGCGAATCCTTTCCATATCCAAGCATAAAACCCTCATGTGCTTTTGGTGCAAATTTTGATGTGTGATGTGGATCCTTGATCCAGCACCTGGCGCCAAATACTCTGAAGTAACTGACATTTGGCTTCTTGCCAGTAAAGAGCTCATAAGATGTCTTGTTCAGAAGCTTGTGAAGATAAACACGATTTATTGTATGGCATGCAGTATCAATGGCTTCAGGCCAGAATTTTCTTGGAGTCTTGTATTCATCAAGCATCGTTCAGGCCATCTCAATGAGTGTTCTGTTCTTGCGTTCGACGACGCCATTCTGCTGTGGCGTGTACGGGGCTGAGAATTCATGTGTGATGCCCAAGGTATCAAGATATGTATCAAGGCCGGTGTTCTTAAATTCAGTGCCATTGTCACTTCTAATGTGCTTTATCTTGGTGCCATAGTTGTTCATTGCTCGATTGGCGAAGCGTCTAAAGACATCCTGCACTTCAGTCTTGTAGAGGATTATGTGCACCCAAGTATATCTAGAATAATCATCAACAATGACAAAGCCATAGAGAAAAGCAGTAGTAGTAAGAGTTGAGTAATGAGTGGGACCGAAAAGATCCATGTGGAGCAGTTCGAAGGGTCGAGGAGTTGTCATGATTGTCTTCGAGGGATGTTTGGCCCTCGTCATCTTTCCTGCTTCACAGGCACCGCATAAGTGATCTTTCTTGAACTTGACGCCCTCGATGCCTATGACATGCTTCTTCTTTGCAAGGGTGTGGAGGTTCCTCATGCCAGCATGCCCTAGCCTCCGATGCCAGAGCCAGCATTCTGAAGCTTTTGCTAGAAGACATACAGCAAGCTGTGGTCCTGCTGAGAAATCTACCATGTACAAATCTTCTTTTCGATACCCTTCAAACACTAGAGACTTATCAGATTCTATTAGTACAAGGCAGCGATATTTTCCAAATATTACGATCATGTTCAAATCGCAAATCATTGAGACAGACATTAAGTTGAAGCCAAGGGATTCAACACGCATGACTTTATCCATGTGTTGGTCCTTTGAGATTGCAACTCTACCTAGGCCCAATACCATACTTTTACCAGTGTCAACAAATGTGATGTGACTCTTGTCGGATGGACGTAAGGTTGAGTCCATGAGAATGCGTCTTTTGCCAGTCATGTGATTGGTACACCCACTATCAATAATCCATTCTGAAGACGTTGGTGTCGTACCCTACAGTGCAGTTAGGGCGATAGGCTTCATGAAGAGAATTGTGAAGAAAAAACATTTGACGAACCAGTGGGTTATGAAAGCTTAGATCCAGATTAGGACTAATAGGGAGAGTAGCAAGCGATTCAGGAACGAAGTACATAGTAAGACCATTCGGGCATTTGATCTTGCGCCCTACAAGATGTTTAAGGTCCCCAGCAATAGCGTCAGACGATTTTGGTTTTCTGCTGGAGACCTTTCCCTGCAAAAGAGATTTAAGCTTTCTTAGCCACCCACATCTCCAAGGGTGGCTTAGAAGCAATAAGTCTAAGTGCAGCATCTCAGAACTTTGGCTTTGGAGCCCTAGCAAACAGTCTTGCAGGCGGACAATAGTACTCGTAAGAATAAGTGGAATAGTTCTTGGTCTTATGAACATGGCGGTTTGATGAACCGCGCTCATATTCATAGGCCTGAGTATGGTTTCCCTGCAAAACATTTGCGTTAGTGCGACTCAGGTGAGTCATCTGTCTGTATGAAGCCTTTGGACCGTATGAAGCCTGTGGTCTGGGGTTTGTCTTATTCACGTGTGGTGTCATGATGACATTCACAGGAAGATTCTCCAGGCACTTTTTCAGAACCCATATCTTCTTCATAGGCGGTCCATTCCTGCAGTTAGTACCAATGTACCTGGCAAACACTTCACCATTCTGATTCTTAAAGAATTTATAGTTTGCATCAAAGGATTCATCAATGACAATGGGGTTTGCACAAGTGAAGCCAGATAGAGTGGATGGATCTGCTGAAGATTCCTTTGCAGCAACCCATGTGGTTTTGGGGTACTGCTCAGGTTTCCATTAAGAGCCATCAGCATTCATTTTACTTACAATCCCAACACCCTCTTTCCTCGGGTTTCAGTTCAAGATCTGCTTTTTGAGGACATCACACAGTGTCTGATGCCCTTTAAGACTTTTGTACATCCCTGTTTCAAGCAATGTCTTCAACCTAGCATTCTCATCAGCAATAGCAGTGGAATCCTCAGCAGAGGGGTTAGTTCCCACATCAACAGTTGAAGATATTGCAACAGTAGCACCAGTAGAACATTCAGCAACAGTAGTAGCATTATCACGCTCAATGCATTTAAGACATGCTGGTTCAAATCCTTCCTGAGCGGAACTGATCTGTTTGGCGCGAAGTGACTCATTTTCCTTTTGAAGATCTTCATGAGCCGCTCTCAATTTCTCAAGATCTTGCTTCCTTTGAAGATAATCATAGGAAAGCTTTTCATGAGTTGTTGAGAGCGTTTCATGACGACTTTCAAGTTCCTCATACTTAACGTGAAGATTTTTTATGTCTTCAATTAAGGACTAAGAACGAGTCATTTCATTGCCTAACAGATCATCGCTTTTGTCTAATAGTTTTTGAATATGTTCCATGGCTTTCTGTTGTTCAGTTGCAATTTTAGCAAGTGTTTTGTAGCTGGGTTTTGAACCACAATCAGAGTCATCGTCACTAGATGTTTGATAGTGAGTAGTGCGTGTGTTTACCTTGGCACCGCGTGCCATGAAGCAGTAGGTAGGAGCGGAGTACTCCTTATCATTTGCATCGGTGTCGGTGATGAAGTCATTGTCTTCAGTGTTGAAGTTGTACTTGGCAACGTATGTTGTAGCCAGACTTGCGACGCCAGAATCGGACTCCTCCTTAGACTCCACCTCCGCCTCCTCAGAAGCGGACTCCTCCTTTGAATCCATTTCCTTGCCAACAAACGCACGTGCCTTGCCAGATGAGCTCTTCTTGTGTGATGAAGACTTTGAGGAAGACTTGGAAGAAGACTTTGAGTATTTCTTCTTCTTCTTGTCGTCAGAGTCATATTCCTTGCTCTTCTTCTTCTTTTTGTTCTCATTGTCCCACTGCGGACACTCAGAGATGAAGTGGCCAGGTTTCTTGCACTTGCGACATGTTTTCTTCTTGTAGTCATGAGCAGAAACTTCATCATTCCTTGAGCTTGATCGGGAAGACTTTCTGAAACCTTTCTTCTTGGTGAATTTTTGGAACTTCTTCACAAGCATAGCAAGTTCCCTTCCAATGTCTTCAGGATCATCCGAACTGCTGTTAGATTCTTATTTAGATGAGGAGACAGCTTTTGCCTTCAAGGCACGAGTTCACCCATAGTTTGGACCGTAGATATCTCTTTTCTCAGAAAGCTGAAACTCATGTGTGTTGAGCCTCTCAAGTATGTCAGACGGATCGAGTGTCTTGAAATCAGGACGTTCTTGAATCATCAGGGCTAGGGTGTCAAACGAACTGTCAAGTGATCTCAGTAGTGTCTTGACCACTTCATGCTTGGTGATCTCAGTAGCGCCAAGGGCTTGAAGCTCATTCGTGATGTCAGTGAGTCAATCAAATGTGAGCTGAACATTCTCATTGTCATTTCTCTTGAAGCGGTTGAAGAGGTTGCGAAGGACACCGATTCTCTGATCTCTCTGGGTTGAGACGCCTTCGTTGACTTTGGAGAGCCAGTCCCAGACTAGCTTAGATGTTTCCAAAGCACTCACACGGCCATATTGTCCTTTGGTCAGATGACCACAAATGATATTCTTGGCAGTAGAGTCCAGTTGAATGAACTTCTTGACATCAGCAGCAGTGACACCTTCTCCAGCCTTGGGAATGCCGTTCTTGACGACATACCATAGGTCGACGTCAATGGCTTCAAGATGCATGCGCATCTTATTCTTCCAGTAGGGATATTCAGTTCCATCGAAGACGGGGCACGTAGCGGAGACTTTAATTATCCCTGCAGTCAACATAGCTAAAACCCCAGGTGGTTAAACCGAATCACACAGAACAAGGGAGTACCTTGCTCTGATAACAATTGAAAGTGCGTTATATCGACTAGAGGGGGGGTGAATAGGCGATTTTTATGAAAGTCTTCAAAATGTGGAAGTTTCAAAGACAAACAATAGAAATAAACCTATTACCATACAGCGGAAGGTAGACTACACTAGGCAAACCATAGTCAAGTATTCAATGGAGTGAGAGCACAATGACTAATGGCAGCAATGTAGTAAGGATCAGGTAGGAAGATATTATGAAGCCAAACAGAACAAACAGTCACTCAGTGAAGACAAAAGATAGTGCAAACATATAATGACTTCACAAGGAGTAACAGTAAGTAAGGGGAAGGGAAGGATGAAACCAGTGACTCGTTGGAGACAATGATTTGTTGGACCAGTTCCAGTTGCTATGACAACTGTACGTCTGGTTAGGGCGGCTAGGTATTTAAACCTGAGGACACACAGTCCAGAACACGCAGCTCAGGACACCCAGTCCTCACCGTATTCCCCTTGAGCTAAAGTCACACAGACCTCGCCCAATCACTCTGGTCAGTCTTCAAGGTAGACTCCCAAACCTTCACAGACTTCGTTCACCGGCGATCCACAATGTCTCTTGGATGCTCAGAACGCGACGCCTAACCGGCTGGAGGATTCACAGTCCTCAAGTGTAATAAGTCTTCAGATCACACTGACAAGAAGACTTAAGTGATGCCTAATTCTCTTTGGTTCTGGGTGGTTAGGGCTTTATCCTCGCAAGGAATTCTCTCTCAAAGGCTTCGAGGTCGGTTGCTCTCAAACGACAAAAGCCGTACTCTAACTCTGAGCAGCCAACCATTTATGGTTGTAGGGGGTGGGCTATTTATAGCCACTAGGAAACCCGACCTGATTTGTCCGAAATGACCCTGGGTCACTAAGGAACTGACACGTGTTCCAACGGTCAGATTTCCAACTCACACGGCAACTTTACTTGGGCTACAAGCAAAGCTGACTTGTCCGACTCTGGACAAGATTCGCTCTCATAGTCTTCACTCGAAGACATAGGTTTTGGTTAAGCATCACTTCATTCATTCTGACTGGTTCTCTTGGACCCCACTTAACAGTACGGTGGTTCCTATGACTCAACAAAGAAGAAAAAGAACTACGAAAGATCTAAGTCTTCGTGCTCCGTAGGCTTCATGTGATATCTTCTCTTGTCATAGTCTTCAATGTGAATATCTTCATATACCACCTTTGACATCAATGTCTTCATACATTTTTAGGGGTCATCTCTGGTAGGAAAACCGAATCAATGAGGGACTTCTTCCTGTGTTATCCTGCAATTCTCACAAACACATTAGTCCCTCAACTAGGTTTGTCGTCAATACTCCAAAACCAACTAGGGGTGGCACTAGATGCACTTACAAGAACAAGAGGAAAAGTGTTTGAAAAATAGATACATTTGGGGCGTATCACGCGTCGGGGATGGTGGCTCCTCCTTGACTCGTGTCGGCGGCGATGGTGGTGTCGGGCCTATCTAACGGTGTGAATGCTCCGTCATGATCTCCATTTGCTATGGTTGTTGCTACTGCTGAGGCATCTGGTCCTCCTCATCGTCGGAGGAGATGATGACCTCCTCCTTGCTGGAGGAGCCGGTCACCATGGATGTCGAGGGACACAGAGAGCAAGGGCAGTGGCACCAAGATTCAACTGACGATGAACTGCCACAGACATCGTCCCCGCCTGTCGGCGCGGGATCCATGACTACGCATCGCTGCTGGAGTTGGAGGGGCTTGGAGAGTACGAGGGGCTTGGAGAGGACGAAGTGCGGCTATGCATCACCGGCGCATAGCTGAAATTTCCGTGGCCATGCCACGCGACGGGCCCGTCAGCCGCTTCAATGCGGCGCAACGACCGTTGTAGGTTTCTCAGGAAGCTGTGTCCGCATTGATGTGGTGGCTCCCAAGAGGTCGCATTGTTTGTAATATCCCAAAATTTTAAATTTTGGAATGTTATATTAAATAGATAGTTTTGATTGTTTGCTTGATTGTGATGAGTGAAATTGAGTGAATTTCGGAACTTTTTGAAAGTTAAATGAGAGGGAATAAAAGGAGTTTCCCAAACTTTCATTTTTTGCATTTATGATCTCCATGAATTCAAATTTTTTTCATCACAAAACCCTGGAGAGAAGATGACATGACTTCTTCCATTTAAATAAATGAAAAGGGTTTTGAAAATATTTGAATTTTATTTGGAAATATTTTCAAATTCAGAAACTTTAAGCAACTCATAAGAAATATGAGTTGGGAGTTTCAGAGGATCAAATTCAAAGTCCCATTGAAATTGTAGGATCGAATGCCGGGAGTCAGAAGGGGGGTGGAATGACGACCTTGAAAAATTTAACCTCTTAAATTATTTGGCCGATAGTTACAGAAAAACTATGATGCTCGGAATAGAGGAATACGCAGCGGAAACAAAATCTGCATGTCAAACAGATCAAAGCTAGTCCAACAAAAAGAGAACAAATTATCAAAGCTTGACATGAGAGCCCACAGAATAATATGCACTAAAAAGTGTACTGTAAAAAAATAGTGCTTAATTAGACCAAGAGGTTGCACCGCAAGGTTATAGATTAATTAAATGGTAGAATCTACTGAAGCCAAACTAGGTGTACGCACTAGCAGAAAACACCTAGTACTTAACTTGCACGTACTAGCAGAATACAGTTTTAATGGAGAGGAACTACACTGTCCCGAGCTGATTTCACTTGTGAGGAACTCTGGTCGCCTGTAGCGCATAGAGCTGCAAGACCACCAACAACTGAAAACCACGATTTTACCTCTGCAAAATTGCACAAACCAATTCTGCTATTCGGAAGTCACACAACAGCTAGAAGAGGATAAACTGAATCCTAAGACGGTCGCTCCCGGTGGTGAGATAGAGAACAGCAGGTGCTCTTCCCTTCCACCACGCATACAAGAACTTCCATAGAAACTACTGCGACCTCAGATTGAATCAAAAACAGGGGAAGAACTCAGTATGAACTCGCACAAAATAAATCACGAAAGATAAACTCCTGCGCCATCCTCAAGAACCCATGAATAAATGAATAACAACCAGATTCAAAGCTAGGGATGGATGCACATGAATTTAGACATGATTTTCCATCACGGAAACCTCATTATAGCCAAGGAATCACAGTGACAAAATTAGTACAGCAGAAAAACGAGATTTGCAAGGACAAACAGCAGACCATGACAATAGTAAGGCTGGGAACAATTTGAGGATTTATTTCTCAGATTTCTGGAGTTACAAGCCTCTCTCACATAGGCTAAATCCCACACAGGAAGCTCTATCTCAAATGTGCGGCGGCTGCTCTGTTTTTCTCCTTGTAGCGGCGGCTCCTCTGTTCCACCCCACGGGAAAACCTAGCAGCTCACAGATAAGGCTGGATCAGCCTTCCACCGCCATTGAATGGGCCATGGTTCCCACCGAATGGGCCAAGCCCAAAACACTAAAACAAATAGCCATTTTACTTAGCCACTTGTAAATAACATTTTCCACTCTTAAGCAACACCACAACCACGCTCTTGGTTTGCTTCTTAGTGGATTTTGGTAAACATACCAAAATAACCTTCACTTGACATGGTCTTCTCGTTTGCCTCCATATAGTCCTTGTCCAAAACTTGTGCGTTGCTTTGAGCCGCACGATCCCGCACAACGTCCATGGTCACATCTTAGCTCTTCAAGCCTTATGCCAACCATCCTCGTTGTCGACTACTGCCGCACTCACTGGAACCTGCACACAATGGAAACAAGCAACTATTGCGAGCACAAACTTCCTGAGCTTGACCCAAGTCAATCCAAATTAATAGTTTAATACAACCAACACAATCCAAAAAGTCACATAAAATAGATCACGTCCTTGATCCGACAAACTGCCATTTTCAAACTTCACTAAAATAACTCTCAGAGCGAGCAAAAACATTGGCAATATAACCATCACAAAATTAAGGTATCACCACATGGACTCACATAAATTATTTTCAATTTGGAGTTATTTGGATTTTATTCAAATTATTTTTCTCCAAAAATAAAATATATGGAAAATAGGGTAGCATGATTCCCTATATCAGAAAATTGGAGATAAATAATTTTGAAATCATTTTGGTATTTTTAAAATGATTTTTATTGGATTTTATTAGAGTAGAAGCACTGTTTGATTTATTTGAATTTTTGTAGATTTTATTTGACGCCAGGAAAATGTTCATGTTGTAGAAAATATGTTTCTGGAAATTTTGATATATTATATGCATATATAATATTCTTATTTATTTTGTTTTTATTATTTTTGTTTCTTGGAAAAAATGTTTAAAAAAAGTTGTTCAGCCCCGCCGACCGTGCCAGGCCAGCCGTCCCAGCAAGCGGCCCAGCCAGCCGCGCCTCCCCGCAGCCCACTTCCCTGCGTTTGCGCCCGCAGCAGGCCGTGACCTAGCCAACTTCGCGGTCGTCTCCCTCCCCAAGCCAGAGTTCGACTCCCGCACATCGCCGGACGCCGCCGTAGCCGCCGCGGACTCCTCCGCCGCCTCGCCATGCCCCTGCCGCAAGCCTCTCCGGCCCCTTCTATAAATACCGGAGCCCCGGGCCCCGTTTCTCTCCTCCTCCTCCGCAACCGCCGCCGCCGACCCCACCACTGCATCTGCCTCGACGCGTCACGCCTTCCCCGCTACTCCGCCATCGCCGGCGAGCCACCGAGCAGCCACCCCGGTCAAGCCCGACGCCGCCGCCGCCACAGTAAGTCGCCGTCGCCGAATCCTCCGTCCGATCTATAATCAACGGCCAAGAGTAGATCTAGTAGTTTTTTCTTTTTTTCAAAATGGTATGTGCTAAGTAGCGGACGTTCACTCGATTAGCCTCGCAGGGAACGGTGTTCAGCCTGTAGTTTTGCGCCATGTGGCAGGGGCCTATCTGTGATTATTATCTTTGTAGATTAGCCCCTGGAATTTTCAGAACAGTCACTGAACTTCAAAACCCTCCAACTTTTTATCCGTAACTCCGATTTAAGCGATTGTTTTTGCAAAATACTCCTCATGACTTTCCAATAAAAAGTGGATTTTGGAGATGAAGTGCTTACCCAAGGGGATCCCGAAGGACCCATGTGATCACCCTATGGAATGCCACCCATGCTCAAAGGGATCATAAGGTTATTCGTGCTAGAAACTTCCGTGTGCAGCCACAAGCCATTATGGGCTCTGGCATAGTTGAGTAAGTTGCGTGAAGCTCTTGAAGAGGTAGACTAGCAGATGTAGTGGGTTGTAGGTGGTACTGTCTATCCAGAGTAAAGAGTTAATGCTTCACAAAGACTGTGTCTCGAATCTCCGACCATCGATGTATTCGAGTCTTATGGGGAAAAAAATGCACAAACCTCTGTAGATTGTACAAACTAATCATGGTTAGTCGTGTCCCCGGTTATGGACATCTTGAGTATATGGTTCTTGGATTATCTTGTTGATCTCAACACTTTATTTAATTAATTTGATTGGGTTAATGATTATTATTTTGGGATTGAGTTGGAGGAACCTTCTCAATGTTTTCAACGAACTTGGTAGTAAAATAAAATATATTTCTTTGCTGTAGGAAAAAACTGGCTTTATGCAAAAAAATAAACTTAGAGCTTTCCACCAGCCATATATGCATGTAGTGATAGCTATTATTCATCATTATTCTATGGTGTGAATTTGCCAGTACATTCAATGTACTGACCCTTTGTGGCTGCAACGTCTCATGTTGCAGGATCTTACGAAGAGTAAGTGATACGTTAGGGTTACAATTTCTACACTCAACTTCGCCATTGGTGTTGATGGGAATCCACAACCTTTGTTACTTCCGCTATTATTGATTGACGTAATAGTATTTACGTTACTTATTACATGTGATTTACCTCCGTTCTAAATCCTTGAGTACTGTGTGTGTCAGCATACCGATCCAGGGATGACACTTAAGCATAGAGACTTGACCGTCTGAGGTCGGGTTGCTATATTGGTCAGCACTGCCCTCCCATCCGGTCATGTCGCTTGGCATTAATGTCGGCTACTGCATGCTCTGGGCCGGCATGAATGCGGCACGTGCGTTAGATAAGAATTTTGGGAGGGTGTTTTGGTGTGCCAGGTTAGTTTTATTGTTGATTACCGGGATGGGGTCCTTCACATCAAGGATCTCAAAGGACCGAAAAAGGAGGGAGACAAGAAGTCCACGCTCGAAGACGTGGAGTAAGAACTCTTCAAGTGACAAGATCTCGGAGGCCATTGATCGTCTCCACGTCAGGATGGAGGATCTACAAGCACAAGTCTATGACCTATAGAACCAAAACTGTGAGTATGAAACCAAGTTTAAAAACATCAGTTTAGCTGTAGATTTCAAGATGTGGGAGACCATATCTACTCTTCTTAATGGAGAACCTATGCCTTGGAACAAAGATGACAAGCGTGCTGCATCATCACCATCATCTCCGAAGAAGGAGACTTGAGTACTCGGGTATAGGCAGACTGATGATAGGACTTTGCATGCTTCTAGTGAACCTTCTGTAGACACACCTGAGAATCCAAATGATATTTCTATTTCTGATGCTGAAACACAATCTAGTGATGAACATGAACCTAGTAATAAGGATAATGATGATGTTCATGTAGATGCTCAACCTAGTAATGATAATGATGTGGAGATAGAACCGGCTATTGATCTTGATAACCCATAACCTAAGAATAAAAGATATGATAAAAGAGACTTCATTGCTAGGAGACATGGTAAAGAAAGGGAACCATGGGTTCAGAAACCTATGAATCTTCCCCCTAAAGCTTCAAAGAATAAAGACGATGAAGAATTTGAATGCTTTGTTGAAATGCTTAGACCTGTCTTTTTGTGTTTGCGTTTGACTGATATTCTGAAAACTCCTTATGCTAAGTATATGAAAGATATTCTTACAAACAAAATAAAGATATCGGAAGCTGAAATTTCCACCATGCTAGCTAATTATACATTTAAAGGTGGTATACCAAAGAAACTAGGAGACCCAGGAATACCAACTATACCTTGCTCAACTAAAAGAAACTATGTTAAAACTACTTTGTGTGATCTAGGAGCCGGTGTTAGTGTTATGTCTTTCTCCTTATACAAAAGACTTGATTTGAATAAGTTGATACCAATTGAAATTTCTTTGAAAATGGCTGATAAATCAACTACTATACCCATCAGTATTTGTGAGGATGTGCCCGTCGTTGTTGGAAATGTTACTATCTTAACGGACTTTGTTATTCTAGATATACCCGAAGACGACAGTATGTCGATCCTCCTTGGTAGACAATTTTTGAACACTTTAGGGGCTGTTATTGATTGCAACAAGGGCAAGGTCACTTTTCATGTTAATGGTAATGAACACACTATTGGAAAATTTTCAACTATCACTATTGGAGGTTTTGGATTACCTATTGCTACTGTCAAAAACAAATATGAAATTCTTATTGTTGGGGATATGCATATCCCCGTTGAGGTAACCTAGTGCTATACGAAGATTCTCCGATTTCATGTCATTCGGAAGAAGTTTGTTAATAAGACATGATAACCCTTATTAATGGATTCCTTTCGATAGGCATGTTGTCGATGAATTTAGTAAACACAACTTTTTGTACCCACTTTTTACTTTCTGTTATTTAGAGATAATAAAGTAGAAATACCCTAATTATGTTGTTTTCTGAATTATCCGTTTAATAAAAATGACCAGAAAATATAAGTTCTCCAAATGCCCTGAAAATTTAATATGATTTTTTTGCAATATTTGAAAAAAAATTGGCACTTAACACACCCCAGGGGGTGCACCTGTGAGCCACAAGCTCATAGGGCGCACCCACCCCCTGGGCGCGCGTAGCAAGCTTGTGGGGCCCATGTATCCCCCCTCACTTATTCCAGCCACCCATGCACTTCTTCCTCTAGAAAAAATCACACCATTGCTCCCTGTTCTTGCTCATCTTGCTGCTATTTTCGATCTCTTTGCTCGGAACTCCGTTTCTGAAACTGTTTTGGGGGATTGTTATCGATATGTGAGTCCTCCGTTGGTCCAATTAGTTTTTGCTCTAGTGGTTTATTATTTGCACATTTAGCAACTATTGGTGACCATGTTCTTGAGCTTTCATGTCAAATTTATATGGTTGAAACTTGTTTTGATGCTTGATATGGCCTCTAGACACTTGTAGGAGTAGTTGCTATCAATTTTGTTGAGTTTTGTTCACTTTTATTTTGAGTCACTAAAAAATTCAGAAATTTTCAGAGGAAGAAAAGTTTTAGGAAGATGTTCCAAGGTGGTTCCTCGAAGAAGAAATCCCCAAGGCTCGCGATACGTGAGCCGAACCTTAAACCACTGCGGGAAGCTCTAGTTTAACCTTGTGAATGGCCGTTGATGTCGCTTGAAGCTATGTCGGTATTTCCCCAAAGAGGAAGGGATGATGCAGCACAACTACTAAAGGTATTTCCCTCTGTTATGACACCAAGGTATCAACCCGGTAGGAGAACCAAGCAACAGTATGTAAACGGTACCACCAGACAAAGAACAAATACTTGTAACATGACGCACATAAGGGGTTGCCAATCCCTTTTCGGGTAACGGCGCCAGAAATTGTCAAGTTGACGGGATAAAAATTGTGGTAGGTTGGATAAATAGATCTGGATAAAACACAAAATAAAATAAGTAATAAAAAAGTGTAGCAAGGTATTTTTTGGTTTTTGGAATAATAGATCCGAAAATAAAAGCAAATAAAAATAGATCTCAAAGCAAATATGATAAAGAATAGACCAAAAGATTTCCACTCTTCCTGGCTACGACCCCTATAAATAGCCCCCTACATCCTTAGCTCTTCCCACCAATTCAACCCTGCTCTTCGACCTCTGCATTGTTCTTCCTATGGCGAGGAAGCCAATGTAGCCCTGTAGGAGGTGAGGAAGGAGGTATGTTTCAGGGTTTTGCGTTCTGTTTGTTTCTTGGTGTTTGTATTAATGATGATGACTTTGCTAGGGTGGTAAGTACGGAAGACACAGTCAAGGTTGGTGCAGAAAAAATGCAAGGGATAGGGGCGATGGTTGAGGACAACTTCACAAAGGGGTTGCGTCTACTCATCGTTGAGGATGACCCCATCTCCCTGAAGACCCTAGAGTCCCTCATGTGCAACTGCAAATACCATCGTGCGCCTCTTGATCTTCAGGCTTTCTCTAATCCATTAGAATCGAGGTTATATGAGTTATTCTCTATGAATAATGTTTTTTCTTAGTTTGATTTTGGGCACACAAAACGATGTAGCAACGATGGTGATGGATGCATAGATGGAACTAAAGATGCCCAGGAAGGGGAAGGGTGAGTTGGACCGGGTGATTAGCGACGTGCACATGCCAGACATGGACGGTTTCATGCTCCTTCAGCTCATTAGAGTTGAGATGGATCTCCCTTCCATAAGTAGACTCTCTCCTTAATCCAAGATCCTACTTTTTTACACGACTAGTGTTAGTGATTAGGACATTTATTACTATTAATCATTGAATATACGATGAGTGAATGTTCCTTTATAGAATTTAAGATCGATATCTAGAATATTTTTGACATACACCTCCGGTCACCCTATTTTTTCTTTGTAAAAATTGATAGAATGGTCATCTATTAGTTCAGGGTCCCATTCTTATGATTTTCACCAGGAAAAAATAGGGTGAGGGGAGGTGTATGTGATTTCATAACAAAATCTTGATATTTGTATTAAATGTTATTAAGGAACATTCACTCAGTGTATATTGAACGCTTAAGAGTAATAAATGTTCTTAATGAACACTGCTAGCTCATGTGAAGAAATAGGACTTTGGATTGTGTAGGGAGATTCATCTCAAGTGTGATGAGCTGAAGGAACATGAAACCATGGAATCCACATGTTATTGATCAGCAGGTCAAACTCCTCCTTCCCTTTCCTGATCATATTTAGTGATGTCTTCACATCCATCACCATCATCGCTACATCATTTTGTTTCCACAAAATGAAACTAAGCGAGAAGCATTATTAGTAGAGAACAACTCATACAACCTCAATTCTAATGGATTAGAGAAAGCGTGAAGATTGAGAGGCTCACGATGGTATTTGCAGCGGCGCAAGAGGGCCTCTAGGTTCTTTAGGAAGATAGGGTGGTCGTCACCGGCAAGTACATGCAGTCCCTTTGGGAAGTTGTACTCACCCACCGCCTCTATCCCTTTCCTTTTGTCCTCACCAACCATCACCGTGTCTTCCGAATTTCCCACCCTAGTAAAGTCAACATCGTTATAATACATACCAATAAGCGAATAGAAACCCCGCAGATCCAATAACTGAAGACACAACCCTAAAAGATCCCTCCTTCTTCACCACTTACAAGGCTACAATGGCTTCCTCGCCATGGGCAGAAGCTAGGAAGGAGTGGAAATCTTTTCGTCCAAAGACGGAATGTGTCCCCCACCCACGCATGTGTGATACTTTCCACTCCATAATGGTTACAACTGAAATTATTTTTTAGTCAGAAATGTCAACATGTCTATTTATGCCGGGACATACAGTTTCTTCAATGAGTAGGAGTAAACCACGTTAAATTTACTAGTTTTGCACTTTGTATTTTGGTTTACCGCCAATTCCTAGAGTGGTGAAGAAGGAGGGATCTTTTAGGGTATGTTATTAGGGCATGTTAGGGATGGCCCATGCATTTAGTATTAGCTGAAGAGAAGTTTCTTTTTGAGAGAATTTGGTGTAAAAAGTAAGAGTGCATCCATAGCTATCTTATAGAACTGTTCTAATCAATCTAAAAACAAAGATGATCATAACTATAAAGTGTCCCGACGGCTCGAGAATTTGTGATATTTTATTTCATTTCATTGTAACTTTGTTACTTCTCGACTATTTCAAATGCTTACCCTTCAAAAGAGAAGAAAATTCATTTTTCCATTTTTGGCAGGAAATACCATATATGGAAGGAAACCAAGGATAATTACTTCAAATCAATCCAAATGGAGCAACTTCCTTGTGGAAAGCCAAGCCAGCACACACAACAGAGAAAAGGACGGTCTTCCATACAACCACAAGCGCTAATATGAGCGATCGCATGAACTGCCAAGAGTTCCGCCACGTCTATACAAGACAATTTTGCGAAGAACACCATGGGAGAAGAGAACCCTAGCCACTCTCACCATTTCCAGAACAGAAGAAGAAGGGATCCGAAGAACCTTTAGAATTTTTCTTAGTTTTGGTACTTTCATCATCTGCATCATCCTCTCATCCTTCACTATTGTAAGAGGAATTTGAACATGTGGGAACAAGTTGTAAACTCTATTCACTCTCATCTGGAGATCAATATTAGTTGAATTATCCATTTCATCTTATTGTGGATCTTCACAGTATTATCGATATGGCTTTCTTGGGTTTAATCCCATGTGTGAATGGTTTCTCACTTATGATGTCTGATTAATTCCCCATAGGCATGGAAGTTGTAGGTGAGAGGCAAGATTCGTCTATGTCTAATCTATATGTCATCATTCGTATTTGTAGTAGTATGATCTGTGTAGTATGTTGTTATGATGTGGTAACTCTATGCGTATTGTCTAATTTAAGGGCCCACGCAACCTGATCTCAAGACCTACATAGGTAACACATATTGTTTACGAAATCCGTGACCTCTGACGTGACAGGTTGAGATATCTTTGAGGACCCACTAGTAGAAAAGGGGGCTTTGGTCCAGGACGGGTAAGCCCATTAGTCCCGGTTCAGTCCAGAACCGGGACCAATGGGTGCATTTATCTCGGTTCGTCCGGCTAAGGCATTAGTCCCGGTTCACCTGGGCCCTTCAGTCCCGGTTCGTGTCACGAACCGGGACTAAATGGTGCAATGCCCATTGGTCCCGGTTGGTGGCACCAAGCGGTACTAAAGGTTAGACCTTTAGTCCCAGTTGGTGCCACCAACCGGGACTAATAGGCTTCGAGGCATTAGTATCGGTTCATGGCACGAACCGGTACTAAAGGTCCCATTTTCAAACTCCCCCCCCCCCCCGTGGACCGCCTTTTTAGTTTTAGAAAAAACAAAAGAAAATGATGGAAATGTCAAAAAAATAAAATAAAATAAGTTTCCCATGTGATATGTGGTCTAGTTGTTGGGAAAATTTACAAATATGAATTTTGAATTTATTTACAAAATCTCTCTGGAATTTGTAAAATGGGCATACGATGGAGACAGCCTACAGCCTGTTTGCAAATTTGTAGAATCCTCAAATTCCAAAAGGAAAAAAAGTTATGCTCAAATTTCAGTTTTTTTAAATTTTCATTAAATCTGGTCAAACTATGGTCAAACTACTTATTCAAGAAGTATTAGTGTTACTAAATAATTATTCAATAATATTAGTGTTATTAAATAATTATTTCACCTTTTTTGAATTTTGGTCAAATCTGGTCAAACTATGGTCAAACTGTGGTCAAACTGCTTATTCAAGAAATATTAGTGTTACTAAAAAGTTATTGTTTTTTAGAACAATAGTTTCAAACTCAAACAGTGAAATGTGTGACTTCATGCTCAAGCTAAATTCCTGAGGGTTAATAGGATTGACATCTTACTATTGTCAGGAAAACAACAAGTGCAGACTTGGAAACGAGGGAGAATAGAACCCGGAAGTTAAGCGTGCTCAGGCTGGAGTAGTGAGACGATGGGTGACCATTCAGGAAGTTAGATGATTTGGAATGATGAGGGGTGATTAGCGATTAAATTGAGCAGTGATGAGGGGTGATTAGAGATTAGAGGTTAAAATAATTCAGAAATTTGAAAATAAAAAAAAATTCAAAAAAAAATTTCAAAAAAAATTTCAAAATTTCCTTTAGTACCGGTTGGTGTTACCAACCGGGACTAAATGTGGACCGGCCACGTGGAGGGCCTTTAGTCCCGGTTCTGGATTGAACCGGGACTAAAGGGTCAGGGCATTAGTACCGACCCTTTAGTCCCGGTTCCAGAACCGGGACTAAAGGCCCTTACGAACCGGGACTAAAGGCCCTTTTTCTACCAGTTACCAAAGGTAATATGAGATAACGGTGATCCACGAAAATAATGCTTGTTTCTGGTCCAAGGACCTTAATTGTGGAAACAAACACTCTATGGGAACGATGAAGCAGGACCACAGAATGAAATACAATCCCGAGAGGAGGAGGTTCATAACTTTAGTGTGATCCGCATATAGAACACACATATCAAATACTTGATATATTCTTACCATTAACTGAATTCTCTCCGCACCTGATCTCTTCATTACAGGAAACACAATTCTCATTTTCATTTATGTTATTTACTTAATTAGTTTATACCTTCGTTACTACAAACCTTTTATTTGGTTTATTTGTCCACCAGAACAGTAGCAACATTTGCGAAAGTTCAAGCAGTTACTTCACACAAGAACTCTGATACCTTGTGTGCAACAGAAGCGCCACTATGAATACTCTCCGCTGCTCTTCGTTGGGATGACAACTAATTGGGATACTTCCACGAAAGTGTTACACAACCTTGTTTGGTTTGCATGCATCAAAACATTTTCGGGTGCCGTTGCTTGGGAGCTAAGCGTAGAGTATTTGTTTTGTAGCTGTTTCTGGAAGTATTGTTATTGTAGATTCTTCATGTAAGTCATAGGGGATCTACTCGTTCTGGAATAAGGTATTTCCCATCTTATATTACTCGTTTTCCCCAGGAGCAACAAGCTTCATTAACATAAAAATACAAAAATAATCAAATAATTGAGCTTAAAACTTTGTTTGCAGAGATGTCGATTACTCTGAAGCCAAAGAAGATTGTAAGAGATGTCGAAACAATAGTCGATTGACTATATGATCTCATTATGGAAGTTAAAAAGCATGCCTTTGTGGGAACCGAGGAGGAGGAGGACCCTCAAGCACATCTCCTGTTCTTTCATATTCTATGTGGAACTTTTAAATTGAAGGACATGTCACGGGAATTCATACTGTTAAGATGTTGGGGTATTCTCGAGACAGATGCTAGGGGGTGGCTTATCATGGATGGGGCCAAGAGGACGTCGTTGGGCCCTGGAAGCGGGAGTGAGCAAGAGCTCGATCGCACACGAGACGTACCCAGGTTCGGGGCTCTCCGAGGAGATATCACCCTTAGTCCTGCTCTATCGGGTCTCCGCATGATGACTATGATCAAATGGTGGCTACAAGGTTGCTCCTTGAGCCGAGTTGCTAGAGGAGGAAGAAGGTCAGAGCTGCTACCTTGCTTCCCCTAGCTATGGTGTGTGTGAGTGGAGTAAGTACTGAACCCTTTGCATGGGTGATCCTGGGGGCTTATATAGGCCTGCCCCCCAGGGGTACAATGGTAATACGACCGGGTGTAGGAACCGGATGTCAGTGTCTAGGGTCGCTGGGTTCTCCGCCGGCTGCTGGGGCCCCTCGCTTGGTGGGCCACGTCAGCTGCCGAGAATCCGACCGATAGGTAGGGCCCGCCACCTACAGGCCATGCTGATTGCCTTTTGCTGTTGAGGGAGTCCTGGACTAAGGGGTCCTCGGGCGTCCGGCCTGTTAGCCATGGGCTGGAATGATGGGCCGTGAAGATACGAAGACCGAAGACTGCACCTATGTCCGGATAGGACTCTCCTTTGCGTGGAAGGCAAGCTTGGCGACCAAATATGTAGATTCCCTTCTTTGTAACCGACCTTGTATAACCCTAGATCCTCGCGGTATCTATATAAACCGGAGGACTTAGTCTGGAGGGGGAGACTCATTACCATAGTCATAGAGGCTAGACTTCTAGGGTTTAGTCATTACGATCTCGTGGTAGATCAACTCTTGTAATACTCATATCCATCAAGATCAATCAAGCAGGAAGTAGGGTATTACCTCCATAGAGAGGGCCCGAACCTGGGTAAACATTGTTTCCCATGTCTCCTGTTACCATCGACCTTAGACGCACAGTTCGGGACCCCCTACCCGAGATCCGCCGGTTTTGACACCAACATTGGTGCTTTCACTGAGAGTTCCACTATGCCGTCGACCACAGGATCGATGACTCGCCTCGTCCTTAAAGACAATATCACCACCGGAGGAGAACTGGCCCCAGGCCAAACCCTTCGGCTGGGCGGCTTTACCATGACCGCCCGTTCGGCCGTTAAGCAGATGATGACCTCTTGGGCCATCGAAAATCCCCTTCGTATCGGCTCCAAACACTCCAAGTAGATGGATCCGGCGGAGTTTTCGTCTTTAAACGAGCTCCTTGATCGCATCGCCGCCCTGGGAATCACCACAGATTACGAACAAATCGGCCTTAAACCCGACCAAAGACAAATCAAATCTCCACCGATGACCCACCACATAGCGGTAATCGAGGAGCAAGACGGCGACTCTTCCCCTATACTGAAGACGGTCTATGTCCGGCTCGCCGACCCTACAGAGCCGGATACCCACCAGCAAAAGGAGGTGACCGGCCTTCCAAACATATAATTGGACGGCGGGCATAAGCAACCAGAAGATACTAAGGAGCCCGGACGGTTAAGTCTGGAAAACCTTCAGACTCCGGATAAAGATGTGCAGATAGAACCTGCTGTTGATCTTGATAACTCATAACCTAAGAATCAAAGATATGATAAAATAGACTTCATTGCTAGGAAATATGGTAAAGAAAGGGAACCATGGGTTGAGAAACCTATGACTTTCCACCCTAAAGCATCAAAGAATAAATACGATGAAGAATTTGAATGCTTTGTTGAAATGCTTAGACCTGTCTTTTTGTGTTTGCGTTTGACTGATATTCTGAAAACTCCCTATGCTAAGTATATGAAAGATATTCTTACAAATAAAATAAAGATATCGGAAGCTGAAAATTTCCACCATGCTAGCTAATTATACATTTAAAGGTGGAATACCAAAGAAACTAGGAGACCCAGGAATACCAACTATACCTTGCTCAACTAAAGGAAACTATGTTAAAACTGCTTCGTGTGATCTAGGAGCCAATGTTAGTGTTATGTCCTTCTCGTTATACAAAAGACTTGATTTGAATAAGTTGATACCAATTGATATTTCTTTGCAAATGGCTGATAAATCAACTGCTATACCCATCGGTATTTGTGAGGATGTGCCCGTCGTTGTTGGAAATGTTACTATCTTAAAGGACTTTGTTATTCTTGATATACCTGAAGACGACACTATGTCGATCATCCTTGGTAGACCATTTTTTGAACATTTCAGGGGCTGTTATAGATTGCAACAAGGGCAAGGTCACTTTTCATGTTAATGGTAATGAACACACTATTGGAAAAATTTCAACGACTACTATTGGAGGTTTTTAATTACCTATTCCTACCGTCAAAAAGAAATATGAAATTCTTATTGTTGGGGATATGCATATCCCCGTTGAGGTAACCTAGTGCTATATGAAGATTCTCCAATTTCATGTCATTCGAAAGAAGTTTGTTAATAAGACTTGATAACCCTTATTAATGGATTCCTTTTGATGGGCATGTTGTCGATGAATTTAGTAAACACAACTTTTTGTACCCACTTTTTACTTTCTGTTATTTAGAGATAATAAAGTAGAAATACCCTAATTATGTTGTTTTCTGAATTATCCGTGCAATGAAAGTGACCAGAAAATAAAATTTCTCCAAATGCCCTGAAAATTTAATATGATTTTTTTGTAATATTTGAAAAAAATTGGCACTGAACACACCCCAGGGGGTGCACCTGTGAGCCACAAGCTCAGAGGGCGCACCCACCCAATGGGCGCGTGTAGCAAGCTTGTGGGGCGCATGTAGCCCCCCTCACTTATTCCAGCCACTGATGCACTTCTTCTTCCTCCAGAAAAAGTCACGCCATTGCTCCCTGTTCTTGCTCATCTTGCTGCTGTTTTCGATCTCTTTGCTCGGAACTCCGTTTCTGAAACTGTTTTGGGGGATTGTTATCGATATGTGAGTCCTCCGTTGGTCCAATTAGTTTTTGCTCTAGTGGTTTATTATTTGCACATTTAGCAACTATTGGTGACCATGTTCTTGAGCTTTCATGTCAAATTTATATGGTTGAAACTTGTTTTGATGCTTGATATGGCCTCTAGACACTTGTAGGAGTAGTTGCTATCAATTTTGTTGAGTTTTGTTCACTTTTATTTTGAGTCACTAAAAAATTCAGAAATTTTCAGAGGAAGAAAAGTTTTAGGAAGATGTTCCAAGGTGGTTCCTCGAAGAAGAAATCCCCAAGGCTCGCGATACGTGAGCCGAACCTTAAACCACTGCGGGAAGCTCTAGTTTAACCTTGTGAATGGCCGTTGATGTCACTTGAAGCTATGTCGGTATTTCCCCAAAGAGGAAGGGATGATGCAGCACAACTACTAAAGGTATTTCCCTCTGTTATGACACCAATGTATCAACCCGGTAGGAGAACCAAGCAACAGTATGTAAACGGTACCACCAGACAAAGAACAAATACTTGTAACATGACGCACATAAGGGGTTGCCAATCCCTTTTCGGGTAACGGCGCCAGAAATTGTCAAGTTGATGGGATAAAAATTGTGGTAGGTTGGATAAATAGATCTGGATAAAACACAAAATAAAATAAGTAATAAAAAAGTGCGGCAAGGTATTTTGGGGTTTTTGCAATAATAGATCCGAAAATAAAAGCAAATAAAAATAGATCTCAAAGCAAATATGATAAAGAATAGACCCGACGGCCGTAGATTTCACTAGTGGCTTCTCTCAAGAAATAGCACACGGTGGGTAAACAAATAACTGTTGGGCAATTGAAAGAAGATAGAATAATTATGATGATATCCAAGGCAACGATCTATATATAGGCATCACGCCCAAGATTAGTGGACTGACTCCTGCCTTCATCTACTACTAGTACTCCACACATCGACCGCTATCCAGCATGCATCTAGTGTATTAAGTTCATGGAAAAACAGAGTAATGCAATAAGAACGATGACATGATGTAGACGAGATATATTCATGTAGGAATAGCCCCATCTTGTTATCCTTAATAGCAACGATACATGCGAGTCTTGCTGCCCCTTCTATCACTGGGAAAGAACACTGCACGATCGAACCCATCATAAAGCACCTCTTCCCATGGCAAGAAAAATCGATCTAGTTGGCCTAACTAAACCAAAGATTCAAAGAAGAAATATGAGGCTATAAATAATCATGCATATAAGAGATCAAAAGAAGACTCAAATAATATTCATGGATATAGATCCAATCATAAACTCAAAGTTCATCGAATACTAACAAAAACACCGCAAAAAGAGTTACATCAAATAGATCTCCAAGAGACCATTGTATTGAGAATCAAAAGAGAGAGAGGAAGCCATCTAGCTACTGCCTACCGACCCACAGGTCTATCGATAGGCATCACCGGTCGTTAAATGGGCCGTATTTGATGACGCTATGAAAATATCCCAACGGGTTAATGGGCCACAAAAGGGCCGACTATAACCAAGGGCTGAATTTGGCCCACACGCGGAACATGCCAGTAATGGACCATAACTAACTGAATGCTGGAAATGAGCCCAAGAATAAATGGGCCCTTAGAAGGCCGAAAGTTAACACGGGCTCGAAGCGGCCCAACAGAATAATGGGTCGTTAATGGGTATAAAGGGATACGCTGTTCATTATGGCCCAGTTTCACCTCGGGCCTTTAATAGGCCCAGAGTTACAAAGGGCCTCATATGGGCCAAAAGACGTCATGGGCCATACATGGCCCGGAAGTTACAACAGGTTGGAATCATATTGGACGGCCCAGATGATGCTACCGGGCCTAATTGGGATAGGCCATAACAGGCTCGGATAGGCCATCACGGGCCATTAGTTGGCAGGCTGTAAATGGGCTATATGCGAACAGGCCATTAACAGGCTTTCCGTGGGCCGGCCCGCTACCTTTTGTCCAAGTACAACGGGCTGTGCCACGTGTTGACGTATCATAGGCGCCTCCCGTCCAATGAGTGGATGACATCTGTCCCTACGCTGAGCCGAGACGTGGTTCCTCTGGCCATTGAGAATTTTACACGTGGAAAATACCCATTGGTCCGGGCTGTTAACGGGTTATCGGATCCAAACTGGAACCCTATAGCTTAACGGCGACCCATTATGGTGGACGCCACGTGTCAGTTACCCTTGACTAAAGCACTCCATGACGCACCATTTATCATCATGGAAGTGGACACTTCCATGATGATAATTTTGGTATGGTCATTGAACACTTCTGTGACAACACAGGTATGACTATCTTGATTCTGGCATAAAATCGTCATGGATGTACATGCATGACAGAAAATATGACCTACTGTGACAAACACGTATCATCATGGAAATGGTATTTTTTGTAGTGTAGGCAAACTAATAGGCTATGGAGATGCCCATCAATTGACATCGATGCAAGTGAGTAGGGATTGCCATGCAACAGATGGACTAGGGCTATAAGTGTATGGAAGCTAAAAAAGAAACTAAGTGGGTGTGCATCCAACTTGCTTGCTCATGAAGACCTAGGGCAATTTTAGGAAGCCCATCATTGAAATATACAGGCCAAGTTCTATAATGAAAAATTCCCACTAGTATATGTAAGTGATAAAATAGGAGACTCTCTATCGTGAAGAACATGGTGCTATTTCAAAGCACAAGTTTTTAAAAGGATAGTAACATTGTCCCTTCTCTCATTTTCTCCCATTTTTTCGTTTGGGCTTCTTTGGCCTCTTTTTTTATTTGGGCTTCTTCGTCCTCTTTTATTTTTTTAAAGTCCGGAGACTCATCCCAACTTGTGAGGGAATCATAGCTTCCATCATCCTTTCCTCACATGGGACATTGCTCTAATAATGATGATCATCACACTTTTATTTACTTACAACTTCAAGAATTACAACTCGATACTAGAACAAAATATGACTCTATATGAATGACTCATGCATATGATAACAATATGACAATGATGGTGGAAGTTGCATGGCAATATATCTCGGAATGGCTATGGAAATGCCATAATAGGTAGGTATGGTGGCTGTTTTGAGGAAGGATATATGGTGGGTTTAATGCATCGGCGAAAGTTGTGCAGTACTAGAGATGCTAGCAATGGTGGAAGGGTGAGAGTGCGTATAATCAATGGACTCAACATTCATCATAAAGAACTCACATACTTATTGCAAAAGTTTATTAGCTATCGGGAACGACACCTACGGGATCACAGGGAATCCTTACTACGGTTGGCGGGGCGTAGGGCTGTGCAAAGAGTGGGTCTAAAATATCAATGCGGGGGGATTTTTACCGAGGTTCGGGCCGCAAACGATGCGTAATACCCTAGTCCTGCTTGTGTGTACATTTGGTGTTCTTGAGCTCTTGAACTAGCTGCGGTGCATGCCCAGTCCAAAAAGTCCCAATCCTTCCTCAGTACGCCGCGGGCCTCCTTTTATACATCAAAGGGGTCGCCACAGTGGCACACAGGAGGTGGAAAGAATCTACAGTGTACAAGTCTATCGCCTGGCACCGTAGGACAAACGCATTTAATGCGCTGCCGATGTGCCCTCTTGCTTTATCGGGGATGTCAAAGAAGCTCGTCCCGTCCGTTGCCACCTCGCCTCGCTCCGACGCGCGTCCAAGCTGACGAGACAACCAGCGCCACGCTGGCTGGCTGCTGAGCTGGTCCGGTGGCAGGGTCTTCACGAAGATTTGCATGCCACCACGCAGGTGCTTGGCTAGTTGTCCTAGAAGCTACATGCTGCCATGCAGGCGCTCGCCTAGTTGTCGGGCTAGCCGCCACGTCAGAATGGGCCCGGGGCAGCAAAACCTTGGTAGGAGTGTGCCCGGCTGCAGACCTGCAAATGTCCCCAGCAAGGGTCTTGCCGGGGTCTTGTGGGCGTCCCCGGCAAGAATCTTGTTGGGGCTCTTCGTCTTCTGGTTCTTATCTAGTCTTACAGCCCCTGGTCTTCACAAAGATCTGCATGCCAGCATGCAGGCTCCTCCCGTGCCTTCGTCCCAATGTTGTCGACAGTGTCGGAGTTCTCAGGTTCAAGGGTGGTCGGAGGTGCGGGAGGTCACCGACGTGGGCACAACCCACGTGGGTGCGCCTGGGGGCCCAGGCGCGCCCTGGTGGGTTGTGCCCCCCTCAGGGCACCCCCCAAGTACTGCTCTGGGCCATCCTTGGTGTTTTGGTCCATAAAAATTCTCCAAAATTTTTTGCGGTGTTTGGACTCGGTTTGATATTGATTTCGTACGATGTAAAAAACATGCAAAAACAGCAAGTTTTACTTGTCACTATGTCAATAGGTTAGTCCCAAAAAATGGTATAAAATGATTGCCAAATGCTTGTAAAACAGCCAAGAATGATAGTATAACAGCATGGAACAATCAAAAATTATAGATACGTTGGAGACGTATCATGAGGACACCGCAAGATTGAACCCAAAACTAAGCACTTCTCCCATTGCAAGAAAAACCAATCTAGTTGGCCAATCCAAACCAATAGTTCGAAGAGAAATACAAAGATATCTTAAAATTATGCATGAAAGCGTTCAGAGAAGACTCAAATAATATTCATAGATAATCGGATCATAAATCGACAATTCATCGGATCTCAACAAACGCACCGCAAAAGAAGATTACAACGGATAGAACTCTGAGAACATCGAGGAGAATGTTGTATTGAAGATCAAAGAGATAGAAGAAGCCATCTAGCATGCAACAATAAAAAATTTATAGATACATTGGAGACGTATCACATATCAGTACACCCGATGGCCCGACCCCGATGCATGTGCTAAGGAGCTATCGCAATGAACCTTCAAGCTGAAAAGTCTGCCTCTAGTCCCCCACCCATCATGAGGTCTAGTAGTGTCTCGTGAAAAAAATTGTTTTCTCCCATGTCCAGTTATTCTTTTTGAGAAATAAAACATGTAAGCTACTTCTACACTTGGAATTTGTAGAGACAAATATAGTATTCCATTTTATCGTTAAGACCATCTTCCTTTTTTGATTGATTAGAATAGTTATCTAAGATAGCTTTGGATGCACTCCTACTTTTTAGACCCAAATATCCCCAAAAGAAACTTTTGATTGAACTCACATCAAGCTTCTAAAATGCATGGGCCAGCTGACGGAGGAAATAACCATGGGTAGCCAAGCCGGCTCCCCCTGGCCCTTCTGAAAAAATTATTACGAGCCCATCTGTCCCTCAAGAATCCAAGACATGGGGCCGCCTTCCCCTCGCCGGCTGTTTCCCAGGCCGACTATCGGAAGGCGGCCCGACTTCAGCCGTCATGAAGAAAGTCGCGGGAGGGCCGGCTCCGAGGAGCCGGCCGCGAGAAGGCCGACTCCAAGAAGCCAGCTCCAATAAAGCGGTCAAGATCGTACCCTCGAAGCATGAACCCACATAATGGTGATGTGACGGGGCGTGGCTACAGTAAAGCTTGCCACCCCCGAATCCTGGAGCACGCCCGGCACAGTGCGCCGTACGGGTGGCCATGACACATCCGGCACGGCACTGTTGCCATGTTGACCCTGGTGTCATCCACGACGGGCCGCCAGAGTGGCCCACGGGCGGTGGGCCCCTTTAGGCAGAGAGACACCCGAAGGCGGCCCGGCCTCCCCCAGTCAGCCCAAGACAGAGCCGGCTCTCCATAGCCGGCTTGCCACCACCTCGAAGGGGACGCCCCATTAAGGAGACAAGACGCGGTGAGGCTACAGCGATCACCCGCCGGACGGCGGCACTGTAGCCACGCCCACCTCGACGAAGCCTTCGTCACCAGGATTGAGCTACAGTAACCAGCCACCGACAAGGCCGTGGACAGTGGGGCCTGCCTGTCGACCAAAGAGCTGGCAGCCGGTGGGACCCACCAGCCGGCGGGCCCAGTAGTGGCGCGGAAGCCGGCGAGTGTAGACACAGACGGCCGGGCCCCGCGCCCAGCCGGATTACCATAATATCCCCGGGGGGTAGGCCTATATAAACCCTCCGGGACACCCATGGAAAGGGTTGATCCCAGCTGGTTTTAAACACCACATAGGGAGGAGAAGAGAGCGGGCAGAGCCCTTCTTCCTCCTCTCGCCAAACAGCTCAAGGAGCATCGTGTAGCTACCTGTTCATCTAGCAATCATGCGGAGACCTCGCAGAGCAGTAGTAGGGGTGTTATCTCCACGGAGAGCCCCGAAGCTGGGTAAGATTCGCCGGCGTGCATGTCTTCGCCTCATCCCACTTCCAGGCACCGGCGACATCTTACTGGCTCCCACAATGATAAGCCACCCGTTGGCATATGTCGCACCTACCACCCGACATTTGGCGCCCATCGTGGGGCCAGGTGCACCGTCGTCCGGAGACCTGTTCTGGACGGGAACCTTCTTCCTCCCCCACGAGCGTAGCCAGCCCGGCACGCCCGGTGGCACTTGCCACGACCCGCTGCAAGGCGTCACCAACGTCTGCGCAGCGAGCGGCCTTGCCGATCTCCTCGACAAGACCCTCATCTCCGACGAGCTCGCCTCCGACGCGGGCACCGACCACCTCGTCAACCTCCTCGGCCAGCTCCATGTCTCCGGCGAGCCTGCTGTGGACTTGGAGTCGGTTGGCTCCACCGATCCGATGCCTGTCGACTCTGACACGGCCTCACTCGACACTTTCCCCACCGACGTCATGATCTACAACGACCCGCTTCCCCGGGCCGATGGCTGCGACGCTATCACCACCGAGGTAATGGTCATCGGCCACGGCGGCGCTGCTGACGACAGCGCCCACGACGCCCCGCACGCAGCGGTCCAAGACTTGTCCATCCCCCTCCCGGCCGATGCCGACGCTAAAGCACTGGAGGCTCGCCGCCTCGCCCTCCTCGCGGAGGGCCGGAAGTTGGTTTCCATGAGACGCCTCATTGAGGCCCACCGACGCGAAGCCGACCGCGCTGCCTTTGGCACGCCGCCCCAAGCGGGCCCAGCCGGGTCGGCGTTGTCAGACAGCGCGGCGCTGTCGTCGCCGACACGTTAGGAGTCGACCGCCCAGTCTACGCCACTCCGCTCGAGAACCTGCGCGCCGCCCTGGCGGCCATAGACGAGCTAGACGGACTGGGGGCCGAAGAACTCCCCCACATGACCCGACGCATCCAGCAGCTAATCGATGCAGCCGCGCAGCGGCACGAAGCCGACGCCCGCGCGGAAAGCCCTCCCCCGCGCCGATATCACGGCGTGATGTCCCGGACGCCGACTACGGGTAAAACCCGCGCGTGGCGCGAGAAAGAGCCGGCTGCCAGCCGAAGCCAAACCCGAATCTCCATCGAGCGAGACGCAGAAGGCCACCCCGGGCCGTGGAGTGGCGGGGCAACCCGCCAATGCCTCGGCCCTGTGGAGAGAGATATCCCACCCCGCCGCCTGTTGCGCATCCGACTCTTAGCAGCCGGCTAGGTCGCCGCGAAGGAGTCGGTGAGAACGACGCCCGCCATCGGATCGACCGCCTGGCGCGATCCCTGGCGCTGGAAGAATAAGACGATGTCGGCCCGCCTTGCTTCGGCCCTCGCATCCGCGATGAGCCCTTCCCCAAAGGGTTCTCGCTCCCAAGAGACACGCCCAAGTACAACGGCTCCGTGAATCTGGAAGATTGGTTGATCGTCTACTCCACGGCGGTTAGCATAGCCAATGGCAACAGGCGCGTTGCCGTGAAGTACGTGCCCCTCATGCTGCAAGGCACGACGCGGACCTGGCTCAACAGCCTCAAGCCATACAACATCAACAGCTGGCTAGATTTCACAGAAGCTTTCGTCCGCAACTTCACCAGCACCTACAAGCGGGCTCCCAAGCCCAGACAGCTCTCCTTGTGCGTACAAGGCCCCGCCAAGTCTACTCGCGACTACCTCACGCGTTGGGCCGAGCTCCGCAACTCTTGCGAAGGGGTGCACGAGGTGCAAGCCATAGAATACTTCACTGCCGGGTGTCGAGAAGGCACCCTCCTCAAGCACAAGCTTCTCTAAGACGAGGCGACTACCCTCAACGAGTTTCTGGACATAGTGGACAAGTACGCCACCGCTGACTCCTCAATGAAGACCGAGCTCCGGGTAGACGCATCCGGGAAAGTACTCAACCCAGCGCCCAAGACGTCGACTGGGGATTCCGGCCGACGCCCACACCCGAACAACCACAAGCGCAAGGGCCCTGCGCCGCCTCCCGCCAGTCAGCAGGTGGCCACAGTCAAAGACGAGCGGCCCGAAGGGCGGCCCGCACCCAAGAAACCCAAGGGCGGCAGGCCGGCTTGGCAGCCAGCCTTCTCCTACGAGCAAACTCTCGACGCCCCGTGCAAGTTCCACAGCGGCACGAAGCCGTCCAACCACACAACCCGGATGTGCCATTGGCTCACCCAAATCTCCAAAGGCGAAGGGCTCGCACCACCTCCGCCTGCCGGTCCACCGCCTCTGGCCCCGCAGCCGCCGACCGTTCGGCCCATAGTCGGAGCCGTGCATGATGAGTTCCCCGACGAGCATGCCGCCTATGTCATCTTTACAAGCCAGCCCGAAGACTGGCGCGGCAAACGCCGAGAGCACCAAGAAGTCAGCATGGTCGCTGCCAGCCCCGCCGAGCACATGCACTGGTCAGAAAAACCTATCAGCTGGAGCCGAGCCGACCACCCAGAGGTGATGCCATCTCCCGGCTCTTATGCGTTGGTCCTGGATGCCACCCTTGCGACGGACGGCGGGAGCAGCATCAACATCTTATACCGTGACACCCTAGAGAAGCTGAACGTCAAGACGAAGCAACTCATGCCTACTCGGACAGTGTTCCATGGCATCGTACCCGGCCTGTCCTGCGCCCCCATTGGCAAGATCAAGAATGATATACTCTTTGGGGACAAGGAGCATTTCCGCTGGGAAGCGATCTGGTTTGAAGTGGTGGACCTGGAGAGCCCCTACCGTGCATTGCTTGGCCGACCTGCCTTGCCCAGGTTCATGGCAGTTCCCCACTATGCATACCTCAAGATGAAGATGCCGAGCACCAAGGGCGTAATCACCATAGCCGGCGATTACAAGAAGTCTTCCGAGTGCGCAGCAGCCAGCAGCCGGCTGGCCGAGTCCCATGTGATTGCTAAAGAGAAGAAGATGTTGGATCGAGTCGTGGCCATGGCCGGCAAACAGTCGGCCCTGTCCCCCGATCCAAAGGAGCATGATGCCCAAGGATCTTTCCAGCCGGCCAAGGAGACGAAGAAGATACCTCTTGACCCCGAGCACCCAGAGAGGTTTGCTGTCATCGGGGCAAACCTAAACAGCAAATAGGAAGGCGAGCTCGCCGATTTCCTCCGTGAGAATCGGGACATCTTTGCATGGTCCCCCAAGGACATGCCGGGTGTTCCGAAGGAATTCGCCGAGCACAAACTACACGTCCGAGAAGACGCAAAACGAGTCAAACAACCCCTCCGCCGACTGTCGGAGGAGAAAAGAAGGATTGTGGGAGAGGAGATAGCCCGGCTTCTGGCAGCCGGCTTCATTATGGAAGTTTTCTTTCCGGAGTGGCTTGCCAACCCGGTCCTCGTATTAAAGAAGAACAATAAGTGGCGCATGTGCATAGACTACACGAGCCTCAACAAGGCCTGCCCCAAAGATCACTTTGCCCTGACGAGGATTGACCAAGTGATAGACTCCACGGACGGATGCGAGCTGTTGAGTTTCTTGGATGCTTACTCAGGATACCACCAGATAAAGTTAGATCCGGCTGACCGCCTGAAGACCGCCTTCATCACGCCATTTGGAGCCTTCTGCTACCTGACTATGACATTCGGCTTGAGAAATGCCGGTGCCACTTTTCAGCGTTGCATGCAGAAGTGCCTCCTCAAGCAGCTCGGCAGAAATGCCCACGTCTATGTAGATGACATTGTGGTGAAGACGGAGAAGTGCGGCACCTTGCTGGAAGACCTCAAGGAAACATTTGAGAACCTACACCGGTTCCAAATCAAGCTCAACCCCAAGAAATGCGTGTTCGGAGTGCCAGCCGGCCAGCTCCTAGGCTTCCTGGTCTCCGAACGCGGCATCGAATGCAACCCGGTAAAGATCACGACCATTGAGAGAATGGCGATTCCCACCAAACTTCGAGACATCCAGAAGTTTACCGGATGCTTGGCCTCCCTGAACCACTTTATCAGCCGGCTCGGAGAGAAAGCTCTCCCCCTCTACCGCCTCCCGGTCCTGGCGACGCCGACTGAGAAAGAGCCCATGCTCCTTTACATTGCCGCAACCAGCCGGGTGGTCAGCACCGTCATCATAGTCCAACACCTAGAAGAGGGCCGAGCTCAGCCGGTCCAGAGGCCGGTGTACTATTTGAGCGAGGTACTGTCTACCTCGAAGTAGAACTACCCACACTACCAGAATATGTGCTATGGTGTGTACTTCGCCGCCAAGAAGCTGAAGCCCTACTTCCAAGAGCATACCATCACGGTCGTATGCACCGCCCCGCTGGCTGAGATCATAGGCAGCCGGGATGCATCCGGCCGAGTGGCGAAATGGGCCATCGAGCTGGCCCCTGACACGATCTTCTACCAGCCTCGCACCGCCATCAAGTCCCAAGCATTGGCCTACTTCATCGTCGACTGGGACGAGACCCAGTACCTACCGCCGGCTCCCGACTCCACTCATTGGCGCATGCACTTCGATGGGTCCAAGATGCGCACCAGCTTGGGAGCCGGCATCATCCTCACCTCTCCCAAAGGCGACAAGCTCAGATACACGCTGCAAATTCACTTTGCCGCCTCCAACAACGTGGCCGAGTACGAGGCACTCATACACGGGCTCCGGCTTGCCAAAGAGCTCGGCATTCGCCGGATCCTATGTTATGGCGACTCAGACTTGGTGGTCCAGCAATCATCCGGCGACTGGGACACCAAGGACGCAAATATGGCAAGCTACCGCTTCCTCGTTCAGCAGATCAGCGGGTACTTTGAAGGATGCGAGTTCCTCCACGTACAGAGAGCCGACAACGAGCCAGCTGATACCCTGGCTCGAATAGGCTCCACTCGGCAGGCAATACCAACCGGTGTCTCTTTGCAACGCCTCCTCAAGCCGTCTATCAAGCCGTCTCCAGAGTCCGATTCCATCTTCGTGCCGCCTGACCCCGACGCGGCCGGGTCCGGCTCGAAGAACCAAGCAGGTGACCCGGGGACTTCGATAGTCGGCTCGGGGACGTCAGTAGGCAGCTCGGGGACTTCCGTAGTTACGCTCGACCCGGGGACTGCCACACCCGGCTCGGGGACTGCGATAGTTGGCCCGGGGACTGCTCCAACACAACAGGCGGCGGCCGACTCCAGCGTTTCACCACCCAGCCCGCCCGCCCCCGTCGCAGTAGCCTTGTTGGCAATAGAAGAAGTTGTAGGTCCATCATGGGCTCAGTCCATCCTCAACTTCCTAATAAACCAAGATTTGTCGGATGATGAAATAGAGGCAAGACAAGTCAAACACCGAACCGGAGCATACACAATCGTCAACAGAGAGCTCGTCAAGCGCAGTGTCACTGGAGTCCTCCAGCGATGCGTCGAGCAAGAGAAGGGCATCGCAATCCTCAGAGATATCCACCAAGGAGAATGCAGCCACCATGCGGCCTCAAGATCACTCGTCGCCAAACCCTTCCGCCATGGTTTCTTTTGGGTGACTGCTTTGGATGACGCCAAGGAGTTAGTTAAACATTGCAAAGGGTGCCAACTTTTTAGCTCCAAGTAACACATGCCGGCTTCAACACTCAAGACCATTCCCCTCACTTGGCCCTTCGCCGTTTGGGGACTAGACATGGTGGGCCCATTCAAGACGGCGCGCGGCGGCATGGCACATCTGCTTGTCGCTGTGGACAAATTCACCAAATGGATTGAGGCAAAGTCGATCAAGAAGCTGAATGGGCCGACTGCCGTGACATTCATCGCAGATATAACAACTCGGTACGGCGTGCCACACAGCATCATCACCGACAATGGCACGAATTTCGCCAAGGGAGCCTTGGCACGTTTCTGCGCGACGCAAGGCATCCGGTTGGACTTAGCGTCCGTTGCCCACCCGCAGTCAAATGGCCGGGTTGAGCGAGCCAACAGCCTCATCCTTTCTGGCATCAAGCCCCGACTGGTCGTACCACTGGAGCGTTCAGCCGGCTGTTGGCTCGATGAGCTGCCGGCCGTCCTCTGGAGTCTGCGCACTACCCAAAACAAGTCAACCGGCTTCACTCCTTTCTTCCTCATGTATTGTGCCGAAGCGGTCATCCCAACCGACATCGAGTTCGATTCACCTCGGGTAACCATGTACACGAAGGCGGAGGCTAAGGAAGCACGAGAAGACGGTGTCGACCTGCTGGAAGAGGGCCGACTGTTAGCCCTCAGCCGGTCTGGCATCTATCAGCAGGGCCTGCGCCTCTACCACAGCCGGAAGGTCAAGCCAAGATCCTTCCAAGAGGGCGATCTTGTGCTCCGGCTGATCCAGCGAACAACCGGCCAGCACAAGCTCTCGGCTCCTTGGGAGGGCCCCTTCGTCATCAGCAGAGCTTTAGGCAATGACTCCTACTACCTAATCGACGCGCAGAAGCCGAAGGCACGAAAGAGAGACGACTCCGGCAAGGAATCGGAACGACCATGGAACGCCAACCTCCTCCGAAGATTTTGCAGTTGAAATACAGTATGTATCATGCTAACTTTTGTACTAAGTACGAGGCAATAGGCCCCCCGAGGAGAGCTCGAGGACTGCCATCTTTTATCTATGAATGAAGAGTATCATGCTTATGACCTTGTCATTGCATTTACTTTTTCCGTCCGGCACCGGGTTCGACTAGTCGGCCCGGGGACTGGACGCCTGGAGTTATATTAGAAGTCCTACCCGCGGTCAGACAAGTAGTGTGCCGGCACCCAAGCCTTCTCTTGCCAAAAGTCACAGTTCGAAGAACCGGCTGTCCGGCTAGCAAGAGTTAAAGGCAGGAAAGGACGCCCACACGAAAAACGGCTAGGGACTAACGGACTAATATAACAAAAGCCGGTTTTTCTCCCACCACCGACCGACTACCAGAGTAGCCGGCCGGCCGGCTTCCATTCACCTCACTTCAGTCTAAAAAAGCTCGAGTACTTACCTCCCCAAAAGGGGAAGGCGGCAAAGGAAACAGCCTAAGGACAAAAAGCATAGGTAAATGGAAGCCAAACACGCACACAATAATATTTACATAAAAGACCTTCAAAAGGCCGGCATTCAACATAGTTTGAATACACCCCCAGTGGGTGGAACTGCGCAAGTTTAATAAAATTGTTCAAAAGGCAACAAGCAGGAAAAAAAACAAGGACGGCATATTAAGCCAAGGGAGCGACTGGCGAGTCGGGTAGGTCGGTGGAGACGGCAGTGCCGGCTGGAGGAGTGGCCGGCTGGAGAACCTCGGCATGATCACCGCCTCCCGCAGAGGGCGCGCTAGCACGCGCCTTGTTGCTGGAGGCACGATTAGGCTGAGGCTGGCTGGGCGCTTCACCGGCCGGCTCAACGTCTTCGCCTTCCTCTCCTTCGTCATCTTCGCCTTCATCGCTGGAGGCGATCTCCTCTGCCGAGTCCTCACCCGCTGCCAGGTCCAGCCCGAACCACTCCTCCGGCTGGGCAACACCATCATCATTAATTTCAGGAGCGAAGACGCTGATGTCAGTGCACTCAGCGATCGTCGAGGCATGCTGAGCGATAGCCGGCCGCACCTGCTCCAGCTCTTCGTCGGCCTCCAGCCGCCAGGTGCGCAGTTGGTCCAGGTTCAGCCCCGAATACCAGGCTCGGACGAACTCCAGCGCCCGCCCAGCTCCAAGCCGGGCTGGCGATGCCTTCCAGGCCTCGAAGCAGCCAACCGCAACCTCCAGCCAGTCGGCAGACCGACTCGGGGTGCGGGGAATCGTCTCGCTTGGCCAGAGGGCGGCCAACACCTGCGCCCCGGCGCGCTGGAGGCGACGAAGCATACGGTGAGCCGGCTGCAGCCGGGCTTGGACCGCCAACAGTTGCTCCTCGAGCGTCTGGCTCGCGTCCGGCGCGATTTCAGCCCCCGCCTACCAGCGCGCCTCGCGATGTGCCTCGATGGTTTGGGCGGCGAAGACGGAGTAGCCGGGAAAGTAGTCTGCACGGAGAAAAAAAAGCAGCACAAGTCAAAACACAAATCAGGGATCAAGGGGAAAGCAAGGAGTGAAGAAGGCGGCTTACCATCGATCAGATCCTCGATACGACCGAAGCCCTCGCTCAATGCCTCCTTCGCCTCAGCCCCGCCCGCCGCTTCGGTCTCGAACTCGGCCCTCAGGGCGTCCTCGCCGTCCTACGCCTTCTTCAGGGCCGCCTTGTGGCTCTCCTCCTGGTCGTCCAACTTCTTGGCCAAGCGGTCACGCTCCAGGACCAAGGCGATGTACTCGGCTTCCTTGGCGCGAAGGGCGGCGTGGGCCCCGCTGAGCTGCTCCCTCAAGTCGGCATTGGCTCCTGCAAGCATGAAGATAGGAAAAATTAATAAGGAAGAAGTCGTCAAGGAAGATCCGACCCGGCTGCTCAGCAGTCGGCCCGAATCTCGGGGACTACACCCAGTGGGTGCGCTGACGCGCCCCCACAGGAGATGAACGAAACAAAGCACGCACTCCGGCTGCTGGTCAGATCCTCGGTTCTCCAACCCAGCTCCTGAGCCTGGGAGTTGAAGGCGGCAGCACGGAGGTTATGATACTCCTGGAAGATCAGACAGGAGGCGAGAATAAGGTAGTTGTCAAGGAAGATCCGACCCGAATGCTCAGCAGTCGGCCCGAATCTCGGGGACTACACCGAGTGGGTGCGCTGACGCGCCCCCACGGAAGAAATCAAAGAACAAAACAACCCGGGTGAGAAGACTCACACGGATGATGGCCCGCGTCGCAAGAACTCTTGGGTGTATCGCTGCAGCGAGGCGGCCTGAGCTTGAAGCCGGTTCCGGACCTCCTGAGCCGCCGCATACAGCTCGCCCGTCCCCGCGCTGGGGGTCCACTCGGACGTGCTGGCGCTGACCGCCTCCAGGGCCTCCGTCGTCTGGCCGGCGCCCGTAGCTTGGTGCGGTTCCGGCGCAGAGGTGCCACCTCCTGCACGCCGGCGAAATGCTGGCTGCACCTCGAGGCCGGCCCCTACCTCCGGCTCGCCCCCAGACGGCTGCTCTGGCACCGCAGCCGATTGGCCGCCTTGGCCCGCACCGCAGCCGACGGGGGCACTGCGATGTCAGGGGCCACGGCGCGGAGGGGAACGACGAGCAGCGGAGGCTGGTTGTGCGAGGCCTCCGCCTCCGTCTCCGTGGCTGCCGCCTCCGCTCGGGGCTTGGCTGCCGCATCGGCCTGCTCCTTCGTCGCCTGGGCGGTCCTTCGCTCCGCCGGCTCCCGCTCCTCCCGCGCCTCCCGTGCGTTCCGCTCCGTGGCCTCCCTAAGGTCGGCGTGGGGATCCACGCGGCGGGAACCTAAAGACCCTCCAGTCGGCCTGACTACGGAGCCGCCAGGACCCCACTCAAGGGAAAGCTGTGCCCTGTCCGGCAGGCAAAGAAAGGTTTAGAAGAGTTTCGGTCGAAAGGGACAACAAAAAATATACATAGAAGGAATTCGACGACTTTCGCCGAGATCGCCTGCGGCTGTTTTACCACCTTGCGGAAGCGGGCCGCCTTCGCGGCCGCCTCGTCCAGCTTGGTCGCCGCCATGGAAGCCTTGAATTTCTTCGGCCGGCTGCCGAAGAGGATCGACGCGGCCCGGTGCTTCTGCGTGCCGCTGCAGGCAGCCGGCGCGGTGGACGATCCCGCGCCTTGATGATCAAGCGCCGGCTGGCGGCGCGGGGCGACTTCGACCTCGACATCGTCCGGCCAGTCCTCGAAGCCGGCCCCGCGCCCCGCGCCTCCAGCCTCATCGCCTTCCCCCATGATGGCGTCTTCCATGGCGGCCGCTCCCAAGTCCGAATCGTCGGCGTCGTCCACCGTGCGGTCGGGGAGGAGCTGGCGCTCTACCCCTGCGGCCTGGTCATCGGCGGAAGAAGAGGGTTCTGCTAAGGGCGAACCAACTGATCGGAAGCCGGCTATCATGAGGCCAGCTACCAAAGGAAGAAAGGAAGGAAAAACTTACGGCAGGCGGAGGGTTGGCGCGGGAATACGGCTCCTTGCCATATCGCCAATCCTCGGCGAGCTTGCAGTTGGAGATGTAGTTCACCATGTAAGACACCTCTGCATGAGGCATCTCCCTGGTGCTCAGCCGGCACGGGTCGAAGCGGCTGCTCATCTGACAAATCATGTGAGGCCGGCCTTGGACGGGAAGTACCTGGCGCTCCACGAAGGCGGCCACCAAGTCGGCTCCGGTCAGGCCCTCCGACTGGATCATCACCCGAAGCCGGGAGACGGCTGCGTTCCCGGCCTAAGACAACGACCTGGCCCGGTAGCTCCACGAAGGTCGCCTCCCAGCCGGCGGGCCGGCTACATAAGCCGGCAGGTTGACGTAGTCGCCTTGCTGGGCGACGTTCGTCATGTAAAAGTAAGACTTCTGCCAGAGCTTCACCGACTGGATCAGCGGGATGGGCGGGAATGGGTTGTTCTCGCCCGTCCGCCTCATGGCAATATAGGCTCCGCAGGGGGCAGGCACGCCCGCGACGACGGTGCCGAGCTTGCTCTGGAAGAATTCCCCCCAGAGCTCGAGCGTGGGGAGGACCCCAAGGAAGCCCTCGCACAGGGTGACGAAGGCCGACAGCAGCATCACCGCGTTGGGCGTGAGGTGATGCGGCTAGAGGTGGTAGAATTCGAGGAAGGATCGAAGGAATCCGCTCGCCGGGAGGCCGAAGCCGCGCAGGCAGTGCGAGCGGAAGATCACCCGCTCGCCCTCTTCCGATGCCGGCGAAATCTCCCTTGCCGGCGCTTGACGAACCCGCACGAAGTTCTCGCCCGGCAGGCGCCGTGTCCGGCGGAGGAACTCGACGTGGTCCTCATGGACGTTAGAGCCATCCCACGAGCTTGACAGCGCCATGGGAGCAACGCGGCGAGGAGCAAGACGATGCGACGGTGGAACGGCGCAGCAATGGGTGGCTGCGGCGGCGGAAAGAAGAAGGAAAGCGAGGAGGGGTGGAGCGAGGGAGAGCGTGCGAGCCTCTGCCACTCCCTCTCCTCCCCCTACTTATAGACCGGTGCGGCGGAGCTGAGGAGGCGTGGCATGGGGGAACGTGGGGATCAACTACGCCCACTCCCCCACGTCCCGCGATTATTGCGACCTGATGGCGTAATAAAATCGTCGCGGGAAGGCGAGCGGTCCGCGTGGGCTGCAGAAGATCCACGCTCGGGCCGAGGCCTAGGAGTCGCGGGCCCGGGCCTGCGGTGGCGTCCCGTCCCTCGCGTGCACTGGCAGGATTTCCTTGCCACGTGGCCCGTGGGATGGCCTGCGGTCAACTCGCCGGTCGACCGCGTTCCCTCCTACGAGAAACGGGGCTTTCCGAAGATGGCGTGCACAAGCACAACCGGCCCCTCAGGGTAGGAAGCTGACCGAGCTTCTCGTCCCTTTGTCAGCTTCGAAGCTCGACCAGCTTCGGGGACTACTGTCGGAGGAAATAACCATGGGTAGCCAAGCTGGCTCCCCCTGGCCCTTCTGAAAAAATTATTACGAGCCCATCCGGCCCTCAAGAATCCAAGACATGGGGCCGCCTTCCCCTCGGCGACTGTTTCCCAGGCCGACTATCAGAAGGCGGCCCGACTTCAGCCGTCATGAAGAAAGTCGTGGGAGGGCCGGCTCCGAGGAGCCGGCCGCGAGAAGGCCAACCCCAAGAAGCCGGCTCCCATAAAGCGGTCAAGATCGTACCCTCGAAGTCTGCACCCACATAACGGCGATGTGACGGGGCGTGGCTACAGTAAAGCTTGCCACCCCCTAATCCTGGAGCACGCCCGGCACAGTGCGCCGTATGGGTGGCCATGACCCATCCAGCGCGGCACTGATGCCACGTTGACCCTGATGTCATCCACGACGGGCCGCCAGAGTGGCCCACGGGAAGTGGGCCCCTTCAGGCAGAGAGACACCCGAAGGCGGCCCGGCCTCCCCCAGTCGGCCCAAGACAGAGCCGGCTCCCCACAGCCGGTTTGCCACCCCCTCGAAGGGGACGCCCCATTAAGGAGACAAGACGCGGTGAGGCTATAGCGATCACCCGTCGGACGGCGGCACTATAGCCACGCCCACCTCGGGTTAGCCTTCGTCACCAGGATTGAGCAACAGTAACCAGCCACCGACAAGGCCCTGGACAGTGGGGCTTGCCTGTCGACCAAAGAGCCGGAAGCCAGTGGGACCCACCAGCCGGCGGGCCCCAGCAGTCGGCGCGGAAGCCGGCGAGTGTAGACACAGACGGCCGGGCCCCACGCCCAGCCGGATTACCATAATATCCCCGGGGGGTAGGCCTATATAAACCCCCCGGGACACCCATGCAAAGGGTTGATCCCAGCTGGTTTTAAACACCACATAGGGAGGAGAAGAGAGCGGGCAGAGCCCTTCTGCCTCCTCTCGCCAAACAGCTCAAGGAGCATCGTGTAGCTACTTGTTCATCTACCGATCATGCGGAGACCCCGCAGAGCAGCAGTAGGGGTGTTATCTCCACGGAGATCCCCGAAGCTGGGTAAGATTCACCGGCGTGCATGTCTTCGCCTCATCCCGCTTCCAGGCACCGGCGACGTCTTACTGGCTCCCACAATGATAAGCCACCCGTTGGCATATGTCGCACCTACCACCTGACACCAGGCCCTGACCCAGTCCACTAACATGATATCTCTGCACTCTAGGAAATGTTGGGAAACCAAAGTATAAAGTTAAAAACCAGCAAATGGAACGTGGTTTGCTACTACTCATGGAGGAAACCATGGGCCAGTACACAAATAGACGTGTTGACATTTCCATGGGAAAACATATTATAGCTGCAACAATTATGAAGTGGAAAGTATGACACATGCAGGGGATGGGGGTCACCTTCCATCTGTTGACCAAAAGATTTCCACTCCTTCCTGGCTACGACACCTATAAATAGCCCCCTACATCCTTAGCTCTTCCCACCAATTCAACCCTGCTCTTCGACCTCTGCATTGTTCTACCTGTGGCGAGGAAGCCAATGTAGTCCTGTAGGAGGTGAGGAAGGAGGGATGTTTCAGGGTTTTGTGTTCTGTTTATTTCTTGGTGTTTGTATTAATAATGATGACTTTGCTAGGGTGGTAAGTATGGAAGACACAGTCAAGGTTGGTGAGGAAAAAATGCAAGGGATAGAGGTGGTGGTTGATGACAACTTCACAAAAGGGTTGCGCGTACTCATCGTTGAGGACGACCCCATCTCCTAGAAGATCCTAGAGTCCCTCATGTGCAACTGCAAATACCATCGTGCGCCTCTTGATCTTCAGGCTTTCTCTAATCCATTAGAATCGAGGTTATATGAGTTATTCTCTATGAATAATGTTTTTTCTTAGTTTGATTTGGTGTACACAAAACGATGTAGCAACGATGGTGATGGATGCATAGATGGAACTAAAGATGCCCAGGAAGGGGCAGGATGAGTTGCACCGGGTGATTAGCGCACTACAAGAAATAGGTCAACTTATGACCTTCTGTCAGTGACCCTCGAAGAATTGGTCGTAAATTTATGACCATTTTAGACCAATTGGTCAAAAGCTGTTCAGGGGGCTCCAAACCCTAAACCATTGCGACCATTTTGGTCAGAAAGGTCGTAATTTCCTTACATGAAATGGTCACAAAGCAAACAGTGCTAGTCCGCTGCCTTATTTCTAGTTGTTAATGACCAATATAGATGGTCATAGCCTTGTAGATTGTGGTGGGTTGTGATGACTAGGCGCCATCTCATCAGTTTTGCCTATGTGTCATGTCCATGTGGCAGTTTTTGCCCTAGGTTGTGAAGCAACCTATATTTCTATCATTCCCAAAATTCCGAAAAAATGTCATAAATTCTTTGGGGCATATCTTCATCAAATATGTAAAAATCCTTCCTTGCCTTGTTCAAAACTAATTCAACAATATTCATTTTCCTATTATGTTCACAACAACACTTTATGAAGGAAGTGTTATTTATATATTCTTGATTGCCCTCGGAATTTTTGGGCACTCTTTCCTATCCAAATCATTACCTCATGACAAAATTCAGCTCCATTTGCCTAGCAAATCTTCCTCGGCAAATTTCCAAAGTTTTTGTCCACCTAGAAGCATTGTGAAGGAATTACCTTTTTTGTATCTCTAAATGACATGAAATTTATACAGTTCCTTCATATGCCCAAATTATCACCCTCTTCCAAATTGCAGCTCAGTCAAATCATCTATGTGAGCCCAGGTTCAATTTATATTTTATGGCCAAATTGGCACGTTGCAAAGCAAGTGTTATATAGACCCTTCCTATTACCCTCAAACTGTTCGGGCACTCTTCCATACCCAGATCATTGCCACATGATAATATTCAGCTCAATTTTCCTAGTAAATCTTTCTCAGGAAATTTCCAAAGTTTCTACCTCGAGAGAAGCTTTGTGAAGTAAGTACTAGCTAGGATTACCCAAATGATCTGAAAATTTACCAGCGCATGACCATACCTATGTAACTTACCTACACCAATTTTTAGCTCATTTCATTCATCCAATCTCTCTCACTAGTTTTCCCAAGTTTTTGTCCATAGAAGAGCATTGTCAAGGAAGTACTACTTTGGCATGTCAAAATGATATCAATTTTCTACAATGCTTTCCTATACCCAAATAACCAACCTCCACCAAATTTCAGCTCAATCCATTCATTATTTTGAGCCCAGCTTCAACATTCATATTTTTGTCCAGTGTGGTACTTTGCAAAGCAAGTACCACCTAGGATCCTCCTTTTGAGCTGAAAATTTGTGAATACATTATCCTTAGTAGATGATCTTCCTCGGCCAAAACTCACACCCATTGGCCATGTGCATTTCCCGTACCGCTAATCAAACACTTGGCTGCTTATTCATGTTTGAGCATCGATCGGTCTCCTCGTGAGAATATTATGTTGTGATTTTCTTCCTAGCACCTACCTGGGGAATGACCAACCCACTAGACATGCCTAGGCCGCCCAGAACACAAGGCAACGCCACGGCCATGCGGTGACCACGCGGCGGGCATGCGAGTTTACGCGCTCTAGAGTTGGGGGCCTCGGCCACCGCCCAAACCTCGACGTATCGCTACAAAACCATGTATTTATGATTAAATAGATACTTATGTACCTAGAAATGATTTTTGGAAAAAATAAATAGCAAACTATGAGGCATCTGCAGTTTAAATTTGACCCGCTTCCAGCTGAATCGGCGGGAATTTGTCTTTTTCACTAGAAGTGGATCAAAACTTTTGACACCCAACCATTTTGTCAATTGTGCATTAAATATGTCCTAGTATTTTATAAAAATGATTTGGTACAATTTTGCAACAAATATATGGTAGGTCCTTCACAAAAAAACCTCCTTTCGGGCACTCGAAAAATGGAAAATGAATTTTCCGTGCAAAGAAAATGAAAACTCCCTTTGGCAACATTGTTTGGAATTCCAAGAAGCACCCTTGTGCACAAAATGAGATCATTTGAACAAACTATGCCATGAATGTGGCCATAAGATTGATCGTTTGGGTTGAAATACATGAATCTTCACACATGATAGCTCATTTCTGAGAACAATTTTTTAAAATAATTACCGTATTAGAGGTTTATTATTTTTCCTGGAAACTTGGTCACATATAATGACACAATGCGAAGGTTTTCCAATTTTTTGATTTTTTTTTGAATTTTTTATGCCTGTATCAAAATGCGATCAAAACGGCGGGCTTGACCGTTCCTAGCTAGTGGTTGAATCTTGGAATTTTTTTGGTGTATCTCTGATTAAATAGATACTTATGTACCTAGAAATGATTTTTGGAAAAAATAAATAGCAAACTATGAGGCAGCTGCAGTTCAAATGTGACCCGCTTCCAGCTGAATCGGCGGGAATTTGTCTTTTTCACTAGAGGTGGATCAAAACTTTTGACACCCAACCATTTTGTCAATTGTGCATTAAATATGTCCTAGTATTTTATAAAAATGATTTGGTACAATTTTGCAACAAATATATGGTAGGTCCTTCACAAAAAAACCTCCTTTCGGGCACTCGAAAAATGGAAAATGAATTTTCCGTGCAAAGAAAATGAAAACTCCCTTTGGCAACATTGTTTGGAATTCCAAGAAGCACCCTTGTGCACAATATGAGATCATTTGAACAAACTATGCCATGAATGTGGCCATAAGATTGATCGTTTGGGTTGAAATACATGAATCTTCACACATGATAGCTCATTTCTGAGAACAATTTTTTAAAATAATTACCATATTAGAGGTTTATTATTTTTCCTGGAAACTTGGTCACATATAATGACACAATGCGAAGGTTTTCCAATTTTTTGATTTTTTTTTGAATTTTTTATGCCTGTTTCAAAATGCGGTCAAAACGGCGGGCTTGACCGTTCCTAGCTAGTGGTTGAATCTTGGAATTTTTTTGGTGTATCTCTGATTAAATAGATACTTATGTACCTAGAAATGATTTTTGGAAAAAATAAAGAGCAAACTATGAGGCAGCTACAGTTCAAATTTGACCCGTTTCCAACTGAATCGATGGCAATTTGTCTTTTTCACCAGAGGTGGATCAAAACTTTTTTCACCCAACCATTTGGTCAATTGTGCATTATATATGTCCTAGTATTTTATAAAATTGATTCGGTCCAATTTTGCAACAATTATTTGGGAGGTCCTTCACAAAAAAACCTCCTTTTGGGCACTCGAAAAATGGAAAATGGTTTTTTCGTCCAAAGAAAATGAAAACTTCCTTAAGCAACATTGTTTGCCATTCCAATATGCACCCTTGTGCACAATATGAGATCATTTGAACAAACTATGCCAAGTATGTGGCCATAAGATTGAGCATTTGGGTTGAAAGCCATTCATCTTCACACATGATAGCTCATTGCTGAGAACACTTTTTTTAAATATTCGACGTATTACAAGTTTATAATTTTTCCTGGTAACTTGGTCACATATAATGACGCAATGCGAAGGTTTTCCAATTTTTTGAATTTTTTTGAATTTTTTATGCCCGTTTCAAAATGCGGTCAAAACGTCGGGAATGTCCGTTCCTAGCTAGTGGTTGAATCTTGGAATTTTTTTGGTGTTTCTCCGATTAAATAGATACTTATGTACCTAGAAATGATTTTTGGAAAAAATAAAGAGAAAACTATGGGGCAGCTGCAGTTCAAATTTGACCCGCTTCCAATTGAATCGGCGGAAATTTGTCTTTTTCACCAGAGGTGGATCAAAACTTCTGACACCCAACCATTTGGTCAATTGTGCATTAAATATGGCCTTGTATTTTAGAAAATTTATTTGGTACAATTTTGCAACAATTATTTGGTAGGCCCTTCACAAAAATACTCATTTTGGGCACTCGAATAATGATTTAAAATAGCTACAAAGATTAAAAATTGCATGCAAACTGGCTATCATCCATAAGTTATGGTCTAAATTTATAGAAAATTTTAGTTGTGCCATTTTGCAAAATATTTTTGATAGCTGCTTCACAAAACCCTCCTAGTTTTAGTACTTAGAAACTATTTTAAATCATAATTTTTCTCAGCCAATCAGAGCTCTTCACACGGATCACCCCCCTTAGCCGATCTGGACCGTCCACATCTGACGAATCTAGCGTCTCTCAGGTCCCCTCTCAACCCAACCCAACCCAAACCCTAGCAGCCCCCCTCTCCTCGCTCGATCCAGATCTCGCTCCCCTCGTCTCCCACATCGCCGCCGCCACCCACCCCGATCCCATCCCTCCCCTCGTCTCCCCTCGCGGTCTCACCCGATGGAGAGAGAGCGAACGAGAGCTCGCCTCCTCCCTTCCAGATCACCGCCACCGCCTCCCTCCGACGGAGCTCACCGCCGTCCATGGCCTCCCCCATGCCCTCCTCCTCTCGCCCCTCCCCTTCCCTCACCAGAAGGGAGAGAAGAACCCGAGGGAGGGAGATCCAACGCGATCCAGCCTCGGTCTCCGCTGCCTCGGCCTCGCGCCATCGACCGAAGTCCCGCAGGTCGACGTGTTCCCCCGCTCTTCTTCCTCCCTCTGTTTGTGTCTCCCTTTTTTTCTCTCAAGTCTCAATCCCATCTGTATTTCTCTGTGCAAGGAGGCCGCCATGGTCGCCTGAGGTCCTCCACTCCGCCTGAGGTCCGCCGCCACGCGATCCCGTGGGCATCTGATCCATGTCTCACCCCCACGCCTGCGCCCCCAAGCGTCGTCCTAGGGTTCTGTTCTGCGGCTGACCGGAGTCCAAGCCATGGTGCGGAAGATGCTCAAGGACGGGGAGACGCCCGTCGTCGCTGACGGCGGGGGCGTGGAGATCTACGACTGCGACCTGTTCGTCTGAGATCCACCGCCTTCATCCGTCGAGCACATGAGGTAAATCGCCTCCCCCACTTTGTCCTAGCTCGCATCCACTGTGTGCTAGATCCCCCATTCTTGCTCTGTTTTGATTAGGCGCCACGGGGGAGCTTTGAAACAGAGTGGCTGCCAATTTCTGCAGGACCTTGGAACCATGGCGACCATGACCAGCGAACAAATGGGGCCACCGGGTTCAGCATCACCGACTGACCATCAGCCCTTGGCACTTGCTCAGGTCACCTCAATCTTCACCACTCTCATGGCTAGCAGCTACTGTACTAGATAGATAGCTAAACACTACTCTGCAACTCTGATGATAGTAGCTAAACATCTCAATACATTCAGTCCAAAATTGCAAAGAGCAATTTAGCGCAGGGTCAACTATTGCCACTACCTAAGCAGCAACTCTTTTGCTGCAGAATCCTCACGAGAGGATGACTATTTAGTTAGGCAACCAACTATTTGCTACTGTAGATATATGAATATTTGGCTACTGCAAATGGAGTAGTCTAACCATGAAATGGTTGCTGCTGTAGTACTCCAACCAGCCTAAAGCTATATGAAGTCTAACCAACAACTGTACTGCTCCAGCCTGAAGCTATTCTGTAGGCCTGAAGCTATAAAGTTTTGTTTCCTTGGCAAAAAATTCAGTTTACAAATTTTTGCAAATTCTGTATTTTGTAGTACTGTTTTGGTTGCAGCAGTTTTTTTAATAGCTTGTTAACTTGCTGATGCTTTCTTAATTATGTGCAGCTGCTCCACTAAAAGTTCTTTAGTGTATCTTATGCTTAGTGTTAATTCTTTGCAGCTACTCCAAAAGGTGTGTAGATACAGAGATAACAAATATGTGGTTCCATACTAGTTGGAACACTTTTTGCTTAAATGATGTGCATGATAGATTTATCCAGCCACTGCATTTTACTGAACAGTTGTTTCCTAGACATGTTGGGTTTTTCAAACTTTCTCTTGGGAGTAATTATACTTGTTAACTGCTGTCCTTTTGCAAGAAAAATAAAAGCTATTGTCCTAAATGAATGTAAAAATACTATAACAAGCCCTTCTTTGTTGCATTTAGGGGCATTGCAAGGCACTGCCATTACCTCGGAGATCTACTCTTGGCGCTGATTAGCTACAGAACCAGAAGGCCATGCCGTATTGTTATTGTAGACCGTGATGATCATGCAGAACTAAATGGCAAGTTCTTCTGTACATTTTTCTTTGATATCCAGTTTTGAATTGAAGTTGCATCGATCTCTAGCTTCGACGCCGTGTTGTGATCTAATCTGGTGCGTGCAGGTGCTGCGGGCCAAGGACCTGAACGAGATGTTACCGGTGGTGGATGCAGAGGCGGCGCCCATGGAGGACGCCCCTCCACCACTCCTCCGACGCCATCCAGGTCTTCTTACCTTCAGTTTCTTCTTCTTCTTCCCGTACCCTCCATTCCTTTGACTAAGATGTGATGTGGTTTCCTGCCATGAATGAGCAATTGTCGCTGGATGGATGTACCGGCACACAGCCCCTCCTCCCCTTTCGCTTCGTCTTCATCGCCGGCAAACTGCAGATTCAGGAGGACCACCTCCACCTCAGCGGCCCTATCCCTGAATTCGGCGACCACAACCACAACTAGGTAACAACTTCCCTACCCCTGTTTTTCGTAGACCAACTCTATTTTAGACCGAAACTGTATTGCAGATACGCACAGAAAAACTCACTCTGTTTTCTGCTAATAAGTCATGAGGAATAAATATATGTTGGTTGGTTCTGATGCTTATTGGTTGACACTACTATCTAGTACTATTGCTGCTGCTGCTGCTGATTAGTACGTACTAGAGCAATAATAATACATCTGCAACCAAGAGTTGCCTTGAAATGAAATGACCTGACATTTAAGTAAAGCGTAAACTAACTATACTGTTGGTAATGTATCAGCGAATCAAGTGGCGTCTAATCCTGTTATGTGTCTATGTATGTCTGCTGCATCATAACGTTGTACCCGTATCCTTTCTTTGCTCGCTTGTGAATAACCTTTGCCGGGAATTACTTTTACCTGGTGCACAACCTTTGGTTGTAGCAAATTTGCAAATGCCATGCCCGCGTTGTGAATTCAGAACCTATAATAACATCACTGATTCATTCTGCACTAGTGTACTGTAGTAATTTAATCTGCCTAGTGAGTTTGATGCCTATTAAGCTGTTACTTGCAACTGTTCAATTTTTTGAAAGAACAATGTTGTATTGAATATCTTACTAGAGAATTTAAGTTCTTGTTTGAATTGGTACTATTAATGATGAATGGTTGAGTTTTAAAACTTGAAGCAGAAACTACTTTCTAATGTGAAATTTCGTTAAATATATATTTTCCTGATAAGTGTATCTGTTATCATCACCCATTTGTTGGCAAATATGTAATCTCATAAATTTCCTATTCTATATTTTTATCTTGTCGTCATCACCCATTTTTTGGGTTGTATAAGTGTATCTATTGTCCGTTTTTTCTATCATATTTCCTGATGTACTTCTACATATATATGTTGGTTGTAATCTGCTTGAACGATCCATTACTTGATATTCCATTCTGTTCTTGTAGGTGAATGGAGCTTGTGTTGTTGGTAGAACTCCGTTGATGGCTTCTTCCTATGTTGAAGAGCATGTTTCGTGGTATCCAAGAGTAGCTAGCTTTAACTTGGCAAAGTGTTCTATTTTTCAATCGCAATATTTGTGATTGTGTGGAACATTGTATGGTTATGTACGTGAAGTTTTAAGTTCTTGGGCATGCAATATTTATAGGTTAAACTGGTTGTTGTGATGTGAATGAGTATGGAGTTTCACATGTTCTGTTCTGTACAGAATATATTGTAATAAACCTATTTTGGTTGTTATTTGAAGATTTTCATATTCTTTTCTTCTTTTTGTTTGATATATACTGCTTAAAAAGCGATGTGGATCCACTGCCAGGAAAAATCTGACAATTGGGACCCATCTAAAAACTGGACCACAAAAAACCCTCTAAAATAAAAATGAAATGGACCGCAAAAGGCCATGCCTAGAAAATAAAAAGCCCAAATTGTTGGGCCAGGCCCATGTAGCTAGAGAAAATTAATAGAGAATATATACAGTAAAAAGGCCGAATTGTTGGGCTAGGCCCATGTAGAAAATCGAATTGGACCGGGCTGAATCTTGTGCCACGTCAGATTGCCACGCTGGATGCCTACGTGGCCTGGGGAGGTTGCTAGTGACCAAAACGCCACAGTAGACGTATTTTGGTCGTAAATGTCTTCGACCATTCCAGAAGAAAGGTCGCTATAGTCAGTTTATGACCGCCAGCTTTTGACCTTCTGTTTTTGGTCACAAAAAGGTCGCAAATGGAAATTTGTGACCTTTCAGTGACCAATAGTGGTGGTCACAAGTTGAAATATTTCTTGTAGTGGCAACGTGCACATGCCAGACATGAACGGTTTCATGCTCCTCCAGCTCATTAGAGTTGAGATGAATCTCCCTTCCATAAGTAGACTCTCTGCTTAACCCAAGATCCTACTTTTTTACACGACTAGTGGTGGTGATTAGGACATTTATTTCTATTAATCATGGAATATACGATGAGTGAATGTTCCTTTATAGAATTTAAGATCAATATCTAGAATATTTTTGACATACACCTCCAGTCACCCTCTTTTTTCTTTGTAAAAATCGAAATAATGGTCATCTATTGGTTCGGGGTCCCATTCTTATGATTTTCACCAAGAAAAAATAGGGTGAGTGGAGGTGTATGTGATTTCATAACAAAACATTGATATTTGTATTAAATGTTATCAAGGAACATTCACTCAGTGTATATTGAACGCTTAATAGTAATAAATGTTCTTAATGACCACTGCTAGCTCATGTGAAGAAATAGGACTTTGGATTGTGTAGGGAGATTCATCTCAAGTGTGATGAGCTGAAGGAACATGAAACTATGGCATCCAAATGTTATTGATCAGCAGGTCAAACTCCTCCTTCCCCTTCCTGATCATATTTAGTGATGTCTTCAAATCGATCACCATCATCGCTACATCTTCCACAAAATGAAACTAAGCAAGAAGCATTATTAGTAGAGAACAACTCATACAACCTCAATTCTAATGTATTAGAGAAAGCGCGAAGATTGAGAGGCTCACAATGGTATTTGTAGCGGCGCAAGAGGGCCTCTAGGATCTTTAGGAAGATAGGGTGGTCGTCACCGGCAAGTACATGCAGCCCCTTTGGGAAGTCATACTCACCCACCGCCTCTATCCCTTTCCTTTTGTCCTCACCAACCATCACCGTGTCTTCCGAATTTTCCACCTAGTAAAGTCGACATCGTTATAATACATACCAAGAAGCAAATAGAAACCCCGCAGATCCAATAACTGAAGACACAACCCTAAAAGATCCCTCCTTCTATACAAGGCTACAATGGCTTCCTCGCGACGGGCAGAAGCCAGGAAGGAGTGGAAATCTTTTCGTCCGAAGACGGAATGTGTCCCCCACCCACGCATGTGTGATACTTTCCACTCCATAATGGTTACAGCTGAAATTATTTTTTAGTCCGAAAGGTCAACATGTCTATTTATGCCGGGACATATGGTTTCTTCAATGAGTAGGAGTAAACCACGTTCAATTTACTGGTTTTGCACTTTGTATTTTGGTTTACCACCAATTCCTAGAGTGGAGAGATATCATGTTATTATGGCGTGTTAGGGCTGGCTCATGCATTTAGTATTAGCTGAAGAGAAGTTACTTTTTGGGAGAATTTGGTGTAAAAAGTAATAGTCCATCCATAGCTATCTTACAGAACTGTTCTAATCAATCTAAAAACAAAGATGTTCATAACTATAAAGTGTCCTGACAGCTCAAGAATTTGTGATATTTTATTTCATTTCATCGTAACTTTGTTACTTCTCGACTATTTCAAACGCTTACCCTTCAAAAGAGAAGAAAATTCATTTTTCCATTTTTGGTAGGAAATATCATATATGGAAGGAAACCAAGGAGAATTACTTCAAATCAAGCCAAATGGAGCAACTTCCTTGTGCAAATCCAAGCCAACACACACAACAGAGAAAAAGACGGTCTTCCATACAACCACGAGCGGTCATATGAGCGATCGCATGAACTGCCAAGAGATCCGCCACGTCTATACAAGACAATTTTGCGAAGGAGACCATGGGAGAAGAGAACCCTAGCCACTGCCACCATGTATAGAACAGAAGAAGAAGGGAGCCTAAGAACCTTTAGAATTTTTCTTAGTTTTGCTACTTTCATCATCTCCATCATCCTCTCATCCTTCACTATTGTAAGAGGAATTTGAACATGTGGGAACAAGTTGTAAACTCTATTCACTCTCATCTGAAGATCAATACTAGTTGAATTATCCATATCATCTTATTCACTAGTAGAAAACAGGGCTTTGGTCCAGGCCGGGTCAGCTCATTAGTACCGGTTCAGTCCAGAACCGGGACCAATGTGGGCATTGGTCCCGGTTCGTGAGCCTAGGGGGCCGGCCGGGCCACGTAGGCCATTGGTCCCGGTTCATCTGGACCTTTTGGTCCCGGTTGGTGGGATGAACCGGGACCAATGGGCCTCGCTCCTGGCCCACCACCATTGGTCCCGGTTGGTGGCTTGAACCGGGACCAAAGGCTCCCCTTTAGTCCCGGCTCATTTCACCAACCGGGACCAATGAGGTGCCTATATATACCCGTCGCTCGCAAGCAGAGCACCCCAGTGCTCTGTTTTTCTCTGGCCGAGGGGGAGAGGGCTTGGTGGTGCTCTAGCTCACCTCCTATGCACAAAAGGTGTTCGATGGAATGCCCGAGCCACACTACTTAAGCTTTCTCCTCTCCAAGCTCTACCTCCAAGCTCCATTTTCCATAATATTTGTCTAGGTTTAGCGGTCCGTCACGCCCCGTCCCCGTCTTCACCGCCGTCGATCACCCGCGCCGAGCTCATCGCCGGCACCACCGTGGTGAGCCTCTTGTTCTTATCTTCTTTCTGAAAGAAAAAATATTCTTACTTGTATGTTTACATAGATACTTGTATTATTTTCTTACTTTTATTATTGCATCTTATATAGTGCGATGGTTTTGGTATCCGCCCCCATCGGCCCTCGTCCTGTCTATGATTCGGATGTGGTATATATATTATCTTTATAACTATTGGTTCGTTAATTGTTTATGAAAATTATGCCGACCAACGTGACATAGATTTTATTTATGTAGGATGTATGTGAATCAGAAATGCCAACTGACCCTATTGTCGAGAGGTTAAATTTAGCTGAAGAAGAAAACAATTTGTTGAAGGAAAAAATAAAAAAAATTGTGGAGGAGAAGATGATATTGGAGTTGCATGTTGCGGATGTCGTCGATGATCACAAGATCAAGATGGATGCAATGCGCTTGAAGATTAGAAAGATTAGAAAATATGCCATTCATACCGAGGCTTGGTATCATTATGCCATTGGATCAATTGTTACCATGGTTGCGATTATGATCGCATTTGTTTTCGCATTGAAATGTTTTACATAGTTTCAATGTATGGTTTAATTAATTAGATGCTCTAGAGAGCTATATGTTGTTAGATGAGAACTATGATTGCACTTTGGTTTTAATGTGATGATGAACTTCTATTAATTTGGACACTTAATTAAATATAATGCACGCAGATGAACCGACAATGGATGTACGGTGACAGACACACCCGCGAGTACATTAAGGGCGTGCATGAGTTTCTCGATGCGGCTGAGGCAAACAAGCAGAATGGTTTTATGTGTTGTCCATGCACTGAATGTGGGAATACGAGGTCTTACTCTAACCGGAAATATCTTCACTCCCACCTGCTTTACAAGGGTTTCATGCCACACTATAATGTTTGGACGAGGCATGGAGAAATAGGGGTTATGATGGAAGACGGCGAAGAAGAAGAGTACGATGACAATTATGTGCCCCCTGAATACGGTGATGCTGCAACGGGGGGAGCTGGTGAACATCAAGAGGAACCAGACGATGTGCCCAATGATGCTGCAACGGGTGAAGCTGCTGAAGATCAAGAGGAACCAGATAATGTGCCCGATCATGATGATCTCCGCCAGGTAATTGTGGATGCAAGGACGCAATGCGAAAGTCAAAAGGAGAAGCTGAAGTTCGATCGCATGTTAGAGGATCACAAAAAAGGGTTATACCCCAATTGTGAAGATGGCAACACAAAGCTTGGTACCGTACTGGAATTGCTACAATGGAAGGCAGAGAATGCTGTGGATGACAAAGGATTTGAGAAGCTACTGAAAATATTGAAGAAGAATCTTCCAAAGGATAACGAATTGCCCGACAGTACATACGCAGCAAAGAAGGTCGTATGCCCTTTAGAATTGGAGGTGGAGAAGATACATGCATGCCCTAATGACTGCATCCTCTACCACGGTGCATACAAGGATCTGAACGCATGCCTAGTATGCGGTGCATTGCGGAATAAGATCAGACGAGATGACCCTGGTGATGTTGACGCCGAGCTCCCCAGGAAGAGGGTTCCTGCGAAGGTGATGTGGTATGCTCCTATAATACCACGGTTGAAACGTCTGTTCAGAAACGAAGAGCATGCCAAGTTGATGTGATGGCACAGTGAGAACCGAAAGAAATATGGGAACTTGAGAGCACCCGCTGACGGGTCGCAGTGGAGAAAAATCGAGAGAAAGTACTGGGATGAGTTTGCAAAGGACCCAAGGAATGTATGGTTTGCTTTAAGCGAGGATGGCATTAATCCTTTCGGGGAGCAGAGCAGCAATCACAGCACCTGGCCCGTGACTCTATGTATCTATAACCTTCCTCCTTGGATGCACATGAAGCGAAAGTTCATTATGATGCCAGTTCTCATCCAAGGCCCTAAGCAACCCGGCAACGACATTGATGTGTACCTAAGGCCATTAGTTGAAGAACTTTTACAGCTGTGGAATGGAAACGATGTAAGTGCGTGGGATGAGCACAAACAAGAGGAATTTAACCTACACGCGTTGCTGTTTGTGACCATCAACTATTGGCCCACTCTCAGTAACCTTTTAGGACAGACAAACAAGGGATACCACGCATGCACACACTATTTAGCTGATATCGAAAGTATATACTTGGACAAATGCAGGAAGAATGTGTACCTGGGCCACCGTCGATTTCTTCCGACCAACCATCAATGTCGAAAGAAAGGCAAGCATTTCAAAGGCGAGGCAGATCACCGGAAGAAGCCCGCCATGCGTACCGGTGATCACGTACTTGCTATGGCCAATGATTTACACGGAATCTTTGGAAAGGGTCCCGGCGGACTAGCTATTCCGAATGACGCTGAGGGACGCGCACACATGTGGAAGAAGAAATCTATATTTTGGGACCTACCCTACTGGAAGGACCTAGAGGTCCGCTCTTCGATCGAAGCACGTGACGAAGAACCTTTGCGTTAACCTGCTAGGATTCTTGGGCGTGTATGGGAAGACAAAAGATATAGCTGAGGCACGGGAGGACCTGCAACGTTTGCACGAAAAATACGGCATGCCTCCAAAGTAGTATGAAGGTCCTGCCAGCTACGCTCTTACCAAAGAAGAGAAGGAAATCTTCTTTGAATGCCTGCTTAGTATGAAGGTCCCGACTGGCTTCTCATTGAATATAAAGAGAATAATAAATATGCCAGAGAAAAAGTTCCAGAACCTAAAGTCTCATGACTTCCACGTGATTATGAAGCAACTGCTTCCGGTTGCATTGAGGGGCCTTCTATCGGAAAATGTCCGATTAGCCATTGTGAAGCTGTGTGCATTCCTCAATGCAATCTCTCACAAGGTGATCGATCGAGAAATCATACCAAGGCTAACGAGTGATGTGGCGAAATGTCTTGTCATGACGCACGTCCTAGTTTATCTAGTTGACGAGATCGTCATTCTGGGCCCCGCATTTCTACACAATATGTGCCCCTTTGAGAGGTTCATGGGAGTCCTAAAGAAATATGTCCGTAACCCCGCTAGGCCAGAAGTAAGCATCTCCATGGGCCATCAAATAGAGGATGTCATTGGGTTTTGTGTTGACTTCATTCCTAGCCTTAAGAAGATAGGTCTCCCTAAATCGTGGTATGAGGGGAGACTGACTGGAAAAGGCACGCTTGGAGGGGAGTCAATAATATGCAGGGACGGATATTCTTGGTCTCAAGCACACTACACAGTTCTACAGAACTCTACCTTGGTGACCCCGTATGTCGATGAACACAAGAACAGTCTGCGCTCCAAACACCCAGAGCAGTGCGACGACTGGATTACATGTGAACATATCAAGACTTTCAACAGTTGGTTGGAAACACGTCTCAGAGGTGAAAACACTATTTGTGATGAGCTGTACTCGTTGTCCAGGGGACCATCTTCGACTGTATAGACTTACAAAGGATACGAGATAAATGGGAATACATTTTACACGATCACCCAAGATCAAAAGAGAACCAACCAAAACAGCGGTGTCCGCTTTGATGCAGCAACCGAGAGGGGAAATGACACATATTATGGTTACATAGTGGACATATGGGAACTTGACTACGGACATGATTTTAAGGTCCCTTTGTTTAACTGCAAATGGATCAATCTATCAGGAGGCGGGGTACAGGTAGACCCACGGTACGTGTCGGGGATATACCCCACGGCGTAAACCGGCCGCAAGTTAACCCGGCCAGGACTTGGCGGCTTATCTGAAGACCCCGCTGACACTTGGCGAGTTACTGGCGACCCGCCCTGACCTGGCGGTTTACAAGCAACCCACCTGGTCTTATGACTCACTGGTGATCCGGCGTGCAGGACAGACGGATGACAAGGCCCAAGGCCCAGAAGGCCGGTTCACGTTTAATGGTGGGCCGGTTTAAGAGGAAAGGCATGAGGAACGTTTATCTTACAAGGAGTTAAGACCTGGACTTGTATCCGGTTTGTATTAGAGATAGACTAGTCCTAATCCTAATAGGACTCTACATGTAACCCGCCCCTCCAACATATATAAGGAGGGGCAGGGCTCCCTAAAAAGGGGGACAAGATTCACAAGTTCCACGAGTTGGACAAGTTAGGTTTAGACAATAGCTCGCGAGATAGAGCAATCTTGTAACCGTGGTCATCATCATTAATATCAATGAAGTAGGATGTAGGCTTTTACCTCCACCGTGAGGGGCCGAACCTGGGTAAAAACATCACGTCTCTCTCCCGCTCAACCCCTCTCAAGCTACCACATAGATGCGTTGGCCTCGCGACTAAGTCCTGACACTAAAGACATCTGCCATGACAATTCCATGACAGTTGGCGCCCACCGTGGGGCACGCGCACGGTGGTGTTGAGCTCTTTGAGGGATCTTTTCGAGGGATCGAGAAGCTTGCAATTCATCGGATGAAGAAAAATTTCAGAAATTAGGGTTGCATCAAGTGCGCCGCCGCAAAATTGCCGAGTTGACCATACCGAGAGGCGATACAATTCAAAGATAGATAAAAAGATTTGAGTCACACGTGTGGCGTGGAGGGCAACCTGCCTGCACGCATCATGTGGCATGGACGGGAACCGCCCCGCACGACCCCGTCCGCGCGCACAAAAGCGCGCCCGCACGTCCGGTGCGTGGCAACCCCGCCCGCACTGCCTTGTCTGGGCTAGACGAGCCGCTGCCCGCACGACCCAGCCGTTCCCGGCCTCCATCCGTCCCCTCTCTCATCTGCGCCCTTGCCCCCCGCCTGTCGAACCCCGACCTCCGTCGCCGGCCATCTCTGGTTGCCATGGCAACCAAGGAGGATCTGTAGGGCGCTCCCACCGCATACCACACCCCTTATCTCCCCCCCCCCCCCCCCCCCCCCCACCCCCCCCCCAACAACGCCCTCCAGAGACGACCAGCTAAAAGCAGGTGAATCTCCCGATCTCCCTACTGTTTCTCATCCTCCTTCTGGGCAGAAAATTGCAAAATTACCGACGAAGTTGGCAACTAGATCCATCCTACAGGGTTAAAACTCTACATACGTTGTGTGACTTCGCAGTTGCCAAGCAGAATACACTAGATCTGCCATGTAGTACGCTAGAGATAACCGTGAGTTCTCAGTAGGTTGATGCTCCTAGTTGGTGAATGAATTGATGTGCAGGAATCCATAAAAAGGGAGAGAGAATTGATAAATTTGGAATAATGGGGGGTGTGAAAATTAATTGCCATTGGTGTATAACGTCAGTTGCAACCTGTCATTTTCGTCAACTGCCACCATGTCAACTTATTGCTTGCCATCCTATTGTAGAGCCTGATGCCATCGAATCAAACGGATAGCTAGCACCAGATTTTAGAAAAGGATAGTGGATGTGCATGTCCTACTAGCCATGATATGTTGGTTGCCAACGCATGAAAATGTGATAGCACTGACGTGTTAACTTCTACATGCAAGCAGCACAATGATAAAAAAAATTTGGATTGTTGATGCCTTCTTGTTCATCCAGTGATTGAGAGCACATCAGAAAAGAAGCGAGGCACGAAAAAGAATGAATCACGAAGATGGTGCAGATGATTGGGGTTCTCAAAGGCCAGAAACGCCGCCACCTTTTGATGCATCAGAGTATAGTCAGCTCATCTCTGCAGGGTCATTGCTGCCGCTGCTAGAACAGTATGCAGGCGTAGGTACGATGCGTGCTAAAAAATGAAGAGAAACATTTGCCATCTTCGCGATGATGGACATGACATTCTACTTATGTCGTAAACTGTCATTTGTCTTGCAGGTTCTTATGACCAGAACACTCTTAGGGGGGCCCCGTGGCAAGTGCAGTCACAAGGCGCTAACGCTGACAAATGTACGGGCAGCCAACTCCAACTAGCTAGTATGGCTAATCAAGGTAATGCAAAAACGAAAAAAGAGCACATAATGCTGTGGACATGAAAAATGAACATGAAAAAAAGATGGCAAAAGGACTCACGAGTTATCACAGGTGTAAAATGCAGAGCCTTCGTGCAGCACGTGGAATCGGGCAGCACCCATGTACCTGCCATCGACGTCGTACACAGGTGAGTCCATAAACATAGTGAAGATGCGGATGCTCAGTCAGCACAAGGAGCATAGTTGACAACTACAAAAATTGCCATGACTGGTCTTCTATGGTTCCCGTGTATTAAAAACAACATTTGCCAACTCTGCACACCTGCAGTTGCCATGTAGGAAAAGCTGCAGTTGCCATTTCATGACAACTGCAATTGCCATCTAGTAACAAACTGCAATTGCCCTACCGATGCAGCTTCAGTTGCCATGCAAGCAAAAATGCATTTGCCACATAAGGGCAACTGCAGTTGCCGTGCTAGCACGAAATGCGTTTGCCGCGATTTGACCAACCACTACTATTATTGCAGGTTATTACGCTAGCGGTGACCCGGCAAACGTCTCCTGGCAAGCTTCGCAAATTCCTGGTGGATCCCGTCATTATGGTGCAACAGACCACACACGATGGTCAAATACAGCACAACAAGGTAGAGGGAAAATATCTGAACCACAAAAAACAGCGCTACCTTTGCTATTAGTAGTTATTTGTAGGCAAAACAATGGTTGCCATGTTTGTTGAACAGTAGGTGCCAGGTCTGCACACCTACAGCTGCCATAAAAATGACCACCCACAGACTGACGGCTTGCTGTCTGTAAAAGATGTCATGGAAAATCACTCGAAGATGGTGTGATCCGTTGCGATCCACATGTTATCCAACCCAAAATTCTTAATCTCGTACCTATTTTTCCCTGTTACAGAACCTACAACTACAATGCACAGCGGCGCCGGCACATCTACTGCGGGGAGCTCTGAGCGCACGGAAGACGCGTTCCACCAGACAGCAGACAAACATGCCGCAAAAAATTTCGAGTCAGAGTCGGGAATGGCAATCATTCCAGCAATGCCGGCAAGCACCACTTTGAACACAAGCACTGGCAACTCTCAGGTAGATGGGACTGCCGCCCATACTGAAGTGAACGATGAAATTGACGATGACGCGCAAGGGGATGAAGATGGTGGGCAATCAGAGATCGTGGTGCCTCAGCCACCGTACATTGGGCAGAGATTTGAGTCATTCGAAGCAGCAAAGGAATACTACCAGACATATGCAAAGATCCATGGGTTTCCGGTGAACACCGAGTACCATAGGAAAATTAAGAAAACTAACGAGTACAGCAGAGGTGAGATCAGGTGCCACAAGGCATGCAGGAACAAGAAGGGGAAAGGCGATGCGCCTGTCGTTTAGGAACGAAAGAGAGGTATCATTCAGAAGACTGAGTGCCCTGTCCGGTGTAAGCTAAACGTAGATGGAGCACAGTGGGTGGTCAATGAGTATTTTGCCAAGCACAACCACCAACTGATAAAGAAGTTCGACCTGGTGAAATTTCTGACCGCCCACAGAGGGTTCACCCCCGTCGAAAGGCAATTCGTAAAGCTGCTACATGATTATAACGTCGGTCCATCAAGAATGGTGCAGATACTATCTCTCATCCACAGCAAAAAGGGGACTCTAAGTAGCATGCCGTACATACCAGCTGACTTCACAAACCTACGGGCAAGGTACCGTAGAGAGAGCAAGTTGGCAGACATAGAGGCCACAATTGCCTACTTCGATGAGAAAGCCAAAGAAGATGCAGATTTCTTCTACAGAATAAGGTTGGACGATGAGGACCGTGTTAGGAACATGTATTGGGTGGATGGTCTTGCAAGGAGAGCCTACAAACATTTCCGAGATTGCATTTCATTCGACGCGACGTACCTCACCAACATGTACAAGATGCCGTGCGCTCCGTTCATAGGGATAAATAACCACAATCAGTCATTGCAGTTCGGCTGTGGGCTCGTCCGGAACGAAGACACAGATGGGTACGTTTGGCTGTTCAAGACCTTCTTGGAGTGCATGGATGGACTTGCTCCGATGAACATAATAACGGACCAGGATTTCAGCATGCGTGCAGGCATAGAGGAGGTCTTTCCGTTGGCAGTGCACAGGCACTGTAGGTGGCACATTATAAAGAAGGCTGAGGAGACGCTAGGACCGTTCTTTGCTGACCGTCCAGAGCTGCACAAGGCATTCGAACTGTGCGTGGACCACAGCTTGACGGTGGAGGAGTTTGAAAGGAGCTGGATGGCCATGACTGAAACACATCAAGTCCAAGACAACGAGACTCTTGTAAGCCTGTGGGAGAAGCGAATGTACTGGGTGCCAGCCTACTTCATGCAGTGCTTCTTCCCCTTTCTGTAGACTACGCAGCGCAGCGAGGGATTCAATGCTGTTTTGAAGCGGTACGTCAGTCCTGGCAACTCATTGCTATAGTTTGCCAAGCAGTACACAGCTTTGCAACAAAAAATTCCGGGATCTGAGCTGCGGCAAGAAGCGAGCACCGCACTAAAGCAGCCAAAATTGCTAACGTACATACCGATGGAGAGGCAAATGAGCAAGATATACACCAACAAGATCTTTAACAAGTAAGTCAGTTGCGTTACAGTCTTATTTGCAAAAAAAGCACCAAGTCAGTATGTGCCTTATAGAGTGCGATGCAGTTGCCATGATTTTGCGGTTGCCATGTTTAATAAAGTACTATTTGCCATGCTTACTCAGATGCAGTTGTCATATTCAATAGAAATTCTATTTGTCATGCTTACCCGGATGCAGTTTCAATGTTCAATGAAATGCAGTTGCCATGTTTAATGCAATGTACTTCCACTGGACATGTTGGTGTGCAAATGCTAGTGTCAAATGGAAAATGTTATGTTGTTGCCATGTCTATTGAAATGCAATTGCCATGTTTACTAAAATGCAACTGCCATGTTTGCTGAAATGCAGTTGCCATGTTTAATAAACTCTAGTTGCCATGTTTAACAAAATGCAGTTGCCATGTTTACATAAGATGCATCTGCAATGTTTGTTGAAAATGCAGTTGCCATGTCTATTGTACTGCATTTGCCATGTATAGCGTACTGCATTTGCCATGTTCAATGAATTACGTTTGCCATGTTGAAACAAAATGTATATCTATTTTCCATGACAACATAAGGTGCTACAAGAAAAAAGCCCATAATAGTTTAACAGAAAACACACAAAAATGCAGATTCCAGGAAGAAATAAAGCGTGCCAGCATGTTCATGGCTTTCCAGGTGGACAAACGTACGTTCAAGGTGTGTTCTATTTTGGGCATGTCAGATTCAAAACCTGAAGACCCGGACAAAGGAAGGAACTACTTCGTCACAGCCTCGATAGGCGAAGGCGAGTTCTACTGCCAATGCTGCAAGTTCGAACGGGACGGCATTGTGTGCTGTCACATACTAAAAGTAATGGACATGAACACTGTGACACGGAGGCCCCGACATTTCATAAGGCGGCGATGGACTTGGGACGCTGACGACGCGTTGGCGCCGCAAACAACACATGCAGTTCTGGCTATGCATGACGAGAGACCAGAGTCAACCATGGAAGCCGTGAGGCACGTTGTGCTGACAAAGAACTATGCTGAGCTAATTGATGAAGCGTGCAAGAGTGATGACACAGCGAGAGTCGCAGAAAAACACAGGAAAGCACTAAAAAGAGAGCTTGATGAGATCAAGAAGAGGAAAGCCGAGGAAGCCTTACACCGGTTCCCCCGCACATCAAGCGTGCCTTCATCCACGGGGCCGTCGTCTGAAAACTCGGAGATAGGATCTGGAACAGCAAGCACACAGACCTAGGTCAGGAACCCACCCCGTTCCATCACAAAGGGTCGTCCAAGAGAGATAAGGTACAAGTCGGGATTGGAGATCCAAGCAAAACACAAGAAAACGAAGAAAGGGGCGGCCAATCCATGAGCAAAATTGTGGCGTTGTGGACATTTTGTTTTGTACCCTAGATGTTGAGAATTCTTTTTTAAAGCAATTGGGGGAATAACTCTTCAGGGGCATCAGAAGTGCAAGGGAAAATTCATTGAATGGTTAAATGCAGTTGCCATGTTATGGGTACTTAATCTGCCATAATGTATGCATTTAATTTGCCATGTTATGTGTAGTTAGTCTGCCATGATTTTTGATACTAAACATGCCATGCTAATTTATGCTAAATATGCCATGCTGTTTTGTACTGAATATGCCATGCTAGTTGTAGTGGATCTGCCATGTTAATTGTACTGGATCTGCCATCTTAGTTGTGCTGTAGTTGCCATGTTAATTATGCTGGAGCTGCCATGTTGTTTGTACTGTATCTGCCATGTTAGATGTACTGGACATATGCCATGGTATTCCTGATGACTCTGCATGGCATGTTTTCACATGAAAAAAACGACGCGGTTTACGGGCACGTAGTGTGTTGTGTGCAAGTGTATGGGAAACAAACTGGAAAACAGCGTAACGTGCATAAACCCCAGCAAAAACGTTGTGGCTGCATGATCAACCTACCCCCGTGCAGTTACCGATGAAAATGAAGAAGCAAAACAGCCAAAAATGTAAAACGATAATGACTTCCACTACCCATGTCTGATGAACTACATTTTCCATCGTTTTTAAAACATCGTAGACGCGTTCAAAGCATCAAACCGGTGCTAGAAACGATGAAACCATTGTAATAATTACGCCTAAAAGTAGGTTCACGTCCACACATATATTACATGAAACTATTCAAATGTCACTCGCACACCACCACTACATAGTAGACTACGCGGGGTTGTAGCCACAACATAACACACAAACATAGTTTTCAACGATAAACAACGAGATAATACCTTACATTCCTCGACAACAGAATGTAAGGTGTGCGTCCGGTCTGTAACGCCGCGTGATCACTTGTACTTCTTGGTGACTTTCTTGACAACTTCCTGCACAAACTCGCGTGCTCCCGACCGCTTGTTGAAATCTTCATTCGTCAACCAGTTCCATGTGTGGATTTTCCGGAGCTCAACGACCGTTGCAGCTGTGACAGCGGGGAAAATTCTGCCTTCCCACTTCGCAAGGTACTCCAGCGCGTGAAAGCCACAGTCCGTCCTGCACGAGGAGAAGAGTAACGTGACCACGCAAAGAGCTCAGACGTAACAAAAGACAGACTTCAATTTCAGATCTGACAAACAAAACAGGAATTGGATTGATGTAAAATGGCAGACGAAAAGGGAGGAAGGAATTACGTGTTCCCTTGCTTTGTAGTCGCCACATATCACTAGTGCAGAACAGGGCAATAGCACCGGTTCGTAAGGCCCTTTAGTGCCGGTTTCGGAACTGGTACTAACATTTCGGCACTAAAGGCCCCCCCTTTAGTACCGGTTCAGCACGAACCGGTGCTAAAGGGCAACCACGTGGCACGAGCCAGCTCCGGGGGCCGGCAGCCCTTTAGTACCGGTCGGTAACACCAACTGGTACTAAAATGTTTGGGGGATTTTTGGTTTTATGATTTCTTTTTCATTTAATTTTGTGTTTTCCATTTTAATTCTTTTTCGTTTGCTGGTATTTTACGGTACTACACATTGTACACGTTATGCATATATATATAAATAGAATTTCTAGTAGAACCAATCATATATATATATATATATATCATCAATGTCTCACAAACCACCATATTAATTTACACATACACACATGTATAGCTATATACAATTTCTCCTACATATGCATGTTGCCTTCGGAACCAGTGGTATTAGCCTAATTGGTGCCTTCAGAGCACGATGACAATTGGAAGTGGTTCATGACATGTTCGATGGGGCCGGTAGCGGGTAATAGTATTCTCCATTCGGATTTATGACTTGGTCGAGCAAAAATCCCGCTATTTCCTCTTGAAGTGCTTCTACGCGCTCCGTTTCTAGGAGCTTGTCCCGCACCTCTTTGAACTGTTAAGAAGGAGATCAATATGCATGTGTATTAGTTGTGTGACTAGATATCGATAATGGTGTGAAAATTGTGAATAGTGTTCTGACAAGTGTACCCATTCCTGTCTTTGAGATCTGCTCCTTTCGGACGCCATCATGCGAATGTTCTCGCAAACGCGGTATGCACACAGATTAGTCCCCTGCGCCTGCTTCAGGGCCTTTATTACGAGAATGGAATTTAATTTGATCAGATAATAATTAATCAAGCATGATAATTAAAGAGATGGCAGCTAGCTAGCTAGCTAGTACTACTTAATTACTTACCTTGGATCGAAACCATTTCAGCTGTAGTTTCCATTCGCCTTCCGTGACGCTGATGAACCTTGCCCAAGACCTGCCCACCGACAAAGAAAATGAATAAAGGGGTTATTAAATAGTTCTATATCATGAAATGATGAACTAAATAGGCCGAGATATATAGTTAATAATGATTGAAATTACCTGTTGACTATCCCATACAAGATGTTGTAGTCACTATTGGCTTTGAGTAGTGAGTCCAGTATTTCAATTTTTCCAGTGTCAACTTTAATGATACACAAGATCCAGTGAAATCTGCATCCACACACGTTTGCATGTCTTAATTAAGCGGGCATATGTAAGCAAAAACATGTAGCTAGCTAGTAGGCAAAAACAGAGAATTTGTAGTACAAGAAAGTGTGACTCACTCGAAGTTGTAAGGAAGTAGTATATCTTCATTGTATTTGAAGCGCTTCAAGTCCTCTACCCGCTTTTCATAATACTTGCTCATTTCCCATGTGTATTGATTAATGGTGTTTGGGTCAATGAACCCAATGCCATAGCGTCCACCTTTTCTCATTTCATACATCTTCATCCTGCATAAAACCACATAAAAGAATATAGTGAGGATAATTACAGGTAATGATTGATCAAAAGGATAACTACAGCTAGCTTGAGACTTAAATTACAGAAAGAAATCACTTACAGACAATAGCAACTGACGATAGATTTGTCGAGTGCGTCTTTTTTGTATAACTGAAACAGTTCAGAATACTCAACGGCCACAGCTTTCTCATGGTAGTAATGATCCTTCTTGACATACACCATGAGGGACTCTCGATCGGATCTCTTGGTAATGTCCATGTACCATTGATGCAATTCATACATTCTCGTTGGGAGCTTCTTGACATCTTCTGGCTTGACCAAAGGTTGGCCCCGGACATATTTCCATTTTATTTCCTCCTCTGTAATCACAGGCATGTCCTCGATCTCGAGGAGTTGTCCAACAGTGATCTTGAGTTCTTCAGCCTGCATTATATGCTCCTGGGTTATTACCACATCGCCCACCTCGGGAATGTAAACTGTTTGGCCACAATAATATTGGGCGCGCGTACTGTCACGTGTTGTTGGCACAACAAGCGGGGGGGGGGGGTCGATTGCGCCGCCTGTTCTCCCAGCTGGGCAACGGTTTTCCCGCATTTTTCGACAGCTGCTTGTTGTTTGCTCGAGCTCGAGCTCGCCTCCTTCTGTAGACGTTGTCGATGTAACTTCCTGATGTGGCGCTCATAGTCTGTGTCAACAGGCTTAGGAGCTGGTGGTTGAGCCATACGAATGAAGTGGTCAACTACTTCCACAGGCACTTTCTCCCATGGCGGTGGTGGCGGTTTCGGTCCAAAATGGGCGTCGACTTCTGCCCGCACTATGGCATTGGTTTGCTCCTCGGTCCTGTCGTAAGCCCTCACAGGAAGAGGATTAGTGAGGTTTGGACCATATTTATATCGCTTGCCTCCGCCTGTACTTCCTGTACTATGACCTCGACTGGTAACGCTACGCACCATAGCTGCTGGGTGTCTCTTCTGCGATTGCTGAGGCGGCGGAGAAGGCTGACGGGGCTGAGTTGGACGAGGAGGAGTGGCCTGGAGCTGTGCCGGACTTGGAGGAGGAGTGGCCTAGGGTTGTGCCGGACTTGGAGGAGGAGTGGTCGTCTGACGCTGTGTCGGACTTGGAGGAGGAGTGGCTTGACACTTTGCCGGACTTGGAGGAGGAGGAGTGGCCTCACACGTTGGTGGACTTGGAGGAGCGGGAGTCTGCTGACTCGGTGGCGGACTTCGACGAGGAGTCGGGTGACGCGGTGTCGGTGGCCTTCGAAAAATGATGCAATCCTTTCTCCATAGGATGATACGATGTTTGGCATCTCCGAGTGTGTGCTCCTCATCACCTCCAGGAATGTCAAGCTCTAGCCCCGAATATTGGTCCACCACCTCATCAACCAAGACACGAGCATAGCCCGCTAGAATCGGGTTGCAATGGAAGGTTGCCTCGGGGGAATTTGAAAAAGCAACGACGTCCGCCACCTTCATGGATATGTTCTTCATTTTGAAGTGTAGCTCGCAGTTAGTGTTCTCCGTGATGTCATCCATGGGGTATCTATCCAGCACTACTGCGTCGCCCGGGGCGGAATCCACGCTGCTTCTCGGCATGGATGGGGCAGTGGTATCCAATGCTGGATCATCCGCTAGCTGCTGCAGCTGCTGAGACCCCCTTTGCTGGCTAAGTGAGACGATCTGCTCCTGCTACCGCTGGAATTTAGCTGCCAATTCCGCTTGACTTGCTTCTAGGCCTTGAAGGCGTTCATAGTCGAGCTTCCTTTGCTCCTCCTCCATCTTGCTCTTCTTCTCCTCCGCAATCTTCTTTCTCGCACGGGTTCTGTAGTCGGCGTTCCAGTCCGAAAACCCCTCATACCACGGAATAGCGCCCTTGCCTCGTGTTCTTCCCGGGTGTTCAGGATTTCCCAGGGCACGTGTAAGCTCATCGTTCTCTCTGTTGGGCTGGAACACCCCCGATCGAGCCTCTTCTATTGCAACAAGTAGCGCATCGTCGGCTCCGTTCAGACATGCCTTCGTCGAAACATTGCCTGTCTTCGGGTCCAACTCCCCCCCATGCGCATAGAACCAAGTCCTGCACCTGGGGGGCCAGCTCTTACTAACCGGAGTGACACCTGCATCCTCCATCTCTTTCTCAGACTTATCCCACTTAGGCATTGCCACCGCGTAGCCACCTGGCCCCAGCTTATGGAACTTATCCTTTTTTTCGGCATTCTTCTTGTTTATTCTCGACCGTTCCTTAGCTAATTCTGAATCCTTGAATTTCATGAAATCGTCCCAATGAGCACTTTGATTCTCTAGTATCCCCTCAAATACTGGAGTCTTCCTTCCTCCCTTGACGTACTTCTCCCACGTCATTCTCTTGTGGTTCTTGAATGCAACCGCCATCTTCCTAAAAGCAGCGTCCTTGACTTTCCGCACGTCTGCTTCTGTGAAATTATCATGTAGGGTGAAATGTTCCATGAGAGTATCCCAAAGCAGATTTTTTTGATTCTCGTCGACAAAAGTAACATCTGGACGTGGATTTGCTGGCTTTCTCCATTCTTGAAGGGAGATCGGGAGTTGGTCCTTCACAAGAACTCCGCACTTACGAACAAACTTGTCCGCAATCTTCTTAGGCGCTAATGGTTCGCCATTAGGTCTGATTGCCTCGATATTGTACTTTACGCCCTCCTTCAACTTTTTGTTCGGGACTCATTTCGTCCTTTTGCCTGAAGATTTGCTCGATCCGGATGGCTGAAAGAAGAAAGATCGATTCGTTAATATATCTTCAACTCATTTAAAACATGCGATAATCACCAGATTCCTGCTTATATAAATATATATACCTCGCCGGTGTTTGTTGTTTCAGGATCAACATGTTCTTCGTCGTAGTTCATGACTTCATCTTCTCGGTCGTCGCGATCGAATATCATATCACCCTCTCCGTTGTTGTTTAGAAATTCGGAGCCGTCAAAATCTTGTTTATTCTGATCATCATCTGGCCCGCGTATGATATCGAGCATGGTCTGTTCTCTCTCTCTGTCGGTATTGTCCGCCATAGCTTTTATTTAACTATGCCAAAAGAAATATAAAACAATTTAGTATAATCTCGAATAATAGATATAATCTCGAATACATCGTCTCGAATAATAGATATAATCTCGAATACATCATCACGAATAATAGATATAATATTGAATACATCACTAGCTAGCTAGCTAGCAAGCTAATAAAGATCGAATAGTACAGAGTAATCTAGGCCACTCGCGGTTCCTGAGGTCCGGGCGGTGGACACCCAAAGAGAAGGAACCATCACTGGATCATAGCTCGGGTGATCTCCCCAAAGAACCTGCTAGGTATTGGAGAACCTGACGTCCATAGCAGCCATGTAGCGATGGACGTGCTCGTCCTCCTCCCTGACACGGCGACGTACCACCTCCGGCGGGGCCGGCTCCCTCCGCACCGAAAGTGGCCCACGTGAATGCCACCAAAGGAGATGAGGGTCGACGACGGGACCCGGGGCCGGGTTCCTCACCAAGCGTTGCGCCCCTGAAGGTAGCACCTCCCAGTGCCACCCCGGCGGAGCCCAGTCCCGGACATGGGTCCTCTGAAGCAGGACGTCGTCGCGGACGTGTCGACGGCGAGGATGCCGGCCGGGCATCGTCGACAACAAAATACTATATGCCGCAAAAGTAAACTAACATTTTCTAAATGATGGATTGTGATGATTTCATATATGCAAATTCTAAATTTTATAACTAAAAATATAAGAAACTAAAAAAACGTCGATCATCGTCTAACAATTTGAAATTAATATAATTCATCTAGCTAGCTAAAACTAACATTTCCAAAATTTCTAACATTTCTATATAACTAACATTTCTATAAAATTTGACATTATATATATTATAACTAACATTTCTACATACTATTTGACATTAATCTAATCTAATTAATTAATTCAGCTAAAACTTTGTATGAAAAACAGAAAAACAGAAAAAACTAAAAGCTAAAAACAGAAAAATTGTGTGTGTGTGCGCGTCTAGTGTGTGTGTAGCGTGTGTGTGTGTGTGTGCATGTAGTGTGTGTGTGCGCGCGCGCGTGTGTGCACTACGGTCGGCGCCGGCACCGGCGCCGGTGTGCGCTACGATCGATTGGAGGGAGGAGAGGGGCCGGGGGAGGGGCTCACAGCGCGCGCGGGCAAGGTCGAGGCGAGGGCGAGGGCGAGGGCGAGGTCGATCCAAAGGCGACGGCGACGGCGAAGCGAGGGGATCGGCGACCGGGACGGCGACGGGGGATGCCGCGGAGTCGCCGGGGACGACGCGACGAGGACGGGGGCGTCGCGAAGTCGATGGGGACGGCGCGACGGGGGCGGCGACGGCGCGGGACGGGGCGGCGGCAGAGAGAAGTGGGAGATGAGAAACTGAAAATTTTCGAAGTGTTTCTTATATAGGGGACACCCCTTTAGTACCGGTTGGAGCCACCAACCGGTACTAAAGGCCTATTTTGGCCAGGCCAAGCGGGGGGGGGGGGGAGCACCCCCCTTTAGTACCAGTTCCTGGCTCCAACCGGTACTAAAGGCCCCCCCTTTAGTACCGGTTGGTGCCACGACCCGGTACTAAAGGGGGTGCGCTGCCAGGCGAGGGGCGCAGAAGTTTAGTCCCACCTCGCTAGCCGAAGGGCGCTCACACCTGCTCACTGGTAGAAAAAGGGCCTATAGTCCCGGTTCGTAAGGGCCTTTAGTCCCGGTTCAGGAACCGGGACTAAAGTGTCGGTACTAATACCTCCCCCTTTAGTCCCGGTTCAATCCAGAACCGGGACTAAAGGCCCTCCACGTGGGCAGTGCGCAGAGCCCAGTCAGGAGACCCTTTGGTCCCGGTTGGTGGCACCAACCGGGACCAATAGGCATCCACGCGTCAGCACTTCTGTGGCTGGGGTTTTTGTTTTTTTTGAAAGGGGGGGGTGGGTTGGGGGTTTTGGGGGGTTAATTTAGGTGTTTCATATATTGTGTTAGCTAGTTATAATTAATAGAGAGAAGTGTCCTCTGTTATGTCCGTGCTTGGTCGACGCTACGTACTATACATACGTATATAGAGAGGACTAGACACGCTAGCTAGCTAGTAAGCAAACGAAGGAAACAGAAGATCGTCATGAACATATATGCATATATACAGAGAGAAGTGATATCGACCACCTCTCCTTCTCCGAGAGATTGGTCGAACAACAAGTTCTCGTATATCTATCTGACACTACCGGCTACATATATACAATAATTATCTCTTACAAATATAATCATACGGACTCAGGGTCCACATAGAATTCTCCGTCTTCTGGGATCACGTGGTCAAGAAAGAATGCCGCCAATTCCTCTTGAATTGCTCGCATGCGAGCTGGTGCTAGGAGTTCATCCCGCTTCCGAAATATCTAATTTGAAGAAGGGGGTCAATACATTGAAATATATATCTAAATGAATGAAACTCAACACAAATGATGGTAATAAAATTAAATTGTGAATGTTGTTATTTACGTACTTCATATTGTTCGTTAGAGTACCTGCCCCGCTCACAGGTCGTGTGGCGGATGGACTCGCAGATGTAGTATCCACAGAAATCATTCCCTTGTTCCTGCCACAACCACTTTACAAGAAATAGAGGTCAATCAAACTGATAAGCAAGAATGCTAAATGGTATTGATGAAACTAGCACTTGAATCACTAGGAGATGCGCGGAACATGCTACTATAGTACTTACTTTCGGGTGTCTAAATTCCAGCTCCTTCGGCAGTCCCGGAACTGTTTTGGTGAATTTTCTCCAAACCCTGCCGGACAAAGAAAACAATTAATTGATATCAGGAAATGAACAAAGTTGCTGATATGGTGGATAATGATCGATTTAACTTACTTCTTGAGGATTTCAGTAATGGCCGCATACTCCTTGGGATCTTTTCGTTTAGAGTCCAAGACGGTTACTACTCCCTGCTCAAGCTTAATCTCTAGGAGAATATAGTGGAAACTGCACACACATGCATAACTCATGAATTACATTACTATAACCTTGCCTAATATATAAGGGAAACCGAATACGCACAAGACAGTAACACTCACCTGAAGTTGTAAGGAAAGAGTATTATATCTTTGTTTTGATTTATTACGAACGATCGTAGCAAGCTGGCCTCGGTAGCTGCGGCATGAAGTTTAACCTGAGTTGCATCTATGAGATGTGTGTTAATGAACCCAATATCACCGACTTGTCTTTTCTTCAATTCGGCGATCTTCAATCTGCATAATATAGTGAGGATGATTATAAATACATGCAATGAAAGAGCTAAGCTATATAGAGAAACTTAATGACAGAAGTAGTACTACTTACAGACAGTAGCAGGCGACCGTTGTTTTATCGAGGGCCAATTGATTGAAAAACTGATAGAACTCCTCAAATGGAACAGGCAACAGATCAATTCCAACGAGGTCATGCTCCTTTTTAACTTTGACATACAAGGTACTCCTCCCCCCAGAGTCTTTGCAGATTTTCAAGTACCAATCATGCAATCTTCGCATCATCGTTGATAGAGATCTTTCATCTTTGACAAGAGGCTTCCCGTACTCGTATCTTTGTATCTGCACCTCCATGGGTTCATAATGTACTTCGTCGGGCAGGTAATCTGAAAGATTGCTATAACCAGGCACCATCCTCGGATCATTATCGACGTTGTGGCTAGGCACCTTGAGCGGGGGGCACGATTGCTTCGCTTGTTCGCCGAGCTGGGCAATTTGTTTCCCAGCTCGTCGTTCTTTCAGCCTTTGATCACTGACAGTACTTCCCGACCGCTCCGCTTCGGCAAATTCCTTTCCAATAATGCGGTCATAGTTTCCTTTCGGCGAATCAGACTTCAGTGGTTTTGTCAGGGCAGCTAGAGTGCGCTTCACTTTCACCCGATCTACCTTCTCCTCCGGAGGTGGATGTTTCTTTGCTTTCACCCCTTCAAAGAATTTCTTCACTTCTTCTCGCGCGATCTCGGCGTTCTCCTCCTGGGTCCTCTCGTATGGTAACTTCTCTGGAGTCTTCAGAGAAGGACCGAATCTGTATGTCCTCCCGCCTCTGGTTGTACTGCTAGACGCCGACCGAGCAGACGTAGCGGTTGTCTTCTTTACTTGCTTAAGAGGCGGAGGAGAAGGACTACGACGCGCCGGAGCAGCTGGAGCGGCGGCAGGTCTCTTCCGCCCTTGCTGACGAGGCGGAGAAGGAGGAAGCTGGCTTCTCGGGCGCGTCGGCGCAGGTGGAGAAGGAGGCGGAGTGCCACCACGCGTCGGAGAAGGAGCCGGCCGAGGGCCCTGATCGTCACTCGCCGGAGGAGGAGGCGGTGGAGACGGAGTGCCCTGACTCGCCGGAGGAGGAGGAGGAGGCGGTGGCGTCCAGTTCGGAAAGTTGATGAGCTCCTTACGCCATAGGCATGGAGTCTTCAGAGCAGACCCTAGCCGAGTCTCCCCTTCACCGGTAGGGTGGTCAAGCTGGAGGTCCTCAAATCCCTCCGTTATCTCATCCACCATCACCCTAGCATATCCTTCTGGAATCGGCCGGCAGTGAAAAGTTGTGCCGGGTTCAGTAGGAAAAACAGAGCCAACAACCGCCTTGACCTTCAAATTCATCCATTGCGTCATAAGGTGGCAATTTTGAGACTCTGTTATAGCATCCACGGGATAGCTGGCAGGAGCTGTCAAGGCATGCTCCGGCTGAAGCAGCTCGGTGGAAGCCATGCTGCTTTTGCGCTGAGATGGCGGGGTAGCTTCGGGGGTGGCTTCGGCAGTACGTTTGCTGCGATTTGCTTCTCGTTCCTCTATCGCGTCTACCCTTGCTTTCAGCGCCTGCATTTGGGTCTGCTGCACTTTTTTCCTCCTCTCATGGGATTTGTAACCGCCTCCGTCCGGAAACCCAACCTTCCACGGAATGGAGCCTGGCGTGCCTCGTGTCCGTCCAGGGTGCTCAGGATTCCCGAGGGCCATTGTGAGCTCGTCATTCTCTCTGTGTGGAAAGAACGTCCCTTCCTGCGCTGCTTCGATATACTGCTTAAGCTTACTGACTGGTATGTCCATTTGATCATTCGTCCAAATGCACTTCCGTGTTACAGGGTCCAGTGTTCCGCCAGCCCCGAAGAACCAAGTCCGGCAACGGTCTGGCCAGTTAATTGTCTCTGGTTCGATCCCTTTATGAACCAGATCATTCTCAGTCTTGGACCACTTAGGCCGGGCTACGAGGTAGCCACCTGACCCCGTGCGATGGTGAAGCTTCTTCTTGGCAGCATTTTGCTTGTTTGTCGCTGACATCTTCTGACTCTTTTCCGATGTCTTGTAGGCCACAAATGCGGGCCAGTGATCTCTGATCTTCTCATATCTGCCCTTGAATTCTGGTGTCTCGTTATTTTCGACAAACTTATTCAGCTCTTTCTTCCACCTCCTGAATAGTTCTGCCATCCTCTTCAGAGCAAAAGACTTGATTAATTTCTCTTTAACTGGGTTCTCTGGATTATCCTCAGGCGGTAGGGTGAAATTTGACTTCAGCTCAGTCCAAAGATCATTTTTCTGCATATGATTGACATAAGACAGCCGGCTTAAACCATTGCTGGATGCTTATCGGGCGCGATTGCTATGATCTCAAACTTTTCATCCGAGCTCAACTTTTTCTTCGGGCCTCGTCTCTTTACCGAAGTTGTGCTCGATCCGGAGGGCTACAAAAAAGAACGAAGACTTAATTAATATGTGTACATACCAAAACAATGAATGCATCAATCAGCTAGTCAGCATAGGCTTAACTAATATATATACCTGGCCGGACTCAGTTCGGTCACCGGAGCCGTCATCACAGTCTCCTTCTTGCACCGGCATTGGGTCACCGGAGCCGTCCTCATGTTCTTCTTCTTGCACCGGCATTAGGTCACCATAGCCAGCTTGTTCACCCTCTCCTTCCAGACCATCGGTTTCATTGAGAAACAACGAGATGGCATCACTTCCTTCTGCGATTATGTCCCTCAACAACGCTTCTTTTGTTGCTTTTTCTAGGGCGGTGTCCATAGTTTCTACAAATATTTACAACATGGCAATTATTATTCAAACATGACAGATGGATATATTAGTGCCAAACGTAGAACTAGCTACCTAATCATAGTAAGCTATCGGGAGGGGGTATATATCAACAACGACGACACTACATCTATGTCCCTCGACGACCCTCGTTCCCGATAAAAAAAAGAGGAAGAAGAAGAAAAATAAGAGGAGAAGAAAGAATAGAGGAGAAGATCTCCTCTATTCTTTCTTCTCCTCTTTTTTTTCTTCTTCCTCTTCTTTTTTTATCCTCTTCTTCCTCTCATGTTCGATAGGATCGCCGAGGGGTCGGGAGGTTGCGTAGTGTCTCAGGATTCAACAAAACCATGTCTTCATCATTAGGCGAAAGTAACATGTGCATGATGGTACGAAGCTCTTCAAAGTTGTTCTGGAACGGACTCCCAGATAGGATAATCCGCCTTTTGGTACAAAGTTCAGCAAGGGCCTTCCGAATATCTCTATTTGGAAGGCCTTTGCTGAATTGGTACCAAAAGGCAGATTATTCTATCCGGGACTGCATTCCAAAACAACTTTGCAGAACTTCGTACCAACATGCCCTGGTTACTTCCGGCTAATGATGAAGGCATGGATTTCTTCAATACTTTGACACTAGGAAACCTCTCTCGACCCCTCGGCGATCCTCGACCCCTCGACCCCTCGACGATCCTCTTCTTCCTCTAATGTTCGAGAGGATCGCCGAGGGGTCGGGAGGTTGCGTAGTGTCTCAGGATTCAACAAAACCATGTCTTCATCATTAGGAGAAAGTAACATGTGCATGATGGTACGAAGCTCTTCAAAGTTGTTCTGGAACGGACTCCCAGATAGGATAATCCGCCTTTTGGTACAAAGTTCAGCAAGAGCCTTCCGAATATCGCTATATGGAAGGCCTTTGCTGAATTGGTACCAAAAGGCGGATTATTCTATCCGGGACTCCATTCCAAGACAACTTTGCAGAACTTCATACCAACATGCCCTGGTTACTTCCGGCTAATGATGAAGGCATGGATTTCTTCAATACTTTGACACTAGGAAACCTCTCTCTACTTCCGGCTAATAAGAATAAGAAGAAGAAGAAGAATAAGAAGAAGAAAAGAAGAAAAACAAGAGGAGAAGAAGAAAGGAATAGTGGAGAAAAGAGAAAATAGAATATATTCTATTTTCTCTTCTTCTCCACTATTCCTTTCTTCTTCTCCTCTTCTTTTTCTTCTTTTTTCTTCTTCTTATTTATTTCTCCTCTCCTTTTCGGTAGAGGAAACCCTAAATAGCTAGCAAGTATCGTGGGTGTGAGATACATGTGGCCTTCGGTGTCAGACACTACATCCACGTCCCACAAGTGACGTGGGCGTCGAAGCCCGCGCCACTTGTGGGATGAGGGTCTAGTGTCTGACACTGACGGTACATGTATCTCACACCGACGATACTTTCTATTTAGGGTTTCTCCTCTACCGCTCCTCGACCTCTCGACGACCCTCGTTCCCGATAAAATAAAGAGGAAGAAGAAGAAGAAAAAAGAAGAAAAGAAAGAATAGAGGAGAAGACTTCCTCTTCTTCCTCTCCTCTTCTTCTCCCTCTTCTTCCCCTTCTTTTTTCTTCTTCTTATTTATTTCTCCTCTTCTTCCTCTCCTCTTCTTCTTCTTATTTAGTTCTCTCGACCCCTCATCCCTCTCCCTGATAACATATTTTTTTCTCCCCTCGACACCTCTCGACCTCCCGTCCCACTCCCGACCCCTCATCATCATCTATCACCCCCTCGTTTTCTTTAGCATATATCCATGAACAAAATAGAGGAGAAGATCGAAGAAAAAAAAGAAGCCTTCCTCTTCTTATTTTCCTTTTTCCACTCCTTCCTTTTCTTCTTCTTCTTCTTCCTTCTTCCTCTTTTCTTCCTTTTCCTTATTTTACTTTTTCCTCTACACTAACCTAAAATCGATATCTACTAATTAACAACCTAAATAAAAAAATGAATACATATATGAAGAAAAACATCATATAAAAAAACATTTTTGACATATTTAGCATATTCTGATCCATAGTTCAAAATTTTCAAATTTCATTCAAATGAAATTCGAATCGGATTCAAATAACTTGTTGAAAACCTATTCTAAACCTCTCCAAAAATTCCGAAATTTTGCCATCGCCTTTGTCTTGCATCAGCACCTCACCACAATTTTTTTTTTAAATTCCAAAAATGCCCAAAGCCATCTAGCATTTCATCAAACACCTTCTATATGGACAAAAAAAATTCCTCCTATTCCAAAAAATTCAGAAAAGTGGACAGCGCATTGCTGCTGCTCCACTTCTCCTCTCCTCTACTTCTCCTCGGGCGCTCGGGGCCGGCGGAGCAGGGGCGGAGCAAGGGCGCAGGGGCGGAGCCGGGGCGCTCGGGCGGCGGCGACCATGGAGCAGGGGCGGAGCAAGGGCGCTCGGGCGCAAGAGTGGCACTCGAGAGGGGGGCTCGCTTTGAGGGGGGCGGCGACGGCTGGAGTCCGGCGACGAGGACGGCGGGCTCGGGGCGGCATGCGGGGACGGGGACGGTAGCCGGGGCGTCGGGCGTCGGGCAAGGGGCCGGCGCGGGCGACGGCGAGGGCGGGACGGGGCGGTGCGCGTCGGGGCAGGGACGAGGGCGACGGCGACGGGGGTGGGCCGGGGCGGCGCGCGTCGCGGGCGACGGCGACGAGGGTCGGGGGCGACGGCGAGGATGGGGGCGGGCGGCGTCGGGGCAGCCTGGCGGCGTCAGGGGCGGCAACTGCAAGATGAGAATGAAAAATTCCAAAGTGTGGCCTTATATAGAAGAGGCTTTAGTCTCGGTTCGTGGCAGCAACCGGGACTAAAGGTGGGCATTAGTTCCGGTTGGTGCCACGAACCGAGACCAATGGCCTCTTTTCGGCAGCCCAAAGGGCAGGAAGCGAATCCCATTGGTCCCGGTTGGTGGCACCAACCGTGACTAAAGGGGGGCAATGGTCACGGCTGGTGCCACCAACCGGGACCAATGCCACCTTTAGTCCTGGTTGGTGCCACCAACCGGGACCAATACCCTTGTGCTGCCCCGCGCCCATAAGTTTAGTCCCACATCGCTAGTTGAGAGCGCCCAACACCAGTTTATAAGCTCTGCTGCCTCCTCCCTCTCGAACTCCTCTGAACTGCAGGCCTATGGGCCTAATTTGACATTGCTTTGCCTGTGGGCCTATTGGGCCTTCTTCGGGCCTGAATCCTGGCCCATGTAGGGTTTCTAGTCGTATTCAGGCCGTGGAGGCCCAGTAGGTGGCATTTTTTTGGTTTTTTCTTTTTTATTTCTACATTTTTTTGGTTTTTTATTTTTTTATTTCTACTTAAAACTAAATACTTACAGTTTTTTAGTGATTTCTTTTTGCTTTTAGGTCACAAATATTATAAACTTTCTGTTAGTGCCATTAGTTTTAAATTTTAAATAGTTTAAATTTGAATTTTTAAAAATTTGTGTGAATCACTAGTTTATGAATAACTTTACTATAAAATTAGAATTTTTTTCTATTTATTTTTTATTTCTACTTAAAACTAAATACTTACAGTTTTTTAGTGATTTCTTTTTGCTTTTAGGTCACAAAAATTATAAACTTTCTGTTAGTGCCATTAGTTTTAAATTTTAAATAGTTTAAATTTGAATTTTAAAAATTTGTGTGGATCACTAGTTTATGAATAACTTTACTATAAAATTAGAATTTTTTTTCTTCTTTGCTCTTTATTTTTTATTTATACTTACAATTAAATACTTATAGTTTTTGATTTTTAGTCACACAATTATAATTCTTTTTGCTCTTGAAGAATATTATACTTTTATTTTAGTTGATCATAACATAATATTTTAATTGATTGTTTTTATTTTCATAAAAGTTTTGTAGTTCATTCTGTTTGCTATTAATTCATTCTTTGAGTTAAATGACTCGAAATTGGAAAGCATTTCAAAATTAACTCTGAAAAGGTTGAAAGTTGGCATGGTATCATCATTTCACCCACATCGCATGTTCCAAAAAGTAGAGAGGGTTACGACAAAAACTTGATGCACTTCGTGTACAAAATGGACAATCACTTTCGAAGTATCAAAGTTTCGAACCATAAGACATGAAAGCATTTCAAATGAACTCTGAAAAAGTTGAAAGTTGGGATGGTATCATAATTTCACCCACATAGCATTTGCTTATTGCGGGAGAAAAGTCTTCACTTTTTCTTCGCTTGTGTCATTTGCTTATTGCGTCGTAACCATGGATAATCTTCATTGTTTATCAGGATGCTTGGGTCAGCCTTGACATTGAAGGGAGGAATTTCATGAAACTTTTCATAATCTTCAGACATGTCTGTCTTGCCGTCCACTCCCAGGATGTCCCTTTTTCCTGAAAGAACTATGTGGCGCTTTGGCTCATCGTATGATGTATTCGCTTCCTTATCTTTTCTTTTTCTCGGTTTGGTAGACATGTCCTTCACATAGATAACCTGTGCCACATCATTGACTAGGACGAACGGTTCGTCAGTGTACCCAAGATTTTTCAGATCCACTGTTGTCATTCCATACTGTGGGTTTACCTATACCCCGCCGCCTAACAGATTGACCCATTTGCACTTAAACAAAGGGACCTTAAAATCAGGTCCGTAGTCAAGTTCCCATATGTCCACTATGTAACCATAATATGTGTCCTTTCCACTCTCAGTTGCTGCATCAAAGCGGACACCGCTGTTTTGGTTGGTGCTCTTTTGACCTTGGGCGATCGTGTAAAATGTATTCCCATTTATCTCGTATCCTTTGTAAGTCAATACAGTCAAAGATTGTCCCCTGGACAACAAGTACAACTCATCACAAACAGTGTTGTCACCTCTGAGACGTGTTTCCAACCAACTGCTGAAAGTCTTGATGTGTTCACATGTAATCCAGTCGTCGCACTGCTCCGGGTGTTTGAAGCACAGACTATTCTTGTGTTCATCGACATACGGGGTCACCAAGGTAGAGTTCTGTAGAACTTTGTAGTGTGCTTGAGACCAAGAATATCTGTCCCTGCATATTATTGAGTCTCTTCCCAGAGTGCCTTTTCCAGTCAGTCTCCCCTCATACCGCGATTTAGGGAGACCTATCTTGTTAAGGCCAGGAATGAAGTCAACACAAAACCCGATAACATCCTCTGTTTGATGGCCCATGGAGATGCTTCCTTCTGGCCTAGCGCGGTTATGGACATATTTCTTTAGGACTCCCATGAACCTCTCAAAGGGGAACATATTGTGTAGAAATACGGGCCCCAGGATGACAATCTCGTCGACTAGATGAACTAGGACGTGCGTCATGATATTGAAGAAGGATGGTGGGAACACCAGCTCGAAACTGACAAGACATTACACCACATCACTCCTTAGCCTTGGTACGATTTCTGGATCGATCACCTTCTGAGAGATTGCATTGAGGAATGCACATAGCTTCACAATGGCTAATCGAACATTTTCCGATAGAAGCCCCCTCAATGCAACCGGAAGCAGTTGTGTCATAATCACGTGGCAGTCATGAGACTTTAGGTTCTGAAGCTTTTTCTCTGGCATATTTATTATTCCCTTTATATTCGACGAGAAGCCAGTCGTGACCTTCATACTGAGCAGGCATTCAAAGAAGATTTCTTTCTCATCTTTCGTAAGAGCGTAGCTGGCAGGACCTTTATACTGCTTCGGAGGCATGCCGTCTTTTTCGTGCAAACGTTGCAGGTCCTCTTGTGCCTCGGGTGTATCTTTTGTCTTCCCATACACGCCCAAGAAGCCTAGCAGGTTCACGCAAAGGTTCTTCGTCACGTGCATCACGTCGATTGAGGAGCGGACCTCAAGGTCTTTCCAGTAGGGTAGGTCCCAAAATATAGATTTCTTCTTCCACATGGGTGCGTGTCCCTCATCGTCATTCGGAACAGCTAGTCCACCGGGACCCTTTCCAAAGATTACGTAGTGTAAATCATTGACAATAGCAAGCACGTGATCACCGGTGCGCATGGCGGGCTTCTTCCGGTGATCTGCCTCGCCTTTGAAATGCTTGCCTTTCTTTCGACATTGATGGTTGGTCGGAAGAAATCGACGATGGCCCTGGTACACATTCTTCCTGCATTTGTCCAGGTATATACTTTCAGTGTCATCTAAACAGTGCGTGCATGCGAGGTATCCTTTGCTTGTCTGTCCTGAAAGGTTACTGAGAGCGGGCCAATCATTGATGGTCACGAACAGCAACGCCTTAAGGTTAAATTCCTCCTGTCTGTGCTCATCCCACGTACGTACACCGTTTCCATTCCACAGCTATAAAAGTTCTTCAACTAATGGCCTTAGGTACACATCAATTTCGTTGCCGGGTTGCTTAGGGCCTTGGATGAGAACTGGCATCATAATGAACTTCCGCTTCATGCACATCCAAGGAGGAAGGTTATACATACATAGAGTCACGGGCCAGGTGCTGTGATTGCTGCTCTGCTCCCCGAAAGGATTAATGCCATCCGCGCTTAAAGAAAACCATACATTCCTTGGGTCCTTTGCAAACTCATCCCAGTACTTTCTCTCGATTTTTCTCCACTTCGACCCGTCAGCGGGTGCTCTCAACTTCCCATCTTTCTTTCGGTTCTGACTGTGCCATCGCATCAACTTGGCATGCTCTCCGTTTCTGAACAGACATTTCAACCGTGGTATTATAGGAGCATACCACATCACCTTCGCAGGAACCCTCTTCCTGAGGGGCTCGCCGTCAACATCACCAGGGTCATCTCGTCTGATCTTATACCGCAACGCACCGCATACCGGGCATGCGTTCAGATCCTTGTATGCACTGCGGTAGAGGATGCAGTCATTAGGGCATGCATGTATCTTCTCCACCTCCAATCCTAGAGGGCATACGACCTTCTTTGCTGCGTATGTACTATCGGGCAATTCGTTATCCTTTGGAAGCTTGTTCTTCAATATTTTCAGTAGCTTCTCAAATCCTTTGTCATCCACAGCATTCTCTGCCTTCCACTACAGCAATTCCAGTACGGTACCGAGCTTTGTGTTGCCATCTTCGCAATTGGGGTATAACCCTTTTTTGTGATCCTCTAACATGCTACCAAACTTCAGCTTCTCCTTTTGACTAATGCATTGCGTCCTTGCATCGACAATGACTCGGCGGGGATCATCATCATCGGGCACATCGTCTGGTTCCTCTTGATCTTCAGCAGTTTCACCCGTGGCAGCATCATTGGGCACATCGTCTTGTTCCTCTTGATCTTCACCAGCTCCCCCCGTTGCAGCATCACCGTATTCAGGGGGCACATAGTTGTCATCGTACTCTTCTTCTTCGCCGTCTTCCATCATAACCCCTATTTCTCCGTGCCTCGTCCAAACATTATAGTGTGGCATGAAACCCTTGTAAAGCAGGTGGGAGTGAAGGATTTTCCGGTTAGAGTAAGACCTCGTATTCCCACACTCAGTGCATGGACAACACATAAAACCATTCTGCTTGTTTGCCTCAGCCGCATCGAGAAACTCATGCACGCCCTTAATGTACTCGCGGGTGTGTCTGTCACCGTACATCCATTGCCGGTTCATCTGCGTGCATTATATATAATTAAGTGTCCAAATTAATAGAAGTTCATCATCACATTAAAACCAAAGTGCATACATAGTTCTCATCTAACAACATATATATAGCTCTCCAGAGCATCTAATTAATTAAACCATACATTGAAACTATGTAAAACATTTCAATGCGAAAACAAATGCGATCATAATCGCAACCAAGGTAACAATTGATCCAACGGCATAATGATACCAAGCCTCGGTATGAATGGCATATTTTCTAATCTTTCTAATCTTCAAGCGCATTGCATCCATCTTGATCTTGTGATCATCGACGACATCCGCAACATGCAACTCCAATATCATCTTCTCCTCCTCAATTTTTTTTTATTTTTTCCTTCGACAAATTGTTTTCTTCTTCAACTAAATTTAACCTCTCGACAATAGGGTCGGTTGGCATTTCCGATTCACATACATCCTAGATAAATAAAATCTATGTCACGTTGGTCGGCATAATTTTCATAAACAATAAATGAACCAATAGTTATGAAGATAATATACATACCAAATCCGAATCATAGACAGGACGAGGGCCGACGGGGGCGGATACCAAAACCATCGCACTATATAAGATGCAATAATAAATGTAAGAAAATGATACAAGTATCTATCTAAACAGACAAGTAAGAATATTTTTTCTTTCAGAAAGAAGATAAGAACAAGAGGCTCACCACGGTGGTGTCGGTGATGAGATCAGCGCGGGTGATCGACGGCGGTGAAGACGGGGACGGGGCGTGACGGACCGCTAAATCTAGACAAATCTCGAGGAAAATGGAGCTTGGAGGTCGAGCTTCGAGAGGAGAAAGTTTAAGTAGTGTGGCTCGGGCATTCCATCGAACACCTCATGTGCATAGGAGGTGAGCTAGAGCACCACAAACCCCTCCCCTCGCCGGCCAGAGAAAAACAGAGCACTGGAGTGCTCTGCTCGCGGGCGAGGGTATATATAGGCACCTCATTGGTCCCGGTTTGTGGCATGAACCGGGACTAAAGGGGAGCCTTTGGTCCCGGTTCAGGCCACCAACCGGGACCAATGGTGGTGGGCCAGGAGCGAGGCCCATTGGTCCCGGTTCGTCCCACCAACCGGGACCAAAAGGTCCAGACGAACCGGGACCAATGGCCCACGTGGCCCGGCCGGCCCCCTGGGCTCACGAACCGGGACCAATGCCCACATTAGTCCCGGTTCTACACTGAACCGGGACTAATGGGCTGAGCCGGCCTGGACCATAGCCCTGTTTTCTACTAGTGTTTATAAGCCCCGCCGCCGCTGCTGTCTCGAGCTCCTCTCTAAAGCAGGCCTTCTGGGCCTACCTCTGCTACTCTGCCCTGTGGGGCCTATTGGGCTTGCGGGCCTGCATCCTGGCCCAACAACAGGTTGGGTTTCTAGTCGTATGCAGGCCGCTGTGGCCTGGTAGGTGGGCTTTTTTCATTTAGTTTTCTCTTTTCTGCTTTATTTATTTTTTTTATTTTTTTTAGTTGTTTTTTGCTGTATTTAGAGTTTCTTTGTGAATATTTTTGATAGTTTTTAGAAACTTTCAGTTAGTGCCGGTAGTTTTTAAATTTGAATAGTTTAAATTTTGAATTATTTGAAATTTGTGTGAATAACTTAACTTTAAAAATACATTTTCCAGTGATTCTTTTTCTTATGTTTAACATTAGTGTGTTTTATCATTATATTCAATTTGGTAATACTTAAGTTATTTAAAAATGAAATGCCTTTGTAACGGATGTATTTTTGTCCGAAACCCTGATACTTCGAAACAGATTGTCCATTTTGTACACGAAGTGCATCCAGTTTTTGCGGTAACCCTCTCTACTTTTTTGCACATGCTATGTGGGTGAAATTATGATACCATGCCAACTTTTATCCTATGTGTGTGTGTGTGTGCATGTAGTGTGTGTGTGTGTGCGTGCGCGCGCGTGTGTGTGCGCTACGGTCAGCACCAGCGCCGGCGCCGGTGTGCGCTACGATCGATTTGAGGGGGGGGGGGGGGCGGGGGAGGGGCTCACAGCGCGCGCGGACAAGGTCGAGGCGACGGCGACGGCGAGCGCGAGGTCGATCCAAAGGCGACGGCGACGGCGAAGCGAGGGGATCGGCGACCGGGACGGCGACGGGGGTGCCGCGGAGTCGACGGGGACGACGCGACGAGGACGGGGGCGTCGCGGAGTCGACGGGGATGGCGCGACGGGGGCGGCGACGGCGCGGGACCGGGTGGCGGCAGAGAGAAGTGGGAGATGAGAAACTGAAAATTTTCGAAGTGTTTCTTATATAGGGGACACCTTTAGTACCGGTTGGAGCCACCAACCGGTACTAAAGGCCTATTTTGGCCAGGCCAAGCGGGGGGGGGGGGAGCACCCCCCTTTAGTACCAGTTCCTGGCTCCAACCGGTACTAAAGGCCCCCCCTTTAGTACCGGTTGGTGCCACGACCCGGTACTAAAGGGGGTGCGCTGCCAGGCGAGGGGCGCAGAAGTTTAGTCCCACCTCGCTAGCCGAAGGGCAGTCACACCTGCTTATAAGCCCCGCCGTCGCTGCTGTCTCGAGCTCCTCTCTAAAGCAGGCCTTCTGGGCCTACCTCTGCTACTCTGCCCTATGGGGCCTATTGGGCTTGCGGGCCTGCATCCTGGCCCAACAACAGGTTGGGTTTCTAGTCGTATGCAGGCCGCTGTGGCCCGGTAGGTGGGCTTTTTTCATTTAGTTATTTCTTCTCTCCTTTATTTATTTTGTTTTATTTATTTTTAGTTGTTTTTTGCTGTATTTAGAGTTTCTTTGTGAATATTTTTGGTAGTTTTTAGAAACTTTCAGTTAGTGCCGGTAGTTTTTAAATTTGAATAGTTCAAATTTTGAATTATTTGAAATTTGTGTGAATCACTAGTTTGTGAATAACTTAACTTTAAAAATACATTTTCCAGTGATTCTTTTTTGTTATGTTTAATATTAGTGTGTTTTATCATTATATTCAATTTGGTAATGCTTAAGTTATTTAAAAATGAAATGCCTTTGTAACGGATGAGTTTTCTTCCGAAACCCTGATACTTCGAAACAGATTGTCCATTTTGTACACGAAATGCATCCAGTTTTTGTGGTAACCCTCTCTACTTTTTTGCACATGCTATGTGGGTGAAATTATGATACCATGGCAACTTTCATCCTTTTCTGAGTTTATTTGAAATGCTTTTCAATTTCAGGGTCATTTAGCTGAAAAAATCATTAAATGCATGAAAGAATTTGCTTGCACATAAAATTTCTTCGCGTTTCAAATGCCAAAACACATAACTAGCTACCCTAACTATTACAGAGATTCCCTCCTGGGTGTGAAACACAGAAGAAAGTGATGATAGCTAAGCCGATCAGATCCCAGATCTTTGGGTGTGAAACTTTTTCTTCGCGTGTGTCCCTTTGCGTCGTAGCCATGGCAAATCTTCATCATTTAACAGGATGCTCGGGTCAATATTCACTATGAATGGAGCAATTTCATCAAACTTTTCATAATCTTCTGACTTGTCTGTCTTGTCATCCACTCCCACGATGTTTCTCTTCCCAGAAAGAACTATGTGCCGCTTTGACTCATCGTACGATGCATTCGCTTCCTTATCTTTTCTTTTTCTTGGCTTGGTAGACATGTCCTTCACATAGAAAACCTGTGCCACATCATTGGCTAGGACGAATGGTTCGTCTGCATACGCAAGATTGTTGAGATCCACTGTTGTCATTCCGTACTGCGGGTCTTCCGTTGCCCCGCCTCGTGTCATATTGACCCATTTGCACCGAAACAAAGGGACCTTCAAACCACGTCGATAGTCAAGTTCCCATATGTCCTGTATATAACCATAATATGTTTCCTTTCCCGTCTTGGTTTCTGCATCAAAGCGGACACCACTGTTTTGGTTGGTGCTCTTCTTATCTTGGGCGATCGTGTAAAATGTATTACCATTTATCTCGTACCCTTTGAAAGTCATTATATTCGAAGATGGTAACCGGGACAGCAAGTACAGGTCATCTTCAATAGAGGTGTCATGCATGGTACGTGCTTGCAACCAGCTGGCGAAACTCCTGGTTTGTTCACGTGTAATCCAGTCATCAGACCGCTCCGGGTGTTTGGAGCATAGCAAATTCTTGTGTTCATCCATATACGGAGCCACCAAGGCGGAATTCTGTAGAACTGTGTAGTGTGCTTCAGTGAGAGAATGTCCGTCCATACATATTATTTGTTCCCCTCCTAGCGTGCCTTTTCCATCCAGTCTGCCCTTATGCCGCGATTCAGGAACACCAATCGGCTTAAGGTCAGGAATAAAGTCAATACAAAACTCAATGACCTCCTCATTTTGACGGCCCTTGGAGATGCTTCCTTCTAGCCTAGCACGGTTATGAACATATTTCTTTAAGACTCCCATGAACCTCTCAAAGGGGAACATATTGTGTAGAAATATAGGACCCAAAACGTTAATCTCTTCGCATAGTTGAACTAGGACGTGCGTCATGATGTTGAAGAAGGATGGTGGGAAAACCAACTCGAAACTGACAAGACATTGCACCAAATCATTCTGTAACCTTGGTATGATTTCTGGATCGATTACCTTCTGAAAGATTGCATTGAGAAATGCACATAGCTTCACAATGGCTAATTGAACGTTTTCCAGTAGAAGCCCCCTCAATGCAACCAGAAGCAGTTGCGTCATAATCACGTAGCAGTCACGAGACTTTAGGTTCTGAAACTTTTTCTCTGCCATGTTTATTATTCCCTTTATATTCGACGAGAAGCCAGACGGTACCTTAATACTGAGCAGGCATTCAAAGAAGATTTCCTTCTCTTCTTTGGTAAGAGCGTAGCTTGCATGACCCTTATGTATGCTGTCTTTTCTGTGCATACGTTGCAGGTCCTCCTGTGCCTCAGGTGTATCTTTTGTCTTCCCATACACGCCCAAGAAGCCAAGCAAGGTCACACAAAGATTCTTCGTCACGTGCATCACGTCGATTGCGGAGCGGACCTCGAGGTCTTTCCAATAGGGCAGGTCCCAAAATATAGATTTCTTCTTCCACATGGGTGCGCGTCCGTCAGCGTCATTCGGAACTGGTTGTCCACCAGGACCCTTTCCAAAGACCACCTTGAAATCCTTGACCATATCATGTACATCAGCACCAGTACGGTGGCGAGGCTTCGTTCGGTGATCTGCCTCACCATTGAAATGCTTGCCTTTCTTTCTTACGGGATGCCTGCTCGGAAGAAATCGACGATGTCCCAGGTACACATTCTTCTTACAATTTGCCAAATATATAGTGTCGGTATCGTCCAAACAGTGCGTGCATGCGCGGTATCCCTTGTTTGTCTGTCCTGAAAGGTTACTGAGAGCAGGCCAATCATTGATGGTCACGAACAACAACGCATTTAGGTCAAATTCTTCCCCCATGTGCTCATCCCACGCACGTACACCTGTTCCATTCCACAGTTGTAAGAGTTCTTCAACTAATGGCCTTAGGTACACATCAATGTCGTTGCCGGGTTGCTTAGGGCCTTGGATGACCACTGGCATCATAATGAACTTCCGCTTCATGCACAACCAAGGAGGAAGGTTATACAAACATAGAGTCACAGGCCAGGTGCTATGGTTGCTGCTCTGCTCCCCAAAAGGATTAATGCCATCTGCGCTTAGACCAAACCATACGCTCCTTGCGTCATCTGCAAACTCCTTCCCGTACTTTCTTTCGATTTTTCTCCACTGCGACCCGTCAGCGGGTACTCTCAACTTTCCGTCTTTCTTACGGTCTTCTATGTGCCATCGCATCGCCTTGGCATGCTCTTTGTTTTGGAACAAACGTTTCAACCGTGGTATTATAGGAGCATACCACATCACCTTGGCAGGAATCTTCTTCCTGGGGCGCCGGCCCTCGACATCACCAGGGTCATCGCGGCAGATCTTATAGCGCAATGCACCACATACTGGGCAAGCGTTCAAATCCTCGTACTCACCACGGTAGAGGATGCAATCTTTAGGGCATGCATGTATCTTCTGCACCTCTAACCCTAGAGGGCAGAGAACCTTCTTTGCTTCGTACGTACTCTCGGGCAATTCGTTGTCCTTTGGAATCATATCCTTTATCATTAACAGCAACTTTCCAAATCCCTTGTCAGATACACCATTCTCTGCCTTCCATTGCAGCAATTCCAGTGTGGTGCCCAGCTTTTTCTTGTCACCTACGCAATTCGGGTACAACAATTTTTTGTGATCCTCTAACATGCGCTGCAACTTCTTCTTCTCGAAATCACTTGCACAGTTTCTCTTTGCATCGGCAATGGCCCGACCTAGATCATCAACGGGCTCATCTGATGCCTCTTCTTCAGCTTCTTCCCACATTGCCGGCTCAGCTTCTTCCCGCATTACCGGCTCAGCTTCTTCCCCCATTGTTGTATCATCGTATTCAGGGAACCCATGGCCAGGATAGCTGTCGTCGTCCTCTTCTTCTTCATTGTCTTCCATCATAACCCCTCTTCTCCGTGCTTGGTCCAAACATTATAATGGGGCATGAAACCGGTCTTAAACAAGTGGACGTGAATGGTTCTTGACGTAGAGTAATTGTGACCATTCTTACAGCGAGCACATGGACAAGGCATAAAACCATCCGCCCGCTTGTTTGCCTCAGCCGCAAGCAGAAAAGTACGCACGCCCTCAACGAACTGGGGAGAGCATCGGTTATCGTACATCCATTGCCGGCTCATCTTCATTACACAACATCGAATAGACCAAATTAATACAAGTTCATACATAAAGTTCATACAACACTTAAATGCAACAAACAAATAACTCTCTAGCTAAAGCATTTAAATGCAACAACAAATACGATCAAGATCGCAACTAAGGTAACAATGGATCCAACAGCATAATGATACCAAGCCTCACTATCGATGGCATATTTTCTAATCTTTCTAATCTTCAAGCGCATTTTCTCCATCTTGATCTTGTGATCATCGACGACATCGGCAACATGCAACTCCAATTCCATCTTCTCCCCCTCAATTCTTTTCAATTTTTCTTTCAAGTACTCGTTTTCTCTTTCAACTAAATTTATCCTCTCGGCAATAGGGTCGGTTGGAATTTCAGGTTTAGATACCTCCTAGAAAAAATTTCTATGTCAACTTGATGGGCATAATTTGTCATAAACACGAAATGCAACTAGTTTTAAAAGAGAATATACATACCACATCCGAATCATAACAAGGACTAGGGCCGACGGGGACGGATATCAAAACCATGGCACTATATGTATAACAAACAACGTACGGGTAAGATAATTATACGAGTAACTATATATCCAAATCACACACATCAATTTTTATATAAAATTTCATGAACAAGAAGCTCACCACAAGGTGGTGGCGGCGACGGGACGGTGCGGGTGATCGACGGTGCCTACGATGGAGATTTAGAAGGCACTAAGTAAACCACACCTACATATGCAAACTAAGTGTTATTTTTTACCTCAAATTGCATATAAATCAAATACTAGCACACATATATATATATCCTCCCAAATTACTAAACTCACAAATTAATCACTATATAAACCAATGCAAGAGCTAATCTAGCAATGAGAGATGAAAGGACAAAGTTGCTAACCTTTGTGATCATTTGAATGGATGAGGGCCTTCAAATCTTGACAAATTTTGGGCAAATTTTGTGATGAACTCAAGAGGAAGAAGGGAAGAACAGAGGAGAGGGACGGAAAGGGAAAGGGGGAAGAACAGAGTGCTGGTGGACGAAGGGTTTATATAGGACGACCTTTAGTACCGGTTCGTGCCAAGAACCGGTACTAAAGGGGCTGGAGGGGCGCCTGTCTGACAACATCCTGTCACCACTCTCATTAGTACCGGTTCGTGGCACGAACTGGTGCTAAAGGTTCGCCACGAACCGGTACTAATGAAAGCGGCCTGGCTAGCCGTTGGAACCGGCACTAATGTATACATTAGTGCCGGCTCAAATACAAACCGGCACTAATGTGCTTCACGATTGACCCTTTTTCTACTAGTGTACTCAGTCGGGAAATGACTGATCTGGACCTTTAAGTGTTCATAGTGACGGTGCCATGTCTCTTTGAGGTTCTTAATGAAGAATTCAGCATGCGTGGTGAGGTCTGCATCATCTTCCGAACGGATTGAATCAAGCACCTCAACACGTTGGTTCTTCAGGTCAAGACAGATCACGTAGTGGTGACCACACTTGTCGTGTGGGTCATGTGGTGAAAGCTCCTGGAACATGGGGAACATGACCTGCATTTAAAAAAGTGAGGAAAATGAGAATCAGCGTTCGCGTAAAGAACAACAGAGGGACAAAGGAATTAGAATCACGTAGAAAAACTCTGGTTATGGGTGGGGGTAGTTGAAATAAAGTTGCCGTCCATGTGTGAACAAAAGTATGCCATGTATTTTACTGTCAAGTTGCCACATAGTTTGCGCGGCATGCAAAAATCAAATAAGTCAGTGTGCACGGCAGCTGTTGCCACATGAAAACAGCTGCCACGTAAAACACAACTGCAGATGATGGCAACAGAAAGCACACCTTGTGAAAAAAAAGTGCAGACATTGAAGGAGTACTCACATATTTCTTCATTGTGAGCTTGAAATCACCGTGTTGGGCAAAGTTCTTCCTCAGGATTTTGTGGTGGAAGTCACCGTCCCATATTTTGCAGGTCACACTGTAATGCATGATTGTCTTGTCGGCGCACACATCGGTGTGGTTGTTGATGTAGTCAATCCCGCATGCAACTACGTTCGTCGACATTTTGCCGTTTGGCCTCACGGACTCAGCAAGATCACCAAGGTCGACGTACGTCGCTCCGCATTGAATGACTTTGGTTCTGTCCAAACATGAGCTATATGAAAACAATATAACATGGAAGGATCATGCCTACTAAGTAAAAAAAATTTATGAAAGAACTAAAACAATATAACATAGAAAGTACGAAGGATGTGAATGGTAAAAAAGGAGCAAAGAAAAATGAGATGTTATGGGGTGTGGTCGTTTACGCTTTCAGCTCCTTCATGTGCTTGCCGCTGGACCTCGCATTTCCAAACCGCTTGACGATATCGTACAGCTGGGTCTGTTCTTTAGTGGCCCTGAATTCGGGCTCGTAGTCTTCCGCGGGAGGTGGGTGCACTACCCTCTGCTGCCTCACAGAACCAGGAGTGGCACTCCTAATGGTATCCTCAGATACCGTGTCTGCAGGCACGTTGGAACTTGATTGCCCTTGCCCTCGTGAGGACTTCCTCTGCAATGCTGCCTCCTCAAGCATGCGGTAAGTTTCTTCAAGAGACGGTGAAACCTCCTCAGGTGTGGCTGCAGTGATAAAAAAAGTGGGTTAGGATACCTAGGAAATCAAAAGCAGATGGATTGTGAGAAAAGATGGGGTGCATGATGTGAGTTGTAGGTAGGAAAAAGTGGGGCAGTTGCCATGTGTGGTCCAGCTGTAGTGACCATGTCATAGCAACTACAGTTGCCATGTAGTTGGAATGTAGTTGCCATCTAGTTGGAATGTAGTTGCCATGTCACAGCAACTACAGTTGCCATGTTGTGTCAACTGCACTTGCCATGTGACTGCTTTATGAAAAAATGCAGCATGGAAACAAAAAAATGCAGGTGACATGGTGTTGAATCAATTCCAGTTGACATGTGTGATGCACTGTGTTTGCCATGTTGTGGAGACTACGGTTGCCATATTGAATCAACTTCAGTTGCCACATGGTTGCCCAAATGTAAAATGCAGCATGGCAGAAAAAAAAGTAGGTGACACGGTGCATCAAATCCAGTTGCCATGTCATCGCATGTCAGTTGCCATCACAAGTGAGAACCCCCCAAAACAAAATATATGATTGGGACAACAGTGAAACTACACAGACGTGTGCAAGAAAAATCATATGGACATGGCAAGTGTACCTGCCACAATCGGCTCTGCGAACTTGACAGCCTTCCTGCCCTCGACCATTGGCTGCGCCATCATTGCAGGCATGCCTCCTGGGAATGCAAAGGCAACTAGCATAGGATCTTGCACAACCGGTTGATCTTTACTGATGGCAAGGTTGAAACTCGGTGGGGTAAAGGCCATTGGGTGCCTCTCATTCCTGCTGGCCGGACCACGAATGACTTGCGGGGGAGAATCCAAGGGTGAAAGATCAACAAACATATCTAAATCGGCCGCTGCAGAATGATCGTCCTTATTTGCAGGGCGGGGCGTGTTGTCAGTGGTATCAACCGTAGCTTTCATGACAATCTTCTTGTTTGGGCTGTAGGGGACACCGACGTTGACTGGGAGCCTGGAAGTGCGCAGATTTATGCTGGGGATTTCCACTTCAGGAAAAGGTGCAGTCTGCTCCGGGTGTTCACCTGCGTCACTCGTGCCCGGCTTGACACCTGCATCAGTTGTGCTCCGGTCTTCAGGTTTCTCCGTCACATTGCTTTTGGCAGGTGGTGGGAACAGTGTGGACGCAGGAACAAAACCAGACTCGTCTCTCCTGCTCCTGGCTACTGTCGGTGCGTTCAGTATGTCTGTTGGTTGCTTGCGGGGGCTACGACGCCTAGGTGGTAGACCAGCACGCGAAACAGTTGCCTTAGCAGTATCTGCACCGCCAGGAGCTGGAGCTGTTGTGCCAGGACTCTCACCTGTAGATGGCATGTCCTTGTGAACTGCCGCCTCGACCGCTTCTGTCGTGGACACAGGAGTGCCACCGCGCACGCACTTGGAATTAGTGTCAGATGAGCGGGAATCTTCCTTGCCTAGGTTTGTCTCGGGAGCGTCCACTTCAACGCTTGCTGATGGGGTGGCATGACTCACAGCAGCATCCTTTATTGCCAGAAGGGTTGGCAGTATTTCAGTTGTCCTGGCAGATACCGACTCGTCACTCCCCGATGTACGGATGCCTGTTGTTGTAGGCTGCACATCTGCAGCCGGCGGAGATGGTCTGCCACTTGCATCAGAGTTGGTGGGAGCGGTCAACGGTGTAGCAGCAGTATTGTCGACTGGTGCCTCCTGTACATCTGAGTTGCCCCCTGTTGACAACTTTGAATGCATGCGTTCGAGCGGGTCCTTACTGATATGCTTGGACCCACGCGTAGTAGTCTTCTTCACCCTGCAAAAAAAATGAAGCGCATGAAAAAGGTATTTAAAAATGAAACAAAATTATGTTTGCCTTGGTACAAATCTTAAGAAAATGGAAAAACAGGTGGAAAAGCTGGCAGTTGCCATGTAAGGGGAATGTCAATTGCCATGTGTCATAACTAGCAGTTGCCATCCAGCAGCAGTTGCCTTGTTAGCAACCTTGAAAGAATGATAAAAATGTCTGATCTGCCATGAATGCAATTTCAAACCTAGGCGTGGGATGAGCTCACAAGACAATGGTAAAAAGATGGCAGTTGCCATAAGGTACATTAAAGTTACCATTTGGCCTACATTCCAATTGCCATGTGAAAAACAAAAATAGAAGTTGCCACACGTTTAGAAAGTAAATAAAATATCATTTGGTAAAACAACGGTTGCCACGTGGGGGGTGATGACAGAAGACAATGTGACAAGCTAAACGAATGCATTGGAAAATCAAAAAATGTAGCGCTATGTCAATGAAAGCGGATGAAGAAACCTACTTCCTGACTACCTTCCTCAGGTCTGGCAACACGACGGGATCCCCGGTGTTGGTTGTCGTCGTGCGAGGAGATGTCCTGGTGGAAGTGGTATCACCGGCAATGGGGGCACCTTTGTTCAACCGAGCAGAAACACGGGTTGGCGTTGGCGCCTGTTTCTTCGTAATTGCTCGTCCACCAGCTGTCGGCTCGCTGCACGTATGAGATGGAGGTCAAAAAAAAGAGGTGGCAATTGTCAGTCAGCAATCTCGTTGCCGCGTTTGACAGAACACAAGTGCAAAAAAGAGGATGAGTCTGTTCGAAGAAAATAGACAAAGCAAAAAGCTAAGATGAAAGTCGAACCTCTTCCTGGCAGCTACAGGGTCGGTCCTAGACCTCTTGTCAGCAGAAACTTGCCCAGCACCCTCTGGTGCCATCCCCCTCTTTGATGGCAAAACCCCTTCGCCTCTCACAGCCATGTGTTGTTTGACTTTATCCGGTTGGGGGACATCTGTTGCATCCTTGCCCTTGTTACCACCTGCGCGAACTTCAGCGCGTTCATCATCATCGGTGTCCTCTTGCACATTATCCATGACATCATCGTCATCCTTGCTGAGACCAGCGTCTCCACCTAGTTCATCTTGTGTGTCAGCGGGCTCCTGGGAACTGTTGTAGTCATACCGGCCACGGCAACCGGTTGTTCGGTGTGTACGTTCTGGGACGAATGAAGTGAATTGCCTCGCAACCACGTCGCCGTCAGAGCCACTGAGGGACGTCCACCCCTCAACCAACTTCTCGAGCAAGCCAATCATTCCAGATGCAAACTGCCCTATTAGCTGCTCAACAGGTGCCCTCGCCTGTACACAAAACAAAGAGGCATCAATGACAACCCCATATTGCAATCACTTGCACGACATCGAAAAATAGTCCACGGCAAACCATATAGGTAGATCTTTTGATTACCTCTTAAGGACAAGACGGAGCTAAGTGCACGTCCATCCACTTTTCAACGTTTTGAGGCCCCCCAAACACGCTGTAGTCTATAGAATGCTTGGCCATCAGCTGGGAGAGAGAAAAAAAAGTAGCAATGATATAAGAGAGAGAATGATGAACACTGACTAGCAGTTCATGTGTTGCAAAAAAAAGCAGAACTAACCTGCAGTTTACCATATTTGCTATCAGTTACCCTGTCTGCAGCAAGCACAGCCTTGACAGCATCGATAGTCCACGCAGAAACTACAGACTTGTGCGCAGGCAGCGGGCCTCCTGTCCCAGTGAAGTCCACGGTGGACAGATCAAGGCAGTCGACGTACATGAGCTGATGTACAACAATTTTAAAAAGAAAGAAAAATCAGTTGCGGTCATGGTATTTTACGACAAATAACAGGATAAAATATATGGTATTTTATGAAGAATATGCCATCTGCATGTGCTACTTGCCATCATAGAGTGATGGCAGTTGCCATCATAGTATGATGGCAGTTGCCATGTTGTCATGTTGGCAGTTGCCATCACAGTATGATGGCAGTTGCCATATAGTCATGATGGAAGTTGCCACATAATCAACATGGCAGTTGCCATCTTGTTATGATCATGTTGACATGCATGAATTAAGATGTGTTAAAAAATAGTGTTCACATAAAGGACCGGTAAAAAAATACCATTAAATGCAGTCGACAACCCTTCTGGTACACCTTGCTTGCAAATGCATCATGCAGGAAGTCGGCAATGAACTTACACCAGTTCATGTTCTTCACATCTTTCAGTTTCGCCTGCACCGCATAAAATTCAGGATAAGGAGTTGCCGCGTCAGAATTCCAATGGAAAAAACAACAAAAAAAATTGTCAGTGACTAGCTTGCACATGACATCGGAGCAAAAAAATTGAAGGAAAAATAATGTAGTAAAGATAGATCATTCACCAGGATGGGGAAGCATTTGTTGCTTGGGCGAAGAGAAGTGGTCGGCGCGAAAACGGCTGAGATGAGGTACATGAGTAGCTTCATTTTGAAAACATCTCTGTGCGTCGTCATGGCCTCCAACGAATCTGCCACTGCAGTCGTGTTCGGCATGGATTCCAACCCAGGAAACAAACGAGGGAACAGCGCTTCCTCGATCTCGTTGTTGACCTCGTACGGGACTTTGATATGTCCACAGGGCACACCCAACGTGCAGAACACGGATTCCTCATTCAGCGGTAGTCTTCCGCGTCCCGGAATCATGAATTCTCTGGAGGCGGGGTCATAGATCTCACCAAGCCAATCGCATACAGGGTTGACAAGGTTCGTGCACCGGACAACCATCATAGACTGCATACCCATCTCAGCAGCAGCCCCCTTCTGAGCGTTGCTGAATTTGTCAGTCAACACAGTCAGTCGTTCTTGGGAGGCTCTGTTGCGAATACGTTTCTTCTTCTGCAAAAAAACAGACATAAAGTGATCAGTTGTTGCCATGTTTTTACAAACAAAAACAGGATATCAGTTGTTGCCGCATTTTGCAATGTAATGAAATTTTAGTTCGTGCCAGACGATTGCGGGCTCAAAGGTGTCAACCATTAACATACATGAGGAAGAAGGGGGGTGTGTGTGAACATTTACCTCATCACCCTCTTTTCTCCGCCCAGTTGCCCGATTACGCTGTGGTGGATCCATGAAATCATCATCATCGTTTTGACGATTGCCATGAGCCATTCTGCTGAGATGGGAACATATCAAATTGTCATGGTGGAAAATGTAAATGCAAGGGGGTCAGCAAAAACACTTGCCGCATGCAACGCATACGTATGGCATCTGAAACATTTCATATGCAAATTCGGTTGCCACATTGTGCAGACAGTTTGCCATACTGTCTTATATGCAGAAATGGCAGCAGGCAGTCTGTTCACACTCTATTTGCCACACTGTCTTATATGCAGAATGGCAACAGGCAGTGTGTTCGTACTCTATTTGCCATATGAATATACTACGTAGATGGCAACAAGCACACTTTAAGTGCGCAGTGGTTGCCATCCAGTGCACTTGGCTCTTGAATGCCCATTGACTACCGATTGTGGCAACTGTCACACCGTGGTTGCTGTCACATAACATTCAGAAAACACACTAGCCGCAATGAAAATAGAATGGTTGTGGCACCTAACACAGGAATTCAGCAATCTTAGTTGCCACACGGAAAAAAGAGCGTGTGTTTGGTAAATATCACATTAGTTTAGCAGAATTAGTTGCCACATGGAAGAGCGTGTGTGTGGCAAGTATCGCATTACTTCAGCAAAATTAGTTGCCATGTGCGAAAGCTAACATGTGACAACTAACACAGTCGTTTTCAGTAATTTGTTGCCGCAAGGGGAAACACGTTTGTGGCAACTAT
>NC_053028.1:672852896-673021769 GCF_003073215.2 Triticum urartu
TATGCGTGTGAATTACAGAAAGTGCGAACCCTTGTCCTAGAGGTTCAATGCTCATAAAGGAGGGGCGTTACTGGTAATGTCTGCAGTAAAGTGTTGTAAATGTCCATAAAGCTATGGTTTAAGTCCTGACCGTTGCAGAGTGGAGGGTTTCTCATCTTCTGGTGGTCGAGTGTCTTCAAGGTGGTCGAGTGAGCACATCTTCGTGGTCGAGTGGATGATGGTTTCTCTTTGACTGCTTCTGATTCTTTGTAGAGATGTCCTTGGGGAGGGTATGTTGGACAGATCCATGACCCTACCCTAGGTACATAGCTTCATTATTAGCCCCCGAATGGATCAGGTTTTGAGTGAGGAAGGAGTTGGGAACACTTCCGACCCATTCTTTGTGCTCTGAGTATATCTTGTTCTGGAACAATGAGTTGAGGTGACGATGTCGACTCCTTTCTCAGTCGCCTTGGTCCATCCTTGGTTTTTGTCGAGTGAATTTTCATGGTAGAATTCCGAATGATAATGTAGAGGATGTTTGTCTTCAGTCTGTGCTCTGCTCTCCGCGGATTTCGCGGGATTCAAATTTTGGGAAGTGCGCCAAATGGACAGAACCGAGGTTATCGGGACGGATTAGGCAAGCCTCCTCGATCCCCGCGCCACCTTTTTCGCCACGTACTGCGCGCACGACTGTTGCGGGATTTGTTTAGATCATCTGGGTCCACCAGTCAGTCACTCGGGGGACAACCTTATAAAAGGCCCCAGACCAGGCCTCTGCCCCGTGCGCTCCCATTCTCTCTTCTTCTTCTCCCGATCTCTCCGCCACGCTCGCTTCCGCTCTCGTCGCCGGACTCTCACTCGAGCTCGACCCGTCGCCATGGGGAAAGAGAAGACGGTGGCGCTGGAGTGCGTGAAGAAGACGACCACGAAGGCGAAGGGCAAGTGGACCAGCCGGGGCGGATCCTCCTCGAGATCCGGCCTGCCGCCGGGCTGGATCCTGGGGGACTGGATCCGCTCGAGAATCACCCATGACGACCTCGACGACCTCGATGACCTCGAGAATCACACAAGTTGGCACGGCTCCCGGGGAACGAAACCGAGCCGCAGCCAAGGGAGGGTGAGTGTGTTCTCCTCGCCACCCATGTAGATCGCGGATTCTCACTGCCTCCTCATCCTTTCTTCCGGGGTTTTTTGAACTTCTTTGGGGCTCAACTTCACCATTTCACTCCAAACATCATAGTCTATCTGGCTTCTTTCGTGTCGATGTGTGAAAATTTCTTGGGCTGTCGACCGCACTGGGTTCTTTTCAAACACATCTTCACCTGCCGCTCCCAGTCGGTCAAAAAGGCCAATCCGAGTGACGAGAAGACACAAGTGATCCAGATGTGCGGGGGTTTGGAGATCCAGATGAGGAGCAAGAGTACCTTCCCAACCATGATCCTTCCCGATTCGGTCCGGGGCTGGCAGTCGACTTGGTTCTACTGCAAGGATCAGCCGCCCCCGTGTCAGTCGACTGGACTTCCTCCCTTTTCCTTGGCTCGAGTGGAGAAGCCAGCCCCCCCTGAAGGTAGTTCCAGAAGAGAAGGCGCATGTCAAGGTGCTGGTCGAGCGGGTCGTCCAACTCGTCCGCGACGGGGTGACCGGGATGGACCTGCTAGAGGTCTTTCTCGGTCGACGCATCCAACCGCTTCAGGCGCGTGATCATCCGATGTGGATGTACTCTGGGCTCGAGGATTCCCCTCGGATCCACCCGGAGGATGTCAGCGAGGATACCTTGGAGAAGTGGTTGATGGGGATCACCAGCAGCAAAGACAACCCTCGGGGGTCTAGGAGGGTGATTCCATTCGACAACTCGCACCAACCGGAGCAGGTATAATTCTGTTTTATCAAGTATATTTCCAATTCACCGTATGACATCTTGTTTATGGTCGATTGAATTTCCTTTGATCGTTGACTTTTCAGGCCCTCATCGACATGTACTCAATGCCCAACGGAGTGCAGGAGCAAGACGTCGAGGAAGAAGCGAGCGGGGGCGAGAGCGGCGAGAGGCACTCGGATGCCGAGGAGGACGAGGAGAGCGACGAATCGACTGATGACGAAGAAGTCAACTCGCCTCCTCGCAGGGAGAGGAGATCCAAACATGCTCATGACCCGGCGAGCGCTCCGGACTTGGTGGCTGCGCCAATTGGACAGTCTTCGAAGCGTCCCAGGACGTCTTCCCCAACGCCGACTGAGAAGGCTCCAAAGCAGTCCAAAATTGTGCCGCCTCCAGCGCCGAAAGCACTGAAAGCCAGCCCCTCCAAACTGCCAAAAGCTTTGCCCAGGATCAAAGTGACCGTCCCTACTATCTCCAGGTAATCATCTGACTTGTCCTTTTCGTCGACTCGATTAACTGGACGTAACCGATTGAATGCGGGTCTTCGCAGTGCTGCTACGTCAGGAACCTCTTCTCTCCAGTACTGGGACGAGGAGATGGAAGATGTGGTAACCTCCAACCCAGGTATAAACTCTTTCCTTGGTCGATTGCATTCTAGTGGTTCACTTGGGGTCGAATGATCTGCCTTGCAGCTCCACCCAACGTCATCGATCTTCCAGATGACGATGAAGATGTGGCTCTTAAGCCTAGGAAGAGCAAGAAGGTAGCAGCTGGTAGGATGTCTCGGCAAGAACCAACTACGACACCTCCCGTCCGTCAACCTGAAGACGCGGGCAGGGCCTCTATGACCTTCGCTGCACCCTTGGTGAGTGAGCACCCCGCACCGTCGACTGCGTCTGTGATTCCTTCAGTCGTCCAACTCCACGCCACGGAGCTCCAAGCCGCCGCACCTGGGCCGTCTGCTCACTTTTTCACCAGCTATCCCGTCCCGGACAACCAGTCGGAAGCGGCTGCGGAAGCCATCCGACAGGCTGACATGATGATGGAGCGGGTGAAGACGGTGCATGAGAACAGCCAGGCTGCCTATGACGCCAGTGCTGCTCTTCGGGCCAATGTCCAGGTGAGTAGACTTTCCGACTGTTTTTGCTCTATGAGGAAATGTTAGACGAAAAATGTTCTTTTACACAATCTCCTTTTGTTTGCGTCGAATTAGAGCACCCACTGGGTGTTTTGTTGTTTTTGGTAGTTTCGTTCTTCCACTCGTTCTGGGCGAGTGGGATCTGAACCGGTGGGGGCACGCTAAGTGCACCCACTGGGTGTAGTCCCCGAGACCGCGGTCCACTGCTGGCAGTCGACTGGGGTCTGAGTTCTACTTTCCTTTCTTTTTCACTCCTTACACTCGACTCAGGCGTACCGGTCGAGTAGGATCCGAACCGGTGGGGCACGCCAAGTGCACCCACTAGGTGTAGTCCCCGAGACCGCAGTCGACTGCTGGCAGTCGACTGTGGTCTGAACATCTTTTTTTTGACTTGGTCCGGGCGGCCGGTCGAGTTGAGTCTTAGTCAGCGGGGGCACGCCAAGTGCACCTGCTGGGTGTAGCCCCTGAGACCGCAGTCGACTGTGTACAGTCGGCTGGGGTCTAAGCGAACTTCTTTAGGTTTTATTCACTCGGAAGTAAACAACCTTTAATCTTATCGACTGATCCGTCTTTTGCCTTCTGCAGAAGTCTTGTACTCTTATTTCTAAGTTTGCTGAACATGAGGAGAAGCAGAGGCAACTCAACCTAGACTTGGAATTGGCCTAGCAGAATCTGAAGAAATCTCAAGGCGAATCTGAAGAAAACTTCTTTAGGTAACTGACTGTCGACTGACTTTCAATATATTTCTTTGATCTCTTATTTGATTCGATTGTTTCTTTTGCAGAGAAAATGAAGTTGGCTATGGAGAAGAAGGACTCGTACCTTGCCGCCGCGCAAAAAGCAGCCCAAGATAAAACTGCTCTCGCAGACCAGAAGCTTTCTTCAATCGGAACGCTGGAAGGGGAGGTGAACAAACTGAAATCTTGTCTTAATGAAGCTAACCGCGAAGTGACCAGTCTGAAGAAGGGCAAGGTTGTCCTGAATGAAAAGTTGGAGTCTGCGATCCGCAAGAAGAATGACATGGAAGCTTATCTGAGGACTCTTGCCAAGAAGCTCTATCTCACGCTGGAAGGTATTTCTTCTAAACCGACTGTGTTGATGCTTGCGATCGGATCTTGCTCGGTTGATTCACTAATTTTTGGCTGCAGAATTCTGCCAAGACTTCGACGAGGAAACTGGAAGGGTCGAGACGGGTCTGGACCCTATCGCTTCTCCAGTCTGCGACGAAACTACAATGAACGTGTTCCGACTGGAGTCCCGTATCGCTAGCGCCACAAGCTACCTCGTGCGCCTGAAGGAGGTAGTCTCTCGAATCGACTCATCGCTTTGGCCGAGGGCGACGCTTCAAAATGACCTGGAATCCCTAATGACTCGACTGAGCGAGATCCCTGACCGAGTGCAAGAATGGAAGAAATCCTCCGCCCGGTGTGGTGCTGATGTGGCGCCGTCCTTGGTGCGAGTCCATTGCAAGGAGGCTCGTGAAGACAAGCTGGCTGCGATCAAAGTCGCTAACACCAAAAAGCATGACTTCCAGTCCTTCATGGAGACTTTCATTGCTACCGCTACTCGGATCGCTGATGGGATCGACCTGGACTCATTCGTGGAGCCTGCCAGCCCTCCTCCAGCCGAGTGAACAAACTTATGAAACTTGAATCTGCTTTAAATTTGCCTCAGGATGCCGAGTGATTGCTGTAACCGTTGAACTCCTTCGGGCTTGATGCCCGAGTACTTTTGATTTGCTGCTTGGAACTTTTAGAATTTATCTGAATTTGGTTTATCTCCGAATGTGCTTGCATTTGCCTTCGAATGGACTTTGCTCACTGCGTGGAATAGTCTTTGCACTGGAGACGCAGCTCTGAGGTGGCGGCTCCAGTCGAGCTGCGCTTCGTCGTCCTTGCAGATAGGGATGGAGAGGACGTTGTACTTGTGCCGTAGTTCCGAAGGAGAAGGTTGCAGTCGACCTGCACCTCGTCGTCCTTGCGGATATGGGTGGAGCGTACGTTGTACTTGTGCCGTAGCTCTGAAGGAGAAGGTTGCAGTCGACCTGCACCTCGTCGTCCTTGCGGATATGGGTGGAGCGTACGTTGTACTTGTGCCGTAGCTCTGAAGGAGAAGGTTGCAGTCGACCTGCACCTCGTTCGTCCTTGCAGATAGGGATGGAGCGAACGTTGTACTTGTGCCGTAGCTCCGAGGGAGAAGGTTGCAGTCGACCTGCACCTTCGTCGTCCTTGCGGATAGGGATGTGAACTTAGCGAGACTGATGTTGGGGAACGTAGCAAAATTCAAAATTTTCCTACGTGTCACCAAGATCTATCTATGGAGTCATCTAGCAACGAGGGAGGAGTGGATCTACATACCCTTGTAGATCGCGCGCGGAAGCGTTCAAGAGAACGGGGTTGATGGAGTCGTACTCGTCGTGATCCAAATCACCGATGATCCTAGCGCCGAACGGACGGCACCTCCGCGTTCAACACACGTACGGAGCAGGACGTCTCCTCCTTCTTGATCCAGCAAGGGGAGGGAGAGGTTGATGGAGATCCAGCAGCACGACGGCGTGGTGGAAGTAGCGGGATTCCAACAGGGCTTCGCTAAGCGCTGCGGGAGGAGGGAGATGTGTCACGGGAGGGAGAGGGAGGCGCCAGGCCTTAGGATGGTTGCTCCTCCTTTTCCCCACTATATATAGGGCCAAGGGAGAGGGGGAGGCGCAGCCCTTGCCCCTTCCTCCAAGGAAGGGTGCGGCCAAGGGTGGGGAGGAGTCCATCCTCCCCAAGGCACCTCGGAGGTGCCTTCCCCCTTTAGGACTCTCCCCTTTTTTTCTCTCTTGGCGCATGGGCCTCTTGGGGCTGGTGCCCTTGGCCCATATAGGCCAAGGCACACCCCTACAGCCCATGTGGCCCCCCGGGGCAGGTGGCCCCACCCGGTGGACCCCCGGGACCCTTCCGGTGGTCCCGGTACAATACCGGTGACCCCGAAACTTGTCCCGATGGCCGAAATAGCACTTCCTATATATAAATTTACCTCCGGACCATTCCGGAACTCCTCGTGACGTCCGGGATCTCATCCGGGACTCCGAACAACTTTCGGGTTACCGCATACTAATATCTCTATAACCCTAGCGTCACCGAACCTTAAGTGTGTAGACCCTACGGGTTCGGGAGACATGCAGACATGACCGAGACGCTCCGGTCAATAACCAACAGCGGGAGCTGGATACCCATGTTGGCTCCCACATGTTCCACGATGATCTCATCGGATGAACCACGATGTCAAGGACTTAATCAATCCCGTATACAATTCCCTTTGTCTATCGGTACGATACTTGCCCGAGATTCGATCGTCGGTATCCCGATACCTTGTTCAATCTCGTTACCGGCAAGTCTCTTTACTCGTTCCGTAACACATCATCCCGTGATCAACTCCTTGATCACATTGTGCACATTATGATGATGTCCTACCGAGTGGGCCCAGAGATACCTCTCCGTTTACACGGAGTGACAAATCCCAGTCTCGATTCGTGCCAACCCAACAGACACTTTCGGAGATACCTGTAGTGTACCTTTATAGTCCACCCAGTTACGTTGTGACGTTTGGCAACACCCAAAGCATTCCTACGGTATCCGGGAGTTGCACAATCTCATGGTCTAAGGAAATGATACTTGACATTAGAAAAGCTTTAGCATACGAACTACACGATCTTTGTGCTAGGCTTAGGATTGGGTCTTGTCCATCACATCATTCTCCTAATGATGTGATCCCGTTATCAATGACATCCAATGTCCATGGTCAGGAAACCGTAACCATCTATTGATCAACGAGCTAGTCAACTAGAGGCTTACTAGGGACATGGTGTTGTCTATGTATCCACACATGTATCTGAGTTTCCTATCAATACAATTATAGCATGGATAATAAATGATTATCATGAACAAGGAAATATAATAATAACTAATTTATTATTGCCTCTAGGGCATATTTCCAACAGTCTCCCACTTGCACTAGAGTCAATAATCTAGTTCACATGGCCATGTGATTAGCACTCACAGGTCACATCGCCATGTGACAAACATCCAAAGAGTTTACTAGTGTCACTAAACTAGTTCACATCATCATGTGATTAAGACTCAATGAGTTCTGGGTTTGATCATGTTGCTTGTGAGAGAGGTTTTAGTCAACGGGTCTGAACCTTTCAGATCCGTGTGTGCTTTACAAATCTCTATGTCATCTCCTAGATGTAGCTACCACGTTCTATTTGGAGCTATTCCAAATAACTGTTCTACTTGGAGCTATTCTAAATTGTTGCTCCATTATACATATCCGACATCTCTACTCAGAGCTATCCGGATAGGTGTTAAGCTTGCATCGACGTAACTCTTTACGTCGAACTCTTTATCACCTCCATAATCGAGAAAATTCCTTAGTCCACTAGTTACTAAGGATAACTTTGACCGCTGTCCTGTGATCCATTCTTGGATCACACTTGTACCCCTTGACTGACTCATGGCAAGGCACACTTCAGGTGCGGTACACAGCATAGCATACTGTAGAGCCTATGTCTTAAGCATAGGGGACGACCTTCGTCTTTTCTCTCTATTCTGCCGTGGTCGAGCTTTAAGTCTTAACTTCATACCTTACAACTCAGGCAAGAACTCCTTCTTTGACTGATCCATCTTGAACACCTTCAAGATCATGTCAAGGTATGTGCTCATTTGAAAGTACTTTTAAGCGTTTTGATCTATCCTTATAGATCTTGATGCTCAATGTTCAAGTAGCTTAATCCAGGCTTTCCATTGAAAACACTTTCCAAATAACCCTATATGCTTTCCAGAAATTCTACGTCATTTCTGATCAACAATATGTCAACATATACTTATCAGAAATTCTATAGTGCTCCCACTCACTTCTTTGGAAATACAAGTTTCTCATAAACTTTGTATAAACCCAAAATCTTTGATCATCATCAAAGCATTCATTCCAACTCCGAGATGCTTACTCCAGTCCTCAAAAGGATTGCTGGAGCTTTGCATACTTATTAGCATCTTTCAGGATTGACAAAAACTTTCCGGTTGTATCATATACAACCTTTCCTCAAGAAAATCGTCGAGGAAACAATGTTTTGACATCCTATCTGCAAGATTTCATAAATAATGCAGTAATCGCTAATATAATTCCAACAGACTCTTAGCATCGCTACGAGTGAGAAAGTCTCATCGTAGTCAACTCCTTGAACTTGTCGGAAAACATCTTAACGACAAGTCGAGCTTTCTTAATGGTGACATTTACCATCATTGTCCGTCTTCCTTTTAAACCCATCTGTACTCAACAGCCTTACGACCATCAAGTAGTTCTTCCAAAGTCTACACTTTGTTTTATATATGGATCCTCTCTCGGATTATATGGCCTCGAGCCATTTATCGGAATCCAGGCCCACCATCACTTCTCCATAGCTCGTAGGTTCATTGTTGTCTAGAAACATGACTTCCAAGACAGGATTACGTACCACTCTGAAGTAGTACGCATCCTTGTCATCCCACGAGGTTTGCTAGTGACTTGATCCAAAGTTTCATGATCACTATCATAAGCTTCCACTTCAATTGGTGTAGGTGCCACAGGAACAACTTCCTGTGCCCTGCCACACACTAGTTGAAGAGACGGTTTAATAACCTTATCAAGTCTCCACCATCCTCCCACTCAATTCTTTCAAGAGAAACTTTTCCTCGAGAAAGGACCCGATTCTAGAAACAATCCCTTATTGCTTTCGGATCTGAGACAGGAGGTATACCCAACTGTTTTGGGTGTCCTATGAAGATGCATTTATCCGCTTTGGGTTCGAGCTTATCAACCTGAAACTTTTTCACATAAGCGTCGCAGCCCCAAACTTTTAAGAAATGACAGCTTAGGTTTCTCTAAACCATAGTTCATACGGTGTCATCTCATCGGAATTACGTGGTGCCCTATTTAAAGTGAATGTGGTTGTCTCTAATGCCTAACCCATAAACTATCGTGGTAATTCGATAAGAGACATCATGGTATGCATCATATCCAAATAGGGTGCAGTTATGATGTTCGGACACACCATCACACTATGGTGTTCCAGGCTGTATTAGTTGTGAAACAATTTCCACAATGTCTTAATTCTGTGCCAAACTCGTAATTCAGATATTCATCTCTATGATCATATCATAGATCTTTTATCCTCTTGTCACGACGATCTTTCAACTTCACCCTGAAATTACTTGAACCTTTCAATAATTCAGACTCGTGATTCATCAAGTAACTATACTCAACATCTACTCAAATCATCTGTGAACTAAGAACATAACGATATCCACTACATGCCTCAGCACTCATTGGACTGCACACATCAAAATGTATTACTTCCAACAAGTTGCTTTCTAGTTCCATTTTACTGAAAACGAGGCTTTCAGTCATCTTGCCCATGTGGTATGATTTGCATGGCTCAAGTGATTCAAAATCAAGTGAGTCCAAACGGTCCATTTGCATGGAGTTTCTTCATGCATATACACCAATAGACATGGTTCGCATGTCTCAAACCTTTCAAAAACGAGTGAGCCCAAAGATCCATCAACATGGAGCTTATTCATGCGTTTTATACCGATATGACTTACGTGGCAGTGCCACAAGTAGGTGGTACTATCATTACTATCTTTTGGCATGAACATGTGTATCACTACGATCGAGATTCAATAAACCATTCATTTTAGGTGCAAGACCATTGAAGGTATTATTCAAATAAACAGAGTAACCGTTATTCTCCTTAAATGAATAACCGTATTGCGATAGACATAATCCAATCATATCTATGCTCAACGCAAACACCAAACTCGATGGTAGAGGGAGCGTGCGATGCTTGATCATATCAACATTGGAAACACTTCCAACACATATCGTCAGCTCACCTTTAACTAGTCTCCGTTTATTCCGTAGCTTTTATTTCGAGTTACTAACACTTAGCAACCGAACCGGTATCTAATACCCTGGTGCTACTAGGAGTACTAGTAAAGTACACATCAACACAATGTATATCCAATATACTTCTATCGACCTTGCCAGCCTTCTCATCTACCAAGTATCTAGGGTAATTCTGCTCCAGTGGCTGTTCCCCTTATTACAGAAGCACTCAATCTCGGGTTTGGGTTCAACCTTGGGTTTCTTCACTAGAGCAGCAGCTGAATTGCCGTTTCATGAAGTATCCCTTTGTTCCCTTGCCCTTCTTGAAACTAGTGGTTTCACCAACCATCAACAATTGACGCTCCTTCTTGATTTCTACTTTCGCGGTGTCAAATATCGCGAATATCTCAAGGATCATCATATATATCCCTGATATATTATAGTTCAACACGAAGCTCTAGCAGCTTGGTGGTAATGACTTCGGAGAAACATCACTATCTCATCTGGAAGATCAACTCCCACTTGATTCAAATGATTGTTGTACTCAGACAATCTGAGCACAAGCTCAACAATTGAGCTTTTCTCCCTTAGTTTGTAGGCTAAGAAAATCATCGGAGGTCTTATACCTCTTGACGTGGGCACGAGCCTGAAATCCCAATTTCAGTCCTCGAAACATCTCATATGTTTTCGCGACGTTTCAAAAACCGTCTTCGGTGCCTCAACTCTAAACCATTTAGCATTACGCACTGAACTATCATGTAGTCATCAAAATGTGTATGTCAGATGTTCGCAACATCCACAGACGACGTTCGAGGTTCAGCACACTGAGCGGTGCATTAAGGACATAAGCCTTCTATGAAGCAATGAGGACAATCCTCAGTTTACGGACCTAGTCCGCATAATTGCTACTATCAACTTTCAACTAAATTTTCTCTAGGAACATATCTAAACAGTAGAACAGAAACGTGAGCCACGACATAATTTGCGAAGACCTTTTGACTATGTTCAGGATAATGAAGTTCATCTTATGAACTCCCACTCAGATAGACATCCCTCTAGTCATCTAAGTGATTACATGATCCGAGTCAACTAGGCCGTGTCCGATCATCACGTGAGACGGACTAGTCATCATCGGTGAACATCTTCATGTTGATCGTATCTACCATACGACTCATGCTCGACCTTTCGGTCTTCTGTGTTCCGAGGCCATGTCTGTGCACATGCTAGGCTCGTCAAGTTAACCCTAAGTGTTTTGCATGTGTAAAACTGTCTTACACCCGTTGTATGTGAACGTAAGGATCTATCACACCCGATCATCACGTGGTGCTTCGAAACAACGAACTGTAGCAACGGTGCACAGTTAGGGGAGAACACTTCTTGAAATTTTAATGAGGGATCATCTTATTTACTACCGTCGTTCTAAGCAAATAAGATGTATAAACATGATAAACATCACATGCAATCAAATAATAGTGACATGATATGGCCAATATCATGTAGCTCCTTTGATCTCCATCTTGGGGCTCCATGATCATCTATTACAAGAACATGATCAATCTCATACATCACATATATCATTCATCACATCCTTTTGGCCATATCACATCACATAGCATACCCTGCAAAAACAAGTTAGACGTCCTCTAATTGTTGTTTGCATGTTTTACGTGGCTGCTATGGGTTTCTAGCAAGAACGTTTCTTACCTACGCAAAAACACAACGTGATATGCCAATTGCTATTTACCCTTCATAAGGACCCTTTTCATCGAATCCGATCCGACTAAAGTGGGAGAGACAGACACCCGCTAGCCACCTTATGCAACTAGTGCATGTCAGTCGGTGGAACCAGTCTCACGTAAGAGTACGTGTAAGGTCGGTCCGGGCCGCTTCATCCCACGATGCCGCCGAATCAAGATAAGACTAGTAACGGCAAGCATATTGAACAAAATCAACGCCCACAACTACTTTGTGTTCTACTCGTGCATAGAAACTACGCATAAACCTGGCTCTGATACCACTGTTGGGGAACGTAGCATAAATTCAAAATTTTCCTACGTGTCACCAAGATCTATCTATGGAGTCATCTAGCAACGAGGGAGGAGTGTATCTACATACCCTTGTAGATCGCGCGCGGAAGCGTTCAAGAGAACGGGGTTGATGGAGTCGTACTCGCCGTGATCCAAATCACCGATGATCCTAGCGCCGAACGGACGGCACCTCCGCGTTCAACACACGTACGGAACGGAGACGTCTCCCATGCCTTGATCCAGCAAGGAGGAGGGAGAGGTTGATGGAGATCCAGCAGCACGACGGCGTGGTGGAAGTAGCGGGATTCCAACAGGGCTTCGCTAAGCGCTGCGGGAGGAGGGAGATGTGTCACGGGAGGGAGAGGGAGGCGCCAGGCCTTAGGTATGGTTGCTCCTCCTTTTCCCCACTATATATAGGGCCAAGGGAGAGGGGGGAGGTGCAGCCCTTGCCCCTTCCTCCAAAGAAGTGTGCGGCCAAGGGGGGGGGGAGGAGTCCATCCTCCCCAAGGCACCTCGGAGGTGCCTTCCCCCTTTAGGACTCTCCCCTTTTTTTCTCTCTTGGCGCATGGGCCTCTTGGGGCTGGTGCCCTTGGCCCATATAGGCCAAGGCACACCCCCTATAGCCCATGTGGCCCCCCGGGGCAGGTGGACCCCCGGGACCCTTCCGGTGGTCCCGGTACAATACCGATGACCCCGAAACTTGTCCCGATGGCCGAAATAGCACTTTCTATATATAATTCTTTACCTCCGGACCATTCCGGAACTCCTCGTGACGTCCGGGATCTCATCCGGGACTCCGAACAACTTTCGGGTTACCGCATACTAATATCTCTATAACCCTAGCGTCACCGAACCTTAAGTGTGTAGAGCGTACGGGTTCGGGAGACATGCAGACATGACCGAGACGTTCTCCGGTCAATAACCAACAGCGGGATCTGCATACCCATGTTGGCTCCCACATGTTCCACGATGATCTCATCGGATGAACCACGATGTCAAGGACTTAATCAATCCCGTATTCAATTCCCTTTGTCTATCGGTATGCTACTTGCCCGAGATTCGATCGTCGGAATCCAATACCTAGTTCAATCTCGTTACCGGCAAGTCTCTTTACTCGTTCCGTAACACATCATCTCGTGATCAACTCCTTGGTCACATTGCGCATATGATGATGTCCTACCGAGTGGGCCCAGAGATACCTCTCCGCTTACACGGAGTGACAAATCCCAGTCTCGATTCGTGCCAACCCAACAGACACTTTCGGAGATACCTGTAGTGCACCTTTATAGTCACCCAGTTACGTTGTGACGTTTGATACAACCAAAGCATTCCTATGGTATCCGGGAGTTGCACAATCTCATGGTCTAAGGAAATGATACTTGACATTAGAAAGCTTTAGCATACGAACTACACGATCTATTGTGCTAGGCTTAGGATTGGGTCTTGTCCATCACATCATTCTCCTAATGATGTGATCCCGTTATCAACGACATCCAATGTCCATGGTCAGGAAACCGTAACCATCTATTGATCAACGAGCTAGTCAACTAGAGGCTTACTAGGGACATGGTGTTGTCTATGTATCCACACATGTATCTGAGTTTCCTATCAATACAATTCTAGCAGATAATAAATGATTATCATGAACAAGGAAATATAATAATAACTAATTTATTATTGCCTCTAGGGCATATTTCCAACATGGACTGCAGCTAAGCCTCCTAGTGAGAGAACTTAGGCGAGTACTGGACTGCAGCTAAGCCTCCGAGTGGGAGGATTGCTCTCCACTCGGTAGGATTTTTTCAAACTTAGGCGAGTACTGGACTGCAGCTAAGTCTCCTAGTGAGAGAACTTAGGCGAGTACTGGACTGTAGCTAAGCCCCCGAGTGGGAGGATTGCTCTCCACTCGGTAGGATTTTTTCAAACATAGGCGAGTACTGGACTATAGCTAAGCCTCCTAGTGAGAGAACTTAGGCGAGTACTGGACTGCAGCTAAGCCTCCGAGTGGGAGGATTGATCTCCACTCGGTAGGATTTTTTCAAACTTAGGCGAGTACGGGATTGCAGCTAAGTCTCCTAGTGAGAGAACTTAGGCGAGTACTGGACTGCAGCTAAGCCCCCGAGTGGGAGGATTGCTCTACACTCGGTAGGATGTTTTCAAACTTAGGCGAGTACTGGACTATAGCTAAGCCTCCTAGTGAGAGAACTTAGGTGAGTACTGGACTGCAGCTAAGCCTCCGAGTGGGAGGGTTGCTCTCCACTCGGTAGGATTTTTTCCAACTTAGGCGAATACTGGACTACAACTAAGTCTCCTAGTGAGAGAACTTAGGCGAGTACTGGACTGCGGCTAAGCCCCCAATTGGGAGGATTGCTCTCCACTCAGTAGGATTTTTCAAACTTAGGCGAGTACTAGACTGCAGCTAAGTCTCCTAGTGAGAGAACTTAGGCGAGTACTGGACTGTAGCTAAGCCCCCGAGTGGGAGGATTGCTCTCCACTCGGTGGGATTTTTTCAAACTTAGGCGAGTACTGGACTGCAGCTAAGCCTCCTAGTGAGAGAACTTAGGCGAGTACTGGACTGCAGCTAAGCCTCCGAGTGGGAGGGTTGCTCTCCACTCGGTAGGATTTTTTCAAACTTAGGTGAGTACTGGACTATAGCTAAGTCTCCTAGTGAGAGAACTTAGGCGAGTACTGGACTGCGGCTAAGCCCCCGAGTGGGAGGATTGCTCTCCACTCGGTAGGATTTTTTCAAACTTAGGCGAGTACTGGACTGCAGCTAAGTCTCATAGTGGGAGAACTTGGGCGAGTACTGGACTGCCGCTAAGCCTCCGAGTGGGAGGATTGCTCTCCACTCGGTAGGATTTTTTCCAATTTAGGCGAGTACTGGACTACAACTAAATCTCCTAGTGAGAGAACTTAGGCGAGTACTGGACTGCGGCTAAGCCCCCGAGTGGGAGGATTGCTCTCCACTTGGTAGGATTTTTTCAAACTTAGGCGAGTACTAGACTGCAGCTAAGTCTCCTAGTGAGAGAACTTTGGCGAGTACTCGAAAGCAGCTAAGCCCCCGAGTGGGAGGATTGCTATCCACTCGGTAGGATTTTCTTTCGAACTTAGGCGAAACGGATTCGTGACTAAGCCCACCCACTGGGGGATTTCAGAAGTAAATAAGAACACAACAATCGAATGATAGGAACATAAGCTCTTGTCTTTGAAAAACAAATTACAAAGGTGTTTCTGATTACATTTTATTTGAACGAGTGCTTAAGTATAAAAGGGGCGGAGCAGCTCCGCTTTCCACGCCCGTGGCTCATCTTTTTGGTGCTCAATACTGTAAAGATGGTATGCTCCGTTGTGGAGAACTTTGGTGATGATGAAGGGGCCCTCCCAAGTCAGGGCAAGCTTGTGTGGTTTCTGTTGATCCACTCGAAGAACCAGGTCTCCTTCTTGAAAGGCTCGACCCCTCACATTTCTGGCGTGGAATCGACGCAAGTCTTGGGGATAAATGGTCGACCGGATCAAGGCCATCTCTCTTTCGTCCTCTAAGAGGCCGGCTGAATCTTGCCGGGCCTGCTCTGCTTCCTCTTCGGAGAAGAGCTCGACTCGGGGTGCGTTGTGGAGCAGGTCACTTGGTAGAACAGCTTCGGCTCCATAGACTAAGAAGAAAGGAGTTCGTCCGGTCGACCGATTAGGAGTCGTCCTTAAACCCCACAGAACTGACGGAAGTTCATCAACCCAAGCGCCTGCTGCGTGTTTGAGATCACACATCAGTCGAGGTTTCAGTCCTTTGAGAATTAGGCCATTGGCTCTTTCTGCTTGTCCGTTCGACTGCGGGTGAGCGACTGAAGCATAGTCGACTCGAGTGCCCTGAGAGGCGCAGAAAGCACTGAACTCATCGGAATCGAAGTTCGACCCGTTGTCCGTGATGATGCTGTGTGGGACTAGATATCTGAATGTCAATTCTTTGATAAAACTGACAACGGTGCTAGCATCAAGGTTCTTGATAGGTTTAGCTTCGATCCATTTGGTAAACTTGTCGACTGCAACGAGCACATGAGTGAAACCGCTCCTGCCAGTTCTCAGTGGTCCAACCATATCCAATCCCCAAACAGCAAAGGGCCAGATGAGGGGGATGGTCTTCAGGGCTGACACTGGCTTGTGAGACATGTCGGAGTAAAACTGGCAGCCTTCACATCTGTCGACTATATCTTTCACCATTTCATTTGCTCGTGGGCAATAGAATCCAGCTCGGTATGCTTTAGCCACGATGGCCCGAGAGGACGCATGATGACCACAAGTCCCCGGGTGGATGTCATTGATGATCATTCGACCTTCTTCTGGTGTTATGCATTTCTGACCAACCCCAGTCACACTTTCCCTGAACAGTTGTCCTCTTATCATAGTAAAGGCCTTGGATCGACGGACGATCTGTTGAGCCTCTTCTTCATCCTCTGGGAGTTCTTTCCTGAGGATGTACGTAATGTAGGGCACCGTCCAGTCGGGAGTAATGGCTAGAACCTCCATGATCAGGTCGACCACGGCTGGGACCTCGACTTCAGTCGGATCTGTGGCGCTCTTAGTTGGCGGGGGCTCTTCAGTAAAAGGATCTTCCTGAACTGTTGGCGAGTGAATATGCTCCAAAAACACATTGCTGGGAATGGCTTCTCTCTTGGAACCTATCTTTGTCAAGTCATCGGCTGCTTGATTTTTCAGTCGGGGTATGTGGTGGAGTTCTAACCCCTCAAACTTCTTCTCAAGCTTTCTCACCGCGTTGCAGTAACCAGTCATGGCTGGGCTTCTGACGTCCCACTCCTTCATCACTTGATTAACTACCAAATCCGAGTCGCCAAAGACCATGAGGCGACGGACAACGAGTGAGATGGCCATGCGCAACCCATACAGGAGTGCTTCATATTCTGCTTCATTGTTGGAGGAATCAAAGTGAATCTGGAGGACATATTTGAGCCTGTCTCCTCGGGGGGATACCAGAACTACCCCAGCACCAGAACCATTCAGCATTTTGGATCCGTCAAAGAACATGGTCCAGTGCTCAGAGTGAACTTGAGTCGGCGGTTACTGTTCGATCCACTCAGCGAGGAAATCTGCTATTACTTGGGACTTGATAGCTTTCTTTGCCTCAAACTTGATATCCAAGGGAAGGAGTTCAATCGCCCATTTCGCCACTCTACTAGTTGCATCTCTGCTGTGCAGAATCTCTGACAATGGAGCATCGCTGAAGACTATAACAGAGTGATCCAAGAAATAGTGTGCAACCTTCTTCGTGGTCATGTAAATCCCATAGACAAGCTTCTGATAATGAGGATATCTCTGCTTTGACGGGGTCAGGACTTCAGAAATATAATAAACTGGGCGTTGAACTTTATAAGATTTTCCTTCTTCTTCCCGCTCGACCGTAAGTACTGTACTAACGACTTGTGCAGTGGCTGCTATATAAAGAGTAGAGGCTATTTGCTGATTGGAGCAGCAAGCACCGGCTGGGTGGAAAGCAGGGCTTTTAGCTCTGCAAACGCTGCATCAGCTTCTGGGGTCCACTCGAACTTATCTGATTGCTTCATCAGTCAGTAAAGAGGCAAAGCCTTTTCACCGAGGCAAGAAATGAATCGACTTAGGGCGGCCAAGCAACCAGTAAGCTTCTGGACATCATGCATATGCACAAGGCGTTTCATTCGGAGTATAGCGCCTACTTTCTCTGGGTTAGCATCGATTCCTTGTTCGGAAACAAGGAAATCGAGTAACTTTCCGCCTGGAACTCCAAATGTGCACTTTGATGGATTGAGCTTGATATCATACCTTCTGAGGTTGGCAAAGGTTTCAGCAAAGCCAGTCGGTAGGTCAGAACCTTTACATGACTTGACCACAATGTCATCCATGTATGCTTCCACATTTCGACTAATCTAAGTGAGCAGACACTTATGAATCATCCGCATGAATGTGGCTCTGGCATTCTTCAAACCGAATGGCATTGTGACATAACAGAAGCACCCAAACGGGGTGATAAAAGCTGTCTTTATCTTGTCGGGTCCGTACAGACGGATCTGGTGGTACCCAGAGTAGGCGTCCAAAAAGGACAAACGCTCGCACCCTGCAGTCGAGTCGATTATCTGATCGATGCGAGGGAGAGGAAAGTGATATTTCGGGCAGGCCCGATTGATATGCTTGAAATCAATGCACATTCCAAGTGAGTCGTCTTTCTTTGGGACCATGACAACATTGGCTAACCACTCGGAGTGGTAAATCTCTCGGATAAACTCAGCTGCCAAAAGCTGAGCCACCTCTTCACCGATTGCCTTTCTTTTCTGTACGGCGGACCGTCGAAGATGCTCTTTGACTGGTTTCACCTTCGGGTCGACTCGCAAATGATGCTCAGCCAGTCCCCTGGGAACACCCGGCATGTCAGAAGGCTTCCATGCAAAGATGTCCCAGTTCTCACGGAGGAACTGGATGAGCGCTTCTTCCTATTTGGAGTCGAGTGTGGTTGAAATGTGAGTCGGAGCAGCATTGGGATCTGTCGGGTGAATGTGAATCGACTTCGTTTCACCAGACGACTGGAATGCTGAATCTGTGGCTGGCTTCTTGGCTCGTAGCAAGTCACTCGGATCTGCATTTTTCTGGTATTCTTGCAATTCTACCACGGCCATCTAGGCATCGGCGATCTTTGAGCCCTTCTGGAAGCACTCTTCTGCCTTCTTCCGATTACCAGAGATAGTGGTCACTCCTCTGGGACCAGGAATCTTCAGTTTGAGGTACACGTAACATGGTCGAGCCATAAATCATGCATAAGCTGGCCTGCCCAGAATTGCATGATAAGCACTCTGGAAATCCACAACTTCAAATGTCAACTTTTCTTTGCGGTAATTTTTGGAATCACCGAAAACCACGTCGAGTGCAATCTGACCGAGGGATACAGCCTTCTTGCCTGGAATGACCCCATGGAAACTCATATTGCTTTCACTGAGTCTGGACATCGGAATGCCCATTCCCTTCAACGTCTCTGCATATAGTATGTTCAAGCCACTGCCACCGTCCATCAGGACCTTTGTCAGTCGAGTGCCTTCGACCACCGGGTCGACCACCAGTGCTTGCCTCCCAAGGGTGGCTATGTGCGCTGGATGGTCAGACTGGTCGAATGTAATGGCAGTCTGTGACCACTTCAAGTAACTGGGTGTCACCGGAGCGACCATGTTCACTTCCATGTTGATGACTTTCAATCGACTTTTGCTCTCAACGTCAGCAAATTTCATCAGAGTGGAATTCACGCGGGGATAACCATCATCATCCTCTTCCTCATCCTCAGCCTTGTCTGCTTCCTTCTCCTTTTCCTTGGGCTGTTTTTCTCGGAACTGCTGGATTAGGAGCCGACACTGCCGAGTGGTGTGCTTCGGGTAAATGAAATTACCTTCTTCATCTTTTTTGGTGTGGATATGGCACGGCAGATCCAACACATCATTTCCATCTTGATCTTTTACTTTCTTGGGGTTCCACGGCCCTTTGGGCTTCCCCTTGAACTTTCCTTGAACCATAGCCAAGGCTTCACCCAGAGCAGCTGGCTCGGCCTTGCGCTTCTGTTTCTGACCGGAGTTTCCTCCTCCGGCTTTGTGGGCGACTGCTTTGTGCTTGCCACTCCGGAGTCGCTCTTCTTCATCACCATTGGCATACTTGGTGGCAATTTCCATCATCCGAGCCAGAGTCATATTTCCTGTCCGGCCAAATTTCATATTCAACTCCCAATACCTGACGCCTTCCTTAAAGGCACAAATTGCCTGATGATCTGACACATCTTCTACCGTGTGGTGTAGGGTGATCCATCTCTGGATATAATCCCTCAAAGTTTCATTCGGTTTCTGAACACAACACTGTAATTCTGTCAAACCTGCCGGCCGTTTGCAAGTGCCCTCGAATGTTCTGACAAACACTCGGCCGAGATCTTCCCAAGTATAGATGCTGCCAGGCGCTAACTGATTCAGCCATGCTCTAGCCGAGCCCTCCAACATCAGAGGAAGGTGTTTCATTTCCACTTCATCATTGCCGCCACCAATCTGGACAGCCACTTGGTAGTCTTCAAGCCAAGTGTCAGGTTTGGACTCTCCGGTGAACTTACTGACTCCAGTCGCCAACCTAAAGTTGGGGGGAATCACCGCAGCTCTGATAGCTCTGCTGAAGCACTCTGGACCAGAGACATGCACCCTGTTGCTGGTTTGCAGATCTCTGTCATGGCCCTCTCGGTGAGCTCTTTTCTGTCGACCAAGCCTTGCACGAGAATAGATCTCGCATCAAAGCCTGGTTCCCTGGGGTCGATTGGAATACCTCGTCCGACACCGTGAGGGCGTCTGTCTTCATGTGGCCGAGGCACGTATGACCCACTTCTTGGAGGAGGCGTGGGCACTCGACGTCGATCATCGCGGTCGGTACGACGATCATACTGCTCTCGGTTTCTGTACTGATCACGCCGATTTCCACGTCCCTCATGCCTCGGGGGCGATCTTTGGCTATGGGCCGACTGAACTGTGTCTGCGACCACAGATCTGCTATGGATCCTATTCCGCGACTGTGATACGACCGTATTCTGCTCTCCCGCTTCCCAAAGCAAGGCTTTGATCTACACCAGACCTCGGCCAGCTTCTGATTGGGAAGGTTGGATCGACTCTGCTATCCGGGCAGCAGCTGCTAGATTCTGGATCGGTGTTCGGTATACCTGAGTCGGAGGTGGAAAAAGATGGCGTCGACTGGACTCAGGAGCACGTTGTCGAGCGCGATCGTCGAGTGCGCGCTGGAGGTTCTCCAGTCGAGTGCGCTCAGCCAGGTTGGCCAAGCGCGCCTGCTCCAAGGCCCGGGCCTCAGGGGTTTCTCCAACTATAGGAGTATGCAGTGCATCCATGTTCCAGCGGCGAAGTTCCTCCCTCTGCTGCGAGGAGAGGGGTTCGGGGCGGTACTCCTCGTGAACGCGCGACGGATCACCGTTCCCGTCGCCTCCGTCTTCACGGTTGAAGCCAGGAGGGTTGCGTGGTCCGTTAACCATCAGGACTTCCGCCGCCGGGTCGCTGCTGTCGCACTCGGATGCAGTCTCTACGGAGCCAGTCGACAGACCGAACATGCCGTAGAGAGTTTCTTCAGGCTCGATCGCCGCGACTTGAGGGGTGTCCAACTGGCGGGCCACCGCATGCTTCACCCACCACTGAAGCCTGGACCGACCGGAGCGTTTGCTCCGGTGGGCCACAGGGAGGGGGAAAGCTGCTGGAGTCGACTGTACTGGGTCGACGGCTGCCGCAGGAGGACGCCGCGGACGCACGCGCGAAAGTGAGTCGCCCCGCGGGCGGGGAGCCCGTCGGCGTCGAGTGGTTCCTCCTGAAGCCAAGCGGAGTCGTCGGTGACAAACACGAGCGCGCCGAGACGGATCTCGCGGCCCTCAGCCAAACCTCCGCCTGGAACCATGATGAAGGGGATCGGAAAAATTGCAACTTCTCCAAGAAGTCGCTAAGACACCCGCCCCATGGTGGGTGCCAACTATCGTGGTTCTAAGACTGATAGTAGAATAGGGGGGTAGGAATGTAGAGGCAAGATCCTAGCTATGGAGGAGTTGTACACACGAGTTTTACGAGTTCAGGCCCTTCTCGGAGGAAGTAACAGCCCTACGTGTCGGAGCCCGGAGGCGGTCGACTAAATATATGCGTGTGAATTACAGAAAGTGCAAACCCTTGTCCCAGAGGAGGGGGCCGGCTTATATAGAGTACGCCAGGAACCCATCTCCCCTCCGTTACACAAGTTTCAATGCTCATAAAGGAGGGGCGTTACTGGTAACGTCTGCAGTAAATTGTTGTAAATGCCCATAAAGCTATGGTTTAAGTCCTGACCGTTGTAGAGTGGAGGGTTTCTCATCTTCTGGTGGTCGAGTGTCTTCAAGGTGGTCGAGTGAGCACATCTTCGTGGTCGAGTGGATGATGGTTTCTCTTTGACTGCTTCTAATTCTTTGTAGAGATGTCCTTGGGGAGGGTATGTTGGACAGATCCATGACCCTACCCTAGGTACATAACTTCATCATCCGCCTATTGTGCAATCATGCTAGCGTCTCTCTAGTGTTGTGCAACAAGAGCATTTTTGTGGATTCCACATTTTGGCTCATCCTTGGTTGCCCAACCCCACTTATCTTTTGCGTGTGTGTTTTCATGTACCTTATATGCTTGGTCTACTTGTTACATTGCATCTTGCGAATATTTTCCAACATTATTGAAGCTCACTTACAATTGCATCAAATTTTGTGCCACCATCCTAACCAAGATCCACCATAAGCTTTTACTTGTGTAGGTGTGAGAAACCGACAAGAGCTAGTACCAATTGTGCTATTTCCTTGTCCTACATTGGAGTGATCATCGATCCACTTTCAACTTCTGTCAAGGTACATTTGGTATTCGTTCTTCTCTTTCTACCACTCACGTTTGTCTTGCAATAATGGATAGGCCAAGTACTTCTAGCAACTCACTCTTCATGGAGCAAGACGACGACATGAACTCCTTCATCACCAAGAGTCACCTCTTTGGTGCACAACATGCTTTGCATCAAGAGCAACAAGCTATGAGTGAACGCATCGATAACCTTGCCACCGACTTGCGACTCTCCGAGCAACGTATAAGGGACTCACTACTAGGAAAACGACTATAGCTAATATGGACATTAATGGCGCACCATGTATGTGGTGCGCCACTGCTATATAGCAGTGGCGCACCAGAATCGGGTGAGCCATTGCTTTGTTTTTACTAATGGCGCACCACATGAGCAGTGCGCCATTGCTATTTTTTGGATCCACCCCCACCAGACATAGCAATGGCGCACCACACCTAGGTGCGCCACTGACATAGCAGTGGCGCACCTAGGTGTGGTGCGCCATTGCTATGTCTCTCGCACACAAACACCCCCTGATCGCCTTTTAGGTTTTTTTAAAAATAAAAGAAAATGATAAAAGATTCAAAAAATTCAAAAAAAATAGATGCCCATGTGTTATGTGTTCTAGTTGTTAGGAAAATTAACAAACATGAATTTTGAATTTTTTTGCAAAAGGCCGCCGTATTTCGGTAAATTGGCCGTAATGTTTGCATACGACCTCCGATGAAAAAGTTTTTTATATGAAAAATCATCTACTTGAAAATTTACATACGAATTTGACCGGCTACACCTGTATTCGATTTTCTAGAATCCTCAAAAACCTAACAGAAAAAAAAGTTACGGGGCTTTCAAGATCTGGAGAGGCAAAAAAATTCAAACAAATTCAAACGCAGTAATGGCGCACCTGCCCATGGTGCGCCATTACTATCTTCTCGCCTTTAAAATTCAAACTATATCAAAAAAATAAAAAAAGTTAGTAATGGCGCACCTGCCCAAGGTGCGCCATTACTATCTTCCCGCCTTCAAAATTCAAAATAAATCAAAAATATAATTTTTTTAGTAATGGCGCACCTGCCCAAGGTGCGCCATTACTATCTTCCCGCCTTCAAAATTCAAAATAAATAAATAAAAAGTTAAGTAATGGCGCACCTGCCCATGGTGCGCCATTACCATGCCGTATATATGGCTGGGCGGGGTCCTCTCCTCCTTACATCTTCATTTTTCTCCTCCACTCCATCTCCTCCTCTCCTCCACTCCATCTCCCCTCCTCTCGTCCACACTACTCCCCTCCTCCTCTCCGGCGAACTCCTCCTCCTCTCCGGCGACCTCCTCCTCCCTCCTCTCCTCCCGTCCCTTCACGGGTTCTCCTCCCTCCTCTCCGGTGATCTCCTCCTCCCTCCTCTCCGGTGAGCTCCTCCTCCCTCCTCTCCTCCCCTCCCCTCACGGTTTCTCCTCCCTCCTCTCCGGTGAACTCCTCTCCGGCGACCTCCTCCTCCTCTCCGGCGATGCAGGCGAGCTCCTCTCCGGTGACCTCCTCCTCCTCCTCTCCGACGATGTAGGCGAGCTCCTCTCTGGAAAAAGAACGTACAAGATCCAAAAACGAGAACAAAATTTGAAAAAATATCGTGCAAAAAAACGAGCAAAAAAAAGAGCAAAAAAAGGGCAAAAAATTCGCGATCCGGATTCAAATTCGAAATTCAAAAATAGCAATGGCGCACGGTGGGGGTTAGGCGGTGCGCCACTACTATTTTCCCGCCTTCAAAATTCAGAAAAAAATCAAAAAATTTCAAAAAACAATACAAGTGGCGCACCTGTAGCAATAGAAATGGCGCACCACAATGTGCACCACTGTTACCTGTAATACTAATGGCACACCAGAGGTGCGCCATTAGTATTTGTTACTAGTGGCATGGTAATAGTGACGCACCTATAGTGCGCCATTAATAGCCAAAATAGGTGCACCACTAACAGCCTTTTTTCTAGTAGTGACTACTTCGACCACAAGCTCGACGATCACAAGCAAGAAAATGACGCAAGAATGGACGAGATTCGTGCTTTGTTGCTCAACCGCTCTTCTTCCACTTTAAGAAGGAGCCGTTCAAGTCGCCAATCTGACTTCACCCTCTCCGGCTCAAGTACACCGACATCGAACACTCTTCGTCGTGCCGCACGCAACGAGCATCAAGCAAGCCTCAATCCTCTACGCGACACTGACTCGCAAGAGCACCGACGACGTCAAAACCAAGAGGCCTTTGCGCTAGCACGAGAACGACAACGACAACACCAACATGAAGAGGAAGAGCGAGCGCGTCTACACCAAGTTGCACAAGATGCCGAGGCACAACGCCAAGAAGAACACCTCTGTGAAGCTCAAGCACTTGAGGCGCAACAAGCTCTACACGATTCAAGTCGAGCCATAGTCGACAGAGGAAGACAAGCTCATGAACACGCAGAAGCACTTCACAAAGAAGTTCGCGAGAGGATTTATCAAGATCGCGTGCATCGTCAAGTTCCTCCTCGAGGTCGACAAGCTCCTCCACAAGCACATCAGGACCAACAAGTTCATCAAGAGCATGAAGACAATGGAGATCATCCGCGACAAGAGAAACATGAGGTTGGAAACCCTTCGCGCCAAGAGCACCATGAGTTGAACAATCATCAACAACATGGGCGTCATCATCCACGACCCCAACACAATGAAAAACAATGCTACAGAAATCTCAAGTTCACCATGCCCAAGTTCAATGGAAGCAACGATCTCGAAGAGTACCTTTCATGGGCATTGAAAGTTGACAAGATCTTCCGTTTTCACAACTATGAAGAAAAGAAGAAGATCGTGATGGCATCCCTTGAGTTCCAAGACTATGTCCTCATTTGGTGGGAACAAGTCGTAGAGCGCTGCTACCTCTTTTAGCACTGCGTTGGTTTTCCCCGTAGAGGAAGGGATGATGCAGCAAAGTAGCGTAAGTATTTCCCTCAGTTTTTGAGAACCAAGGTATCAATCCAGTAGGAGGCTACGCGCGAGTCCCTCGTACCTGCACAAAACAAATAAATCCTCGCAACCAACGCAAATAGGGGTTGTCAATCCCTATAGGGCCACTTACGAGAGTGAGATCTGATAGATATGATAAGATAATATTTTTGGTATTTTTATGATAAATATGCAAAGTAAAATAATGGAGAAGTAAATAGCAAAGTAAATAACTAAGTAGTAGGAGATTAATATGATAAAGATAGACCCGGGGGCCATAGGTTTCACTAGTGGCTTCTCTCGAGAGCATAAGTATTCTACGGTGGGTGAACAAATTACTGTTGAGCAATTGACAGAACTGATCATAAACCCACAATTCATCGGTCTCAACAAACACACCGCAAAAAGAAGATTACATCGAATAGTTCTCTACAAGAGAGGGGGAGAACATTGTATTGAGATCCAAAAAGAGAGAAGAAGCCATCTAGCTACTAAGTATGGACCCGTAGGTCTAAGGTAAACTACTCACACTTCATCGGAGGGGCTATGGTGTTGATGTAGAAGCCCTCCGTGATCAATTCCCCCTCCGGCGGAGCTCTGGAACAGGCCGCAAGATGGGATCTCGTGGATAAAGAAAGTTATGGCGGTGGAATTAGAGTTTTGGCTTCGCTTCTGATCGTTTGGGGGTACGTAGGTATATATAGGAGGAAGGAGTACGTCGGTGGAGCAACAGGGGGCCCACGAGGGTGGAGGGCGCGCCTGGGGGCGGTGGGGGGGGGAGGCGTGCCCCCCTACCTCATGGCCTCCTGTTAGTTGGCTTGACGTAGGGTCCAAGTCTCCTGAGTTGTATTCAGTGAGAAAATCACGTTCCAGAAGGTTTCATTCCGTTTGGACTCCGTTTCATATTCCTTTTCTTCGATACCCTAAAACAGGCAAAAAACAGCAATTCTGGGCTGGTCCTCCGGTTAACAGGTTAGTCCCAAAAATAATATAAAAGTGGATAATAAAGCCCAATAATGTCCAAAACAGTAGATAATATAGCATGGAGCAATCAAAAATTATAGATACGTTGGAGACGTATCAAGCATCCCAAGCTTAATTCCTGCTCGTCCTCGAGTAGGTTAATGATAAAAACAAAATTTTTTATGCGGAGTGCTACTTGGCATAATTTTAATGTAATTCTTCTTAATTGTGGTATGAATATTCAGATCCGAAAGATTCAAGACAAAATTTTATATTGACATAGAAATGATAATATTTCAAGCATACTAATCAAAGCAATTATGTTTTCTCAAAATAACATGGCCAAAGAAAGTTATCCCTACAAAATTATATAGTCTGGCTATTCTCTATCTTCACCACACAAAATATTTAAATCATGCACAACCCTGATGACAAGCCAAGCAATTGTTTCATACTTTTGACATTCTCAAAACTTTTTCAATCTTCACGCAATACATGAGCGTGAGCCATGGATATAGCACTATAGGTGGAATAGAGTGGTGGTTGTGGAGAAGACAAAAATGGGAAGATAGTCTCACATCAACTAGGCGTATCAACGGGCTATGGAGATGCCCGTCAACAGATATCAATGTGAGTGAGTAGGGATTGCCATGCAACGGATGCACTAGAGCTATAAGTATATGTAAGCTCAAAAAGAAACTAAGTGGGTGTGCATCCAACTTGCTTGCTCATGAAGACCTACGACATTTTTGAGGAAGCCCATTATTGGAATATACAAGCCAAGTTCTATAATGAAAAATTCCCACTAGTATATGAAAGTGAAAACATGAGAGACTCTCTACTATGAAGATCATGGTGCTACTTTGAAGCACAAGTGTGGTAAAAGGATAGTAACATTGTACCTTCTCTCTTTTTCTCTCATTTTCCTTTTTTTATTTGGGCCTTTTCTTTTTTTTTTCCTTTTTTTGGCCTCTTTTATTTCTCCTATTTTTATTTTTCGTCTGGAGTCTCATCCCGACTTGTGGGGGAATCATAGTCTCCATCATCCTTTCCTCACTGGGACAATGCTCTAATAATGATGATCATCACACTTTTATTTTTCTTACAACTCAACAATTACAACTCTGTACTTAGAACAAAATATGACTCTATGTGAATGCCTCCGGCGGTGTACCGGGATATGCAATGATGCATGAGTGACAAGTATGAAAGAATTATGAACGGTGGCTTTGCCACAAATACTATGTCAACTACATGATCATGCTAAGCGATATGACAATGACGGAGTGTGTCATAAACGAAACGGTGGAAAGTTGCATGGCAATATATCTCGGAATGGCTATGGAAATGCCATAATAGGTAGGTATGGTGGCTGTTTTGAGGAAGGTATATGGTGGGTGTATGATACCGATGAAAGGTGCGTGGTATTAGAGAGGCTAGCAAGGGTGGAAGGGTGAGAGTGCGTATAATCCATGGACTCAACATTAGTCATAAAGAACTCATATACTTATTGCAAAAATCTACAAGTTATCAAAGCAAAGTATTACGCGCATGGTCCTAGGTGGATAGATTGGTGGGAAAAGACTATCGCTCGTCTCCGACCGCCACTCATAAGGAAGACAATCAATAAATCAATCATGCTCTGACTTCATCACATAGTGGTTCACCATACGTGCATGCTACGGGAATCACAAGCTTCAACACAAGTATTTCTCAAATCCACAACTACTCAACTAGCATGACTTTAATATCACCATCTCCATATCTCAAAACAATTATCAAGTATCAAACTTATCATGGTATTCAACACACTCATAAGAAAGTTTTTATTATTAATCTTGCATACCAAGCATATTAGGATTTTAAGCAAATTACCATGCTAGACTCTCAAAATAATCTAAGTGAATCATGAGAGATCAATAGTTTCTATAAAACAAATCCACCACCGTGCTCTAAAAGATATAAGTGAAGCACTAGAGCAAAATTATATAACTCAAAAGATATAAGCGAAGCACATAGATTATTCTAACAAATTCCAAATCATGTACGGCTCTCTCAAAAGATGTGTACAGCAAGGATGATTGTGGTAAACTAACAAGCAAAGACTCAAATAATGAAATACGCTCCAAGTAAAACACATATCATGTGGTAAATAAAAATATAGCTCCAAGTAAAGTTACCGATAGAAGTAGACGAAAGAGGGGATGCCTTCCGGGGCATCCCCAAACTTTGGCTTTTAGGTGTCCTTAGATTATCTTGGGGGTGCCATGGGCATCCCCAAGCTTATGCTCTTGCCACTCCTTGTTCCATAATCCATCAAATCTTTACCCAAAACTTGAAAACTTCAGAACACAAAACTTAAAGTAGAAAATCTCGTGAGCTCCGTTAGCGAAGGAAAACAAAAGACCACTTCAAGGTACTATAATGAACTCATTATTTATTTATATGGATGTTATACCTACTGTATTCCAAATTCTCTATGGTTTATAAACTAATTTACTAGCCATAGATTCATCAAAATAAGCAAACAACACACGCAAAACAGAATCTGTCAAAAACAGAACAGTCTGTAGTAATCTGTAGCTAGCGCAAGATCTGGAACCCCAAAAATTCTAAAATAAATTTCTGGACGTGAGTAATTTATCTATTAATCATCTTCAAAAATAATTAACTAAATAGCACTTTCCAAATAAAAATTACAGCAGTTCTCGTGAGCGCTAAAGTTTCTGTTTTTTACAGCAAGTTCAACAAGACTTTCCCCATGTCTTCCCAATGGTTCTACTTGGCACAAACACTAATTAAACACAAAAAACACAACCAAAACAAAGGCTAAATAATTTATTTATTACTAAGCAGGAGCAAAAAGAAAGGAATAAAATAAAATTGGGTTGCCTCCCAACAAGCACTATCGTTTAACGCCCCTAGCTAGGCATAACAAGCAAGAATATATCTAGGTATTGCCATCTTTGGTAGACAATCCATAAGTGGCTCTCATAATAGATTCATAAGGTAATTTCATTTTCTTTCTAGGAAAGTGTTCCATGTCTTTCCTTAATGGAAATTGGAATCTAATATTTCCTTCCTTCATATCAATAATTGCACCAATCATTCTAAGGAAAGGTCTACCAAGAATAATAGGACATGAAGGAAGAAGTATGCCGATGGAGCCCTCCGTGATCGATGCCACCTCTGGCGGAGCTCCGGAACAGGCCCCAAGATGGGATCTCGTGGATACAGAAAGTTACGGCGGTGGAATTAGGGTTTTGGCTCCGTATCTGATCGTTTGGGGGTACGTGGGTATATATAGAAGGAAGAAGTACGTCGATGGAGCAACACGGGGCTCACGAGGGTGGAGGGCGCGCCTGGGGGGGGGGAGGCGCGCCCCCCTACCCCGTGGCCTCCTGTTAGTTGGCTTGACGTAGGGTCCAAGTCTTCTGAGTTGTATTCGGTGAGAAAATCACGTTCCCGAAGGTTTCATTCCGTTTGGACTCCGTTTGATATTCCTTTTCTTCGAAACCATAAAACAGGCAAAAAACAGCAATTCTGGGCTGGGCCTCCGGTTAATAGGTTAGTCCCAAAAATAATATAAAAGTGGATAATAAAAGCCCAATAATGTCCAAAACAGTAGATAATATAGCATGGAGCAATCAAAAATTATAGATACGTTGGAGACGTATCAAGCGCCGAGAGGCAAGAGGTGAACCACCCATCACTACTTGGGCGCAAATGAAGGATGTCATGAGAGCACGCTTCGTGCCTACCTACTACAACCACGACCTCTTCAAGAAACTCTAACTACTCAAGCAAGGAACCAAGAGCGTTGAAGAGTACTACAAGGAGATGGAGATTGCCATGATACGAGCCAATGTCATGGAAGACGATGAGCAAACTATGGCACGTTTCTTGAATGGACTCAACCATCCCATCAAGAAGATCGCCGACTTCCAACCATACTCGAACCTCATTAAGCTAGTGGATCAAGCTACCAAAGCGGAACGCCAAGTGCAAGATGATTTCAAGTATGCCAAGTTCTCATCCAAGTCCTACAGATTCTCCAACAACCAAGCTTCAACGACTCCAACACCATCTACCAAGCCTTCTACAAGCAATGTCGAGAAGTCGAGTTCCAAGAAAGCTTCGTCAACTCAAAGTCATCCTCCTACGAGTAACTTCAAGCCGAGAGCTTCATCATCATCAACCCCAACCGATGAGACCGTCAAGATGAGTTCCTTCAAGTGTTTCACTTGCGGAGGCCGAGGCCACAAGTCCTATGAATGCACCAACAAGCGAACCATGATCCTCAACGATGATGTCACTTATGACTCAATGAGTGAAGGCGAAATGGAAGCCATCGAGCAAGTCGCCATGCACCGACAAGTGAACGATGAAGAAGAACAAGTATTTTGCGATGAAGATTCAAGTCCCGCTCTTGTTGTCTCCAAGGTCTTGACTCTACAACATCACCAAGAAGAAGACCAACCCACATATTCCATACCAAGGCCGACATCAATGGACGATCCGTCAAGGTCATCACCGATGGAGGGAGTTGTCATAATCTCGCAAGTGAAGAACTTTGCTCCAAGCTCCAATTGCCCAAGACGAAGCATCCACATCCATACAAAGTGCAATGGCTTAGCGACTCCGACACTATCCAAGTCGAGCACCGAGTACAAGTCTCCTTCAAAATTGGCGCCTATGAAGACACCTTGGAGTGCGACGTCGTTCCAATGACTGTTTGCCATCTTCTTCTTGGAAGCCCATGGCAATTTTATAGAGGAGTCATCCACAACGGCCGAACGAACCACTACATCTTCAAGATGAAGGGCAAGGAGTATGTACTTTGTCCCATGTATCCAAGCCAAGTTGTCGCCAATAAGCAAGCCACTCATCGTGGAGATCATAGCGAGAGAGCGAGCCACCAAAAAGAGAGTGAGCGCCACAAGCCCAAATCAAACACCTCCACGATGAGCGAAAAGAAGAACCTAGTCCTATTTGCCACCAAAAGTGAGATAAGAGGAGTGTGTGAGAACCCATCTAGTGTCCTACACTACGTCCTTGTGTGCAAGGACAATGCACCAAAAACTAACACTTCTCACACTCTTCCTCTAGTGTTGTCTTCTCTTCTGCAGGAATTTCAAGACGTTTTCCCCGACGAGCTACCTCCGGGACTACCTCCACTACGAGGCATTGAGCACCGCATCGACCTCATCCCCGGAGCACCGCTTCCGAACAAAGCTCCCTACCGCGTCAACCCCGAAGAAACCAAAGAAATACAAAGGCAAGTAAATCATCTTATAGACCATGGACATGTGCGTGAAAGTTTGAGGCCTTGTGCCGTCCCGGTCATTCTTGTGCCAAAACAAGACGGTAGCTTTCGCATGTGCTCTGATTGTAGACCTATCAATGCTATCACCGTTCGCTATAGGTATCCCATTCCACGCCTTGACGACATGCTTGATGAACTTAGTGGTGCCACTATCTTTTCAAAAAATGATCTCAAGAGTGGTTACTATCAAATCCGCATACAAGAGGGTGATGAATGGAAAACCGCTTTCAAAACCAAGTTTGGCTGGTATGAATGGTTAGTCATGCCTATGGGTCTCTCTAAAGCACCGGGTACTTTTATGCGTCTTATGAATCACGTTTTTCGCCCTTACATTGGTATATTTGTTGTGGTCTACTTTGATGATATCCTTGTTTTTAGCAAGTCTCTCAAAGAGCATGTCACCCATGTTAGAACCGTTTTGCAAACTCTTCGAAAGGAGCATCTCTATGCTAATATGGAGAAATGCCTTTTTGGCGTTGACAAGCTCGTTTTCTTGGGTTTTGTTGTTTCCTCTAAGGGTGTTCATGTTGATGAGTCCAAGATCAATGCTATTAAGACTTGGCCACAACCAACCAATTTGCAACAAGTGCGTAGCTTTCTTGGCCTTGCGGGCTTCTATCGTCGCTTTGTGAAGGATTTTAGCACCATTGCTTCGCCTTTACATGCTTTGAGCAAGAAGAATGCGCCTTTTGTTTGGGGACCATCCCAAGATACCGCTTTCAATGAGCTCAAGAACTTGCTTACTCATGCTCCCGTGCTTGCTTTACCCAACTTTGGAAAAACCTTTGAGATTCATTGCGATGCTAGTGGTAATGGCATAGGAGGTGTGTTAACGCAAGAGAAGCGCCCCATAGCTTACCTTAGTGAGAAACTGTCTGGCGCGCAACTCAATTACCCCATCTATGACAAAGAGCTCTATGCTTTAGTGTGCGTTTTGCATGAATGGGAACATTGCCTTCGTCCCCATGAGTTTATCATTCATACCGATCATGAGAGTCTCAAGTATCTTAAGGGCCAGACCAAGTTGAACAAGCGTCATGCTAAGTGGAGTGAATTTATTGAGTCTTTTCCTTATGTCATCAAGTACATTAAGGGTAAGGAAAACATTGTAGCGAATGCCCTTTCTCGCATATGCATGCTTGTCACTCAACTTGAATTGAATATCATTGGTTTTGAGCATATCAAAAACTTGTATGAGCATGATCCTACTTTTGCTACTCCATATGCCTAGTGTTTGTCGCACAACTTTTGGGAACGTGATGACCCACAAGTATAGGAGATCTATCGTAGTCCTTTCGATAAGTAAGAGTGTCGAACCCAACGAGGAGCAGAAGGAATTGATAAGCGGTTTTCAGCAAGGTATTCTCTGCAAGCACTGAAATAATAGGTAACAAATAGTTTTGTGATAGGATAATTTGTAACGAGTAGCAAGTAATAAAAGTAAATAAGGTGCAGCAAGATGGCCCGATCCTTTTTGTAGCAAAGGACAAGCCTGGACAAACTCTTATATGATGTAAAGCACTCCCGAGGACACATGGGAATATCATCAAGCTAGTTTTAATCACGTTCATATGATTCGCGTTCGGTACTTTGATAATTTAGTATGTGGGTGGACCGGTGCTTGGGTGCTGCCCTTACTTGGACAAGTATCCCACTTATAATTAACCTCTATTGCAAGCATCTGCAACTACAACAAAAGAATTAAGGTAAACCTAACCATAGCATGAAACATATGGATCCAAATCAGCCCCTTACGAAGCAACGCATAAACTAGGGTTTAAGCTTCTGTCACTCTAGCAACCCATCATCTACTTATTACTTCTCAATGCCTTCCTCTAGGCCCAAATAATGGTGAAGTGTCATGTAGTCGACGTTCACATAACACCACTAGAGGAGAGACAACATACATCTCATCAAAATATCGAACAAATACCAAATTCACATGACTACTAATAGCAAGACTTCTCCCATGTCCTCAGGAACAAACGTAACTACTCACGAAGCATATTCATGTTCATAATCAAAGGGGTATTAATATGCATATAGGATCTGAACATATGATCTTCCACCAAGTAAACCAACTAGCATCAACTACAAGGAGAAATTAACACTACTAGCAACCCACAAGTACCAATCCTGGACTTAGAGACAAGAATTGGATACAAGAGATGAACTAGGGTTTTGAGAGGAGATGGTGCTGGTGAAGATGTTGATGAAGATTGCCCTCTCCCTATGAGAGGAGCATTGGTGATGACGATGGCGATGATTTCCCCCTCCCGGAGGGAAGTTTCCCCGGCAGAACAGCTCCGCCGGAGCCCTAGATTGGTTCCGCCAAGGTTCCACCTCGTGGCGGCGGAGTCTCATCCGGAAAGATGGATTATGATTTTTTTCCTCATCGAAAGACTCCATATAGCAGAAGATAGACATCGGAGGGCCACTAGGGGGCCCACAAGGTAGGGGGGGTGCCCAAGGGGTAGGGCGCCCCCACCCTCATGGGCAGGGTGTGGCCCCCATGGTGAACTTCTTGCGCGCAGTATTTTTTATATATTCTAAAAATGTCTTCCGTGAAGTTTCACGACTTTTGGAGCTGTGCAGAATAGGTCTCTAATATTTGCTCCTTTTCCATCCCAGAATCCCAGCTGGCGGCATTCTCCCTCTTTATGTAAACCTTGTAAAATAAGAGAGAATAGGCATAAGTATTGTGACATAATGTGTAATAACAGCCCATAATGCAATAAATATCGATATAAAAGCATGATGCAAAATGGACGTATCAACTCCCCCAAGCTTAGACCTCGCTTGTCCTCAAGCGAAAGCCGAAATCGAAAAATATGTCCACATGTTTAGAGATAGAGGTGTCGATAAAAATAAAATATGGACATGAGGGCGTCATGATCATTCTTAGAACAACAACTTATATAATTCTTGTCATATGATCTCTTATGCTAGAGTAAAAATTCAATCACAATTTCAAGTATGAATCATAGATTTCATTGAAAACTAACAAACTATAATCTCAGTCATTGGAGCAATTACAATTTATCATAACATAGGAAAGAATCAATATAAGAGCTTTTCAGCAAGTCCACATACTCAACTATCATATAGTCTTTCACAATTGCTAACACTCATGCAATACTTATGGGTATGGAGTTTTAATCGAACACAGAGAAAGATAGGGGCTTATAATTTTGCCTCCCAATGTTTTACCTCAAGGGTAACGTCAACAATAATAGTTCATGAAAACTCACATCCAATTAGCCATATATACCAGGATCTTTCCAACATGTTGTGCTTGCCAAAAGATAAAATGTAAAAAGGAAGGGTGAAGATCACCATGACTCTTATGTAAGGTAGGAGATAAAGGTAAAAGATAGGCCCTTCGCAGAGAGAAGCAGAGGTTGTCATGCGCTTTTATGGTTGGATGCACAAAATCTTAATGCAAAAGAACGTCACTTTATATTGCCACTTGTGATATGGACCTTTATTATGCAATCTGTCGCTTTTATTTCTTCCATATCACACGATCGTATAAAGCTTATTTTCTCCCACACTAATAAGTCATACATATTTAGAGAGCACTTTTTTATTGCTTGCACCGATGGCAACTTACTTGAAGGATCTTACTCAATCCATAGGTAGATATGGTGGACTCTCATGGCAAAACTGGTTTATGGGTGTTTGGAAGCACAAGTAGTATCTCTACTTGGTGCGATGAATTTGGCTAGCATGAGGGGGAAAGACAAGCTCAATCATGTTGGAGGATCCATGACAATATAATTTATCTCAGATGTAAGAAAACATAACCCATTACGTTGTCTTCCTTGTCCAACATCAACTCTTTAGCATGTCATATTTTAATGAGTGCTCACAATCATAAAAGATGTCCAAGATAGTATATTTATATGTGAAGACCTCTCTTTCTTTATTACTTCCTATTAATTGCAACGATGACCAAAACTATGTTTGTCAACTCTCAACAACTTTTAATCATCATACTCTTTCTATGTGAGCCCATTACTCTCCATAAGATCCAAATGATCTCTTTGTTTCTTTTTATTCTTTCTCTTTTCTTTTATTCAGTCAAGATCATGGCAAAATAATCAAGCCCTTGACTCAACACTAATCTTTATTATATATAGCTCACAGACTCGATTACAATGAAGGATCATAAATCAAAACTCACAACTAGATCATACTAAACCTTTATTCTACTAGATCAAGATATTACCAAAAGGATCGAACTAAGAAAACGGTAAAGATAAAAGTGATGGTGATACGATACCGGGGCACTCCCCCAAGCTTGGCAGTTGCCAAGGGGAGTGCCCATACCCATGTGATTATGTCTCCTTTGTTGGTGAAGAAAGTGGAGTTGTTGATGATGGATAGTCGCACATCAAGCGTAGGAGGTCTTCTAACTTGCGGATAATGCCTTTGAGTGCAATGATATGCTCCTTCAACAAAATATTTTCACGTGTGAGATACTTATTTTGTATACGAGATAACTCAATCATCTTGAAATCTTCGATCTCAGTTGGGGTAAGAAGATTGTGATCAAGTTGAAGGATGTCTTCTATTGGCGGAGCTTGGTCCTCTGTGGCTTTCTTGATCCCTTCATCCTTGTTGATCTCCATGGGTTCTTCTCTCTTCAGCTCTATCTTCATTAGCCAAGCATCGTTGCCCTCATTGTTGGAGGAGGAGGGAGACGACATGATGCCTAGCGTTGACAACCCTGGCAGAAAATAGTTGAAACAAGAACAAGAGATTTTTGCGTGATACCGTGGTCAAAACCTTCGGGAGGTTATATAATGAATTTTTACCGACCAAAATACGTGTCGTGTAAGAAAACGGAGTCCGGAGAGCACACGAGGTGCCCACGAGGTAGGGGGGCGCGCCCTCCACCCTCGTGGAGGCCTCGTGTCCTTCCCGGATTGCTTCTTATTTTTCTATTTTTCTAAATATTCCAAAACGGAGAAATATTGCCATAAAAACTGTTTTGGAGTCGGTTTACTTACCGTACCACATACCTATTCCTTTTTGGAGTCTGAAACATTCCGGAAAGTGTCCCTTATATATTCCTCCAGGGTTACGGTTTCAATAACATTGGTTTCAACATTTGTAGGATTACCTGAGATATAATGTTTAATTCTTTGACCGTTCACCACCTTCGGGTTTGTGCCTTCGAAGTTGTTGATTTTTATGGAACCGGAACGATAGACCTCCTCGATAACGTAACGACCTTCCCATTTAGAGAGAAGTTTTCCTGCAAAAAATCATAAACGAGAGTTTTATAATAATACATAATCACCTACATTAAACTCATGCTTTTGTATTCTTTTGTCATGCTATCTTTTAACTTTTTCTTTAAATAATTTGGCATTATCATAGGCTTGGGTTCTCCATTCATCAAGTGAGCTAATGTTAAATAACCTCTTCTCACCGGCAAGTATGAAATCATAATTGAGCTCTTTAATAGCCCAATAAGCCTTATGTTCTAGTTCGAGAGGTAAGTGACATGCTTTTCCATAAACCATTTTATATGGAGACATACCCATAGGATTTTTATATGCAGTTCTATAGGCCCATAATGCATCATCAAGTTTCTTGGACCAATTCTTTCTAGATCTATTAACTATCTTTTGCAAAATTAATTTGATCTCTCTATTACTCAATTCTACTTGACCACTAGACTGTGGGTGATAAGGTGAGGCAATTCTACGATTAACATCATATTTAGCAAGCATTTTACGGAAAGCACCATGAATAAAATCTGAACCACCATCAGTCATTAAATATCTAGGGACTCCAAACCTTGGAAAAATAACTTCTTTAAGCATCTTAATAGAAGTCTTATGATCAGCACTACTAGTTGGAATAGCTTCTACCCACTTAGTAACGTAATCAACAGCAACTAAAATATGTGTGTATCCATTAGAGGCACGAAAATGTCCTATATAATCAAAGCCCCAAACATCAGATGGTTCAATAACAAGTGAATAATTCATAGGCATTTCTTGACGTCGACTAATATTACCAATTCTTTGACATTCATCACAAGACAAGACAAACTTACGGGCATCCTTGAAGAGAGTAGGCCAATAAAAACCGGATTGCAATACCTTGTGTGCAGTTCTATCTCCAGCATGGTGTCCTCCATAAGCCTCGGAGTGACACTTGCGTAGGATCTGTTCCTGTTCATGCTCAGGTACAAAACGTCTAATAACACCATCTACTCCTTCTTTATAAAGGTGTGGGTCATCCCAAAAGTAATGCCTCAAATCATAGAAGAGCTTTTTCTTTTGCTGGTATGTGAAACTAGGTGGTATAAATTTAGCAACAATGTAATTAGCATAATCAGCATACCATGGAGCATTATGAGAAGCATTTATGACATTTAATTGTTCATCAGGAAAGCTATCATGAATAGGTAGTGGGTCATCAAGAAAATTCTCTAGCCTAGACAAGTTGTCTGCAACAGGGTTCTCAGCTCCCTTTTTATCAATAATATGCAAATCAAATTCTTGTAGCAGGAGAACCCATCTAATGAGTCTAGGTTTAGCATCTTTTTTTCCATAAGGTATTTAATAGCAGCATGATCCGTGTGAATAGTTACTTTAGAATCAACAATATAAGGTCTGGACTTATCACAAGCAAATACAACTGCTAAGAATTCTTTTTTAGTAGTAGCATAATTTCTCTCAGCATTGTCTAGAGTTTTACTAGCATATTGAATAACATTTAATTTCGTATCAACTCTTTGCCCTAGAACAGCACCTACAGCATAATCACTAGCATCACACATAATTTCAAAAGGTAAATTCTAATCAGGTGGCTGAACAATAGGTGCAGAGGTTAATGCTTTCTTAAGTATTTCAAATGCTTCTACGCAATCATCATCGAAAACAAATTGTATATCTTTTTGTAATAAATTAGTCAGAGGCCGAGAAATTTTTTAGAAGTCCTTAATGAAACTCCTATAAAAACCGGCGTGACCAAGGAAACTTCTTATACCTTTGATATCCATGGGACATGGCATCTTTTCAATAGCATCAGCCTTGGCTTTATCAACTTCAATACCTCTTTCAGAAACTTTGTGCCCCAAGACAATACCTTCATTAACCATAAAGTGGCACTTTTCCCAATTCAAGACAAGATTAGTTTCTTCACGTCTCTGCAAAACTCGATCAAGATTGCTCAAGCAATCGTCAAAAGAAGAACCATAGACCGAAAAGTCATCCATGAAAACCTCACAAATCTTTTCACAAAAGTCAGAGAATATAGCCATCATGCATCTTTGAAAGGTAGCAGGTGCATTACATAAACCAAAAGGCATACGTCTATAAGAAAAAGTACCAAAAGGGCATGTAAAAGTAGTCTTTGATTGATCTCTAGCCGACACAGGTATTTGAGAGAAACCAGAATAACCATCTAGAAAGAAATAATGTGTATGTTTGCATAATCTTTCTAGTATTTGATCAATAAAAGGTAAGGGGTAATGATCTTCCTTAGTAGCTTTATTTAATTTGCAGAAATCAATTACCATCCTATAACCTGTGATAATTCTTTGTGGAATCAATTCATCTTTATCATTAGGAACAACAGTAATACCTCCCTTCTTAGGGACAAATGGACAGGACTTACCCACTCACTATGAGCACGGGATAAATTATACCTGCCTTCAGAAGCTTAAGTATTTCTTTTCTTACCACTTCCGTCATTTTTAGGATTCAGACGTCGTTGAGGATCACGAACTGGTTTGGCATTGCTTCCAAATTTATTTTATGTTGACATAGAGTGGGACTAATGCCCTTAAGATCATCAAGAGTATATCCAATAGCAGCACGATGCTTCTTCAGAGTTTTCAATAATCTTTCTTCTTCATGCTCTGAAAGGTTAGCACTAATAATAACAGGATATATCTTCTTTTCATCAAGATAAGCATATTTAAGATTATCAGGCAACGGTTTAAGCTCAAACACGGGATCACCCTTGGGTGGAGGAGGATCCCCTAAAATTTCAACAGGCAAATTGTGTTGCAGAATAGGTTCCTGTTTAAAGAATACTTCATCTATTTCCCTTCTTTCATTCATGAACATATCATTTTCATGGTCTAGCAAATAGTGTTCTAAAGGATCACTAGGAGGTACGGCAATAGAAGCAAGACCAATAATTTCATCCTTACTAGGTAATTCTTCCTCACGATGTTGTTTACTAAATTTAGAGAAATTAAACTCATGAACCATATCATCCAAACCAACAGTAACAATATTCTTAGTGCAGTCTATGGTAGCATTGACAGTATTTAAGAAGGGTCTACAAATATAATGGGACAAAAGCTATCTTGTGGAGAAGTAAGAACAAGAAAATCAGCAGGATATTTAGTTTTCCCACACAAGACTTCAACATCTCTAACAATTCCAATTGGTGCAATAGTATCTCTATTAGCAAGTTTAATAGTAACATCAATATCTTCTAACTCAACAGGTGCAATTTCATTCTTAATTTCTTTGTATAAGTCATGAGGTATAACACTAGCACTAGCACCCATATCACATAAGCCATGATAACAGATCTCCTATTTTAACAGAAATACAGGCGACCTACCACAGGTCTATGTTTATCCTTATCACAAGGTTTAGCAATTCTAGCAGTTTCACCTTCGAACTGAATAACATGGCCCATCAATATTATCAGACAAGAGATCTTTAACAATAGCAATATTAGGTTCTACTTTACTTGCTCAGGAGGTGTATAAGTTCTAATATTGCTTTTACGAACAACAGTTGAAGCTTTAGCATGATCCTTTATTCTAACAGGGAAAGGTGGTTTCTCAATATAAGAAGTAGGAACAATAGGATCATTATAAGTGACAGTCTTTTCTTCAACTTTAATAGGTGCAGCTACTTTTACTTCTATGGGAGGATGATATTTAAACCACTTCTCCTTAGGGAGATCAACATAAGTAGCAAAAGATTCACAGAAAGAAGCTACTATCTCAGAGTCAAGTCCATATTTAGTGCTAAACTTACGGAAAATATCGGTATCCATAAAAGATTTAACACAATCAAACTTAGGTGTCATACCTGACTCCTTACCTTCGTCGAGGTCCCAATCTTCAGAGTTGCGTTTAATTCTATCCAATAAATTCCATATGAATTCAATAGCCTTCATCATAAAAGAGCCAGCACAAGAAGTATCGAGCATGGTGCGATTGTTATCAGAAAGCCGAGCATAAAAACTTTGCATAATTATTTCTCTGAGAGCTCATGATTGGGGCATGAATATAACATTGATTTAAGCCTCCCCCAAGATTGAGCGATGCTTTCTCCTTCGCGAGGCCAAAAATTATATATATAATTGCGATCACGATGAACAAGATGCATAGGGTAATATTTTTGATGAAATTCCAGCTTCAATCCTTTATAGTCCCATGATCTCATATCATCACATAGCCTATACCATATCAATGCATCTCCCTTCAAAGATAAAGGGAAGACCTTCTTCTTAGCAACATCATCGGGTATACCTGCAAGCTTAAATAATCCACAAACTTCATCCACATATATTAAGTGCTCATCAGGATGCTTTGTTCCATCTCCTGTAAAAGGATTAGCTAGCAGTTTTTCATCATAGCCCAGGAAGGATTCAAAGGAGTTTCATTTTCAATAGGTTCAGTAGGTTGAGGAGCAACTCTTTGCTCTACTGGACGGGGTGAAGATACCCGAACAAGCCCTCAGGAGAATTACTTTCCATAGTAACAAGTGACAGTAAATTTCAGCACACTATATAAATTTTTCCTTACCAAATTCCACCTACCAAAGGCGCTACACTCCCGGCAACGGCGCCAGAAAAGAGTCTTGATGACCCACAAGTATAGGGGATCTATCGTAGTCCTTTCGATAAGTAAGAGTGTCGAACCCAACGAGGAGCAAGAAGGAAATGATAAGCGGTTTTCAGCAAGGTATTCTCTGCAAGTACTGAAATAAGTGGTAACAGATAGTTTTATGATAAGATAATTGTAACGAGCAACAAGTAAAAAAGTAAATAAAGTGCAGTAAGGTGGCCCAATCCTTTTGTAGAAAAGGACAAGCCGGAACAAACTCTTATAATAGGAAAAGCGCTCCCGAGGACACATGGGAATATCGTCAAGCTAGTTTTCATCACGTATGATTCGCGTTCGGTACTTTGATAATTTGGTATGTGGGTGGACCGGTGCTTGGGTGCTGCCCTTACTTGGACAAGTATCCTACTTATGATTAACCTCTATTGCAAGCATCCGCAACTACAACAAACGTATTAAGGTAAACCTAACCATAGCATGAAACATATGGATCGAAATCATCCCCTTACGAAGCAACACATAAACTAGCTTTTAAGATTCTGTCACTAGCAACCCGTCATCTACTTATTACTTCCCAATGCCTTCCTCTAGGCCCAAATAATGGTGAAGTGTCATGTAGTCGACGTTCACATAACACCACTAGAGGAGAGACAACATACATCTCATCAAAATATCGAACGAATACCAAATTCACATGACTACTAATAGCAAGACTTCTCCCATGTCCTCAGGAAAAAACGTAACTACTCACAAAGCATATTCATGTTCATAATCAGAGGGGTATTAATATGCATATAGGATCTGAACATATGATCTTCCACCAAGTAAACCAACTAGCATCAACTACACGGAGTAATTAACACTACTAGCAACCCACAGGTACCAATCCTGGACTTAGAGACAAGAATTGGATACAAGAGATGAACTAGGGTTTTGAGAGGAGATGGTGCTGGTGAAGATGTTGATGGAGATTGCTGATACGTCTCCAACGTATCTATAATTTTTGATTGCTCCATGCTATATTATCTACTGTTTTGGACATTATTGGGCTTTATTATCCACTTTTATATTATTTTTGGGACTAACCTATTAACCGGAGGCCCAGCCCAGAATTGCTGTTTTTTGCCTGTTTTAGGGTTTCGAAGAAAAGGAATATCAAACGGAGTCCAAACGGAATGAAACCTTCGGGAACGTGATTTTCTCAACGAACAAGACCCGGGAGACTTGGACCCTATGTCAAGAAAGAAAAGAGGATTCCACGAGGTAAGGGGGCGTGCCTACCCCCCCCCCCCCCAGGCACGCCCTCGACCTTCGTGGGCCCCCTGTTGCTCCGTCGACGTACTCCTTCCTCCTATATATACCTACGTACCCCCAAATGATCAGAATCGGAGCCAAAACCCTAATTCCACTGCCGTAACTTTCTGTATCCACGAGATCCCATCTTGGGGCCTGTTCCGGAGCTCCGCCGGAGGGGGCATCGATCACGGAGGGCTTCTACATCAACACCATAGCCCCTCTCATGAAGTGTGAGTAGTTTACCTCAGACCTACGGTTCCATAGTTAGTAGCTAGATGGCTTCTTCTCTCTTTTTGGATCTCAATACAATGTTCTCCCCCTCTCTTGTGGATAACTATTCGATGTAATCTTCTTTTTGCGGTGTGCTTGTTGAGACCGATGAATTGTGGGTTTATGATCAAGTCTATCTATGAACAATATTTGAATCTTCTCTGAATTCTTTTATGTATGATTGGTTATCTTTGCAAGTCTCTTCGAATTATCAGTTTGGTTTGGCCTACTAGATTGATCTTTCTTGCAATGGGAGAAGTGCTTAGCTTTGGGTTAAATCTTGCGGTGTCCTTTCCCAGTGATAGTAGGGGCAGCAAGGCACGTATTGTATTGTTGCCATCGAGGATAACAAGATGGGGTTTTCTTCATATTGCATGAGTCTATCCCTCCTACTAGTTAGTTATTTCCTTTGCTATTTACTTTGCCTTTATTTTACTTTGCATCTTTATCATAAAAATACCAAAAACATTATCTTATCATATCTATCAGATCTCACTCTCGTAAGTGGCCTTATATGGATTGACAACCCCTATTTGCGTTGGTTGCGAGGATTTATTTGTTTTGTGCATGTACGAGGGACTCGCACGTAGCCTCCTACTGGATTGATACGTTGGTTCTCAAAAAGTGAGGGAAATACTTACGCTACTTTGCTGCATCATCCCTTCCTCTTCAAGGAAAACCAACGCAGTGCTCAAGAGGTAGCAAGAAGGATTTCTGGCGCCGTTGCTGGGGAGGTCTACGCAAAAGTCAACATACCAAGTACCCATCACATACCCTTATCTCCCGCATTACATTATTTGCCATTTGCCTCTCGTTTTCCTCTCCCCCACTTCACCCTTGCCGTTTTATTCGCCCTCTCTCTCTATCCTCCCTCTCTTTCTCTATTTGCCTCTTTTTGCCCGCTTGCTTTTTGTTTGCTTGTGTGTTAGTTCGTTTGCTTTTCATTATGGCTAGTCCTTTATCTTCTGCCTCTATGTCTGAAATTGAGGAAATTATTGTCGATATGGACAATAATAATACCATGAAAAATTCTGATACTCCTGGTAAAGAACCTACCATCTTACATGCAAAAAAATTCCGTGTTGGTAGTGGTAATATTATTGGAGAAGGAGTTATTCAAGATTTCTTTACTTGTGCCCGATCTTTACCTTCTATGGGAAGTTCTATCCTTCATAGAACTAGTAGTCTTGCGGACGCTATTGCCATGCATGTAGTTGAACTTGAAAGACAATTTATGCACATGCATCCTTGCATACAAAGGATTTTCCTGGAATTTTCTAATATTGAGCATTCTTCTGTTAAGCATGCCACTACTATCTTTTTGGCTCATGAGTTTAGATTCATAATAAAAGAGGCCAAAGAAATCTTTGCACATTATAGGGTGGACGCTTGCCGTCCTCCCATAGAGGCTATCCTCTTTGATCAAGAAGAAATAATGCGTTTTCAATCTCTAGACTATGTTGCTTTCAATGAAAATCTTAGAAAAATGGTTCCTACCAATGTTTTAGCTGATAGAATTTCTGAACTTAATGATGATTTGGCTATTCGAAATAATGAACTAGGATATTCTCTTGAATATAGGTTCACAAATTTCTGCCAAAAGAATGCTTATAATGATGAATTGGTTGTGCAATATGAAGGACCAAAGGAGGAACCTATACCTCCCAAGGTTGATCTTCGGGACTTTTGTCCCATTAAATTTAGCCCTTTCGATTACTTTTGCTTGCCTCAAAGAAAACTTGCTGCTGAACGTAGAGAATATGAAATGACTTTTAATAATCTATCTTACTATTATGGCAATACCTAGATCTATTCTTGCTTGTTATGCCTAGCTAGGGGCGTTAAACGATAGCGCTTGTTGGGAGCAACCCAATTTTATTTTTATTCCTTGCCTTTTGCTCCTGTTTAGTAATAAATAATTTATCTAGCCTATGTTTTGGTTGTGTTTTTTGTGTTTAATTAGTGTTTGTGCCAAGTAGAACCGTTGGGAAGACTTGGGGAAAGTCTTGTTGAACTTGCTGTAAAAAACAGAAACTTTAGCGCTCACGAGAACTGCTGTCATTTTTATTTGTAAAGTGATATTTAGTTAATACTTTTTGCAGATGATTAATAGATAAATTCCTCACGTCTAGCAATTTATTTTAGGATTTTTCTGGTTCCAGATCTTGCGCTAGCTATAGATTACTACAGACTGTTCTGTTTTTTGACATATTCTGTTTTTCGTGTGTTGGTTGCTTATTTTGATGAATCTACGGCTAGTAAAATAGTTTATAAACCATAGAGAAGTTGGAATACAGTAGGTATAACACCAATATAAATAAATAATGAGTTCATTACATTACCTTGAAGTGGTCTTTTATTTTCTTTCGCTAACGGAGCTCACGAGATATTCTACTTTAAGTTTTGTGTTGTGAAGTTTTCAAGTTTTGGGTAAAGATTTGATGGATTATGGAACAAGGAGTGGCAAGAGCCTAAGCTTGGGGATGCCCATGGCACCCCCAAGATAATCTAAGGACACCTAAAAGCCAAAGCTTGGGGATGCCTCGGAAGGCATCCCCTCTTTCGTCTACTTCTATCGGTAACTTTACTTGGAGCTATATTTTTATTCGCCACATGATATGTGTTTTGCTTGGAGCGTCTTGTATGATTTGAGTCTTTTATTTTTAGTTTACCACAATCATCCTTGCTGTACACACCTTTTGAGAGAGCCATACATGATTTGGAATTTGTTAGAATACTCTATGTGCTTCGCTTATATCTTTTGAGTTATATAGTTTTGCTCTAGTACTTCACTTATATCTTTTAGAGCACGGTGGTGGATTTGTTTTATAGAAACTATTGATCTCTCATGCTTCACTTAGATTATTTTGAGAGTCTCAATAGCATGGTAATTTGCTTAAAATCCTAATATGCTAGGTGTTCAAGATTAGTAAAATTTTCTTAAGAGTGTTTTGAATACTAAGAGAAGTTTGATGCTTGATGATTGTTTTGATATATGGAGGTAATAATATCAAAGTCGTGCTAGTTGAGTAGTTGTGAAATTTAAAAATACTTGTGTTGATGTTTGCAAGTCCCGTAGCATGCACGTATGGTAAACGTTATGCAACAAATTTGAAACATGAGGTGTTATTTGATTGTCTTCCTTATGAGTGGCGGTCGGGGACGAGCGATGGTCTTTTCCTACCAATCTATCCCCCTAGGAGCATGCGTGTAGTACCGAGGTTTTTGATGACTTGTACATTTTTGCAATAAGTATGTGAGTTCTTTATGACTAATGTTGAGTCCATGGATTATACGCACTCTCACCCTTCCATCCTTGCTAGCCTCTTCGGTACCGTGCATTGCCCTTTCTCACATTGAGAGTTGGCGCAAACTTCGCCGGTGCATCCAAACCCTGTGATATGATACGCTCTTTCACACATAAACCTCCTTATATGTTCCTCAAAACAGCCACCATACCTACCTATTATGGCATTTCCATAGCCATTCCGAGATATATTGCCATGCAACTTTCCATCATTCCGTTCATCATGACACATTCATTGTCATATTGCTTAGCATGATCATGTAGTTGACATAGTATTTGTGGCAAAGCCACTGTTCATAATTCTTTCATACATGTCACTCTTGATCCATTGCATATCCTGGTACACCGCCAGAGGCATTCATATAGAGTCATCTTTTGTTCTAGTATCGAGTTGTAATCATTGAGTTGTAAATAAATAGAAGTGTGATGATCATCATTTTCTAGAGCATTCTCCCAAGTGAGGAATTAAAAAAAGTCCATAAAAAAGAGAAAGGCCGTAAAGAAAAAAATAGAAAGGCCATAAAAAAGAGAAGGCCCAAAAAATGAGAGAAAAAGAGAGAAGGGACAATGTTACTATACTTTGCCACACTTGTGCTTCAAAGTAGCACCTTAATCTTCATGTTAGAGAGTCTCTTGTTTTGTCACTTTTATATACTAGTGGGAATTTTTCATTATAGAACTTGGCTTGTATATTCCAACAATGGGCCTCCTCAAGTGCCCTAGGTCTTCGTGAGCAAGCAAGTTGGATGCACACCCACTAGTTTATTTTGTTGAGATTTCATACAATTATAGCTCTAGTGCATCCGTTGCATGGCAATCCCTTCTCCTTGCATTAACATCAATCGGTGGGCATATCCATAGCCCATTGATTAGCCTCGTTGATGTGAGACTTTATCCTTTTTGTCTTCTCCACATAACCCCCCTCATTATATTCTATTCCACCCATAGTGCTATGTCCATGGCTCACGCTCATATATTGCGTGAAAGTTTATAGGTTTGAGATTACTAAAGTATGAAACAATTGCTTGGCTTGTCATCGGGGTTGTGCATGATGAGAGCATTCTGGTGTGACGAAAATGAAACATGACTAAACTATATGATTTTGTAGGGATGAACTTTCTTTGGCCATGTTATTTTGAGAAGACATAATTGCTTAGTTAGTATGCTTGAAGTATGATTATTTTTATGTCAATATGAAATTTTGTCTTGAATCTCTCGGATCTGAATTTTCATACCACAATTGAGAAGAATTACATTAAAATTATGCCAAGTAGCACTCCGCATCAAAAATTCTGTTTTTATCATTTACCTACTCGAGGACGAGCAGAAATTAAGCTTGGGGATGCTTGATACGTCTCCAACGTATCTATAATTTTTGATTGCTCCATGCTATATTATCTACTGTTTTGGACATTATTGGGCTTTATTATCCAACCTATTAACCGGAGGCCCAGCCCAGAATTGCTGTTTTTTTGCCTGTTTTAGGGTTTCGAAGAAAAGGAATATCAAACAGAGTCCAAACGGAATGAAACCTTCGGGAACGTGATTTTCTCAACGAACAAGACCCGGGAGACTTGGACCCTATGTCAAGAAAGAAAAGAGGAGGCCACGAGGTAGGGGGGGGCGCCTACCCCCCCCCCAGGCGTGCCCTCCACCCTCGTGGGCCCCCTGTTGCTCCACCGACGTACTCCTTCCTCCTATATATACCTACGTACCCCCAAACGATCAGAAGCGAAGCCAAAACCCTAATTCCACCGCCATAACTTTCTGTATCCACGAGATCCCATCTTGCGGCCTGTTCCGGAGCTCCGCCGGAGGGGGAATTGATCACGGAGGGCTTCTACATCAACACCATAGCCCCTCCGATGAAGTGTGAGTAGTTTACCTTAGACCTACGGGTCCATACTTAGTAGCTAGATGGCTTCTTCTCTCTTTTTGGATCTCAATACAATGTTCTCCCCCTCTCTTGTAGAGAACTATTCGATGTAATCTTCTTTTTGCGGTGTGTTTGTTGAGACCGATGAATTGTGGGTTTATGATCAAGTCTATCTAGGAACAATATTTGAATCTTCTGTGAATTCTTTTATGTATGATTGGTTATCTTTGCAAGTCTCTTCGAATTATCAGTTTGGTTTGGCCTACTAGATTGATCTTTCTTGCAATGGGAGAAGTTCTTAGCTTTGGGTTCAATCTTGCGGTGTCCTTTCCCAGTGACAGTAGGGGCAGCAAGGCACGTATTGTATTGTTGCCATCGAGGATAACAAGATGGTGTTTTCTTCATATTGCATGACTCTATCCCTCTACATCATGTCATCTTGCTTAAGGCGTTACTCTGTTTTTAACTTAATACTCTAGATGCATGCTGGATAGCGGTCGATGAGTGGAGTAAAAGTAGTAGATGCAGGCAGGAGTCGGTCTACTTGTCTCGGACGTGATGCCTATATACATGATCATACCTAGATATTCTCATAACTATGCTCAGTTCTGTCAATTGCTCAACAGTAATTTGTTCACCCACCATAGAATACTTATGCTCTCGAGAGAAGCCACTAGTGAAACCTATGGCCCCCATGTCTATCTTCATCATATTAATCTCCTACTACTTAGTTATTTCCTTTGCTATTTACTTTGCTTTTATTTTACTTTGCATCTTTATCATAAAAATACCAAAAATATTATCTTATCATATCTATCAGACCTCACTCTCGTAAGTGGCCTTATAGGGATTGACAACCCCTATTTGCGTTGGTTGCAAGGATTTATTTGTTTTGTGCAGGTACGAGGGACTCGCGCGTAGCCTCCTACTAGACTGATACCTTGGTTCTCAAAAACTGAGGGAAATACTTATGCTACTTTGCTGCATCATCCCTTCCTCTTTGGGGAAAACCAACGTAGTGCTCAAGAGGTAGCAATTGCCCTCTACCAATGAGAGGAGCATTGGTAATGACGATGGCGATGATTTCCCCCTCCCGGACGGAAGTTTCCTCGGCAGAACAGCTCCGCCGGAGCCCTAGATTTGTTTCCGCCAAGGTTCCGCCTCGTGGCGGCGGAGTCTCGTCCGGAAAGATGGATTGTGATTTTTTTCCTCATCGAAAGACTCCATATAACAAAAGACGGCCATCGGAGGGCCACCAGGGGCCCACGAGGTAGGGGGTGCGTCCAAGGGGGTAGGGCGCGCCCCCACTCTTGTGGGCAGGGTGTGGCCCCCCTGGTGAACTTCTTGCGCTCAGTATTTTTTATATATTCTGAAAATGTCTTCCGTGAAGTTTCAGGACTTTTGGAGCTGTGCAGAGTAGGTCTCTAATATTTGCTAGTTTTCCAGCCCAGAATCCCAGCTGCCGGCATTCTCCCTCTTTAGGTAAACCTTGTAAAATAAGAGAGAATAGGCATAAGTATTGTTACATAATGTGTAATAACAGCCCATAATGCAATAAATATCGATATAAAAGCATGATGCAAAATGGACGTATCAGAACGCTATTACATCAAAGATGGGTATCTTATGAGAGCTAACAAACTTTGCATCCCCGAGTCTTCTCTTCATTTGTTGCTTTTGCAGGAATCACATGGAGGAGGGTTAATGGGACATTTTGGACGAGACAAGACGATCGCCACGCTCTCAAAGAACTACTTTTGGCCCAAGATGTTTCGCGACATCAACCGCTTCACCAACCGATGCTTTACATGTCGCAAAGCTAAGTCCAAAGCTCAATCCCACAGCCTTTATATGCCCCTACAAATTCCATATCAACCATGGGAAGACATTAGCATGGACTTTGTACTTGGTTTGCCTAGGACTCGAAATGGGAAGGATTCCGTATTTGTCGTTGTGGACCGTTTCTCAAAAATTGCACATTTTATTCCTTGCAACAAGATAGACGATGCTTCACATGTTGCTAATCTCTTTTGTAGGGAAATATTGCGCTTACATGGAGTGCCAAAGACTATCGTCTCGGACCGCGACGTCAAGTTCCTTAGCTACTTTTGGAAGACCCTATGCGCCAAGCTCGGAATCAAGCTACTCTTCTCTACGGCATATCATCCACAAACCGACGGCCAAACGGAAGTTACCAACCGCACACTCTCTGCTCTACTTCGAGTACTAATCAAGAAGAACATCAAGGAGTGGGAGGAGTGCCTACCTATCGCCGAGTTCGCCTACAACCGAGCAAGACACTCAACAACCGGCAAGTCCCCCTTCGAGGTCGTCTACGGGTTCAACCCTTTGTCACCATTGGGTATTCTCCCTTTACCACACCAAGAGGGCATTAATTTGGACGCAAGTGCGCGTGTGACTCATCTCAAGAATGTGCATGAAGATACAAGACATACTATCGAGCGCCAAGTACAACGACTTGCGACCAAGCACAACATCAACAAGCACCCCATGATCTTCAACATTGGTGATCTCGTGTGGCTACACCTTCGCAAGGACTGCTTTCCACAAGAACGCAAGTCCAAGCTTCGACTACGAGCGGATGGACCATTCAAGGTGCTTGCACGCTACAACGACAATGCTTACAAGATCGACATCCCACGTGACAAGTACTCCGTGAGCGACATCTTCAACATCAAAGATCTCTCGCCCTACCATGGTGATGAGGATTTCGATCCGAGGACGGATCTTCCCCAAGGGAGGGGGGATGATGCGGAGCATCCCATGATCATCCCCATGGACGCACGTACACCTCCAACGACACCACTTGGACCAATGACAAGAGCCCGAGCCAAGGCTATCGAAGATAAGGTGAACTCACTCCTCTCCGAACTTCCACTTTCTATGCATGAGACATGGCTACTACCTAAGTCCGAGTTGTTGTGCATGATTAGGTACAAAGAGGACCCTCCCGAGGATGCACATGAAGATGTACAAGTCCCCAAGTTCACGGGTGAAGAGAACCATCGAAAGGAGTCAAGTACACCTCCCAGGCCCCGGACATCCGGCTGCGACCCCGGACGACCGGCCCCTGGAGCTCCTTCCACCACAGCCGCGCAGCCGCCAGAAGCTACAGGCCCCGGACATCCGGCCTTTCCCGAGCCCCCGGATATCCGGCCACCAGCCCGGAAATCCAGACCCCTCCGAACCCGAGAGCAACAAAGCCCACTGCTCCAGCCCGAACATCCGGTCTCCCTAGCCCGGACATCCGGCGTCGCGTGAAAGCCCGGACAGCCGGCCCGACGCCTGGACCTCCGGCCTCCCCTGTCTGCGCACAGTGAAGGGCCGAGGCCCGTGTACCCCTTCTCCCCCCTAGACTATATATACTCCACCTCGTCCAACTTTCTAGGGTTAGCAAAGGTTTAGCTCATGTTTGTGTGAGAGCTTTGCTCATCCACTTGGTTACCTTCTCCATGGGGATTCAAGCCTCCACCGGAGAAGATCCCCCAAGCGGATTCAAGACCCCTTTTAGGGAAGAACTCAAGACCTCCTCACGGAGAAGACCGTTACCATTGTATCGTCCCTAGTTGATCGTGTACCGTGTATCGTTCCATGTATCCGAGGATCTAGCACATGTGTGACTTTCTTGTGTTGGTTTAGTGTTTCTCTTGTGTTTTCCCTCTGTTTCCACCCCGTGTTCTTCGTGTTCTTCGCAGGATCCACTCCTTTCATGAAAGATCGGCCACATAGGGTTCTACCCTACATCACTATGGCTAGTCTTACAGTTTATCATTGACCTTGGCTAATACTCCCTCTCTTCATAAATTTAAATATAAGATGTTTTGAATATTTCAATATGAACTATATATAGATTGAAATAAATGAACAAACATACTAAAGCGTGCATATATACATCCGATTAATGAAAATGTTAGAACAATCTATATTTTTGAACAGAGGGAGTTAGGGAATGCATGCACGCACGCGCAAACAGCAAGCAGCAGGTCACCAAGCCAGCAACCCCCGCCACGTCGAGGCGTGCTGGGTGACGGCCGGAGTGCGCGCTGAGCCCACCAGCCAGAGTCCACGGCTAGTTAGGAGACAGAGCCAATGACAGCGCTATGTGTATCCTCGGGGGGGGGGGGGGTGCCCCCCTCCCCCAGCCTTGATATAATTACTGAAGAAAAACTTATTTTAGGATCTTAAATACAAGAAAGTGTATTAATTAGCCCCCAAGTATTCATGTTTTCTCTTTAGCCCCCCGATATCTTCGTCTAGCTCCGCCACTGGACGGAGCTGTCACGTATGTCGATGGTCAGCCGGCGATGATATTTTTTTCTCAAATATGCACGAATGTGCATATCATATATTAAAGAAAAAAAGGCAAAGAAAGCGTCCATCACAATTTACATATACATGACCGTGACCGTGCGGCTTTTAGCTCGCATCCACTCCACTTACAAGCAAGTACCCTACTCCTCCCAATTAGCCCACCTATACAATCTGCCTAGAAAATCCTCCAATTCCCTTTTGATCAGCCCTGTCCGTAGCCCACACTTTGGCCTCACACTTCACCTTGGCGATTCCAGCCGGTGATGATAACATGGCGGCTCTCACTAAGGGCTAGTTTGGTTTGTGTCCACGGCTTCGTGCATGGGAAATAGTGTTGCCTGGCGTGGACACGATTTGAAGTCGTTCGCCTACCTGGTCAGGCAAAGTTGGATGAGAGGCGTTTGGATACTGCCCTGGCCTGGGTAGCTATTACGAATAAAAAAATAAACTCATGAGCCCATGTAGGTAGACTAGTTACTGCCATTAAAGCCCAGGCACGTGATTTGTCCCGCCAGGCGCTCGAATTCTCATGCCTGGGCCAGGCTAACTACCTCCCTGGCTTCATTGCCCAGACTAACCACTCCGCATGCGAATCCAGGCCAGGCTACACCAGGCTTGTTTAGGACGTGAACCAAACAAGATACATGCAAGACCCAGGCATGCCCCAGGCCAGGCCAGGCTTCTCCAGGACGTGATCCAAACTAGCCCTAAGTCTCGGGCCGTTAGCGAAAAGAAGGAGAGGGGAAGCCGTTAGTTAGGTGGGCGAACCGGCCCGAGACAAACACAGAAGGTAGACGGGCACGGTGCCGTCACGTAGCAGCTGGCGGCCAGCTCAACCTCAACCGCATAACGGTGGGTGAGATCACACGCACTATCCAGTAGTCTGTCCACACCCTTCCCTTAGATAGTTTGTCTCTCCGATTAATCCAGGCTCACGCTGCATGATGGAACGAATATATGTGTGTGCAAGACGTGACGGACGTGAGGTGGATTCCACGGCTTGGCCGGCCACCTCCCCCTTTGTGTGTGTGTGCGCTGCACCGCTGACCTCCGTCCCGTCGGACGTCCAGTCTACTCTGGCTAACAAATATCTCGCTGCTATGATAGACAAAATATCTCAAGCTTGTGGCAGCTCTTTTTAACTTTTCCATATGCCTGTAAAAAATTAAAAGGACACACTGTGGGGAAGAAACTCCTACTGTGTGGTTTTAGGACGTGCACGTAGTTCTAGGTCATTGATTGGACTAGCTAAATATGAGTTATATGTCACTAAAAGTATATCATTAGATTCTTAAGCAGATGTAGTTTCTAAACATATATTTTTCATCAAATATAATACATATTTAGTTAGCTAAATTGTCAATCTAGAACGATGCGCATGCCTTATAAACCGAGACGGAGGAAGTAGAAAAATGCCAGTAAGTACAAATTTAAGGGAACATTTATCGCTTTGCTAACACCTGCACGGCGATTGCGAAACACAACCTTGACCCATCAGTGGAAGTAACCTGAGAAGCCGTCGTTTTGCATGACGGCACGGCGTTCCTGTTTCCTGGAATAACAATTGTTTCTGAGCATGTCTGGACTGTGCAGCCATGCTAACAGCAGCAGCGTCTGAGCCAAGGCTGAAGCTGCACTGCAGGATTAGCGCGCACTACTGCGAAAAGTGCTTGCGCTACCGAGCTTCACTGCTCTTAGTATTTGAAATTTTTGAAAAACACACGTTTGATACTAAAAAAAATCTTAAAACAAATACGTGGATACATACACATATTCCTAAGGCCTGGTAAAAATCTGGAAAAGAAATAATTTGTATTTTAGGAAATACAAAAAAGAGAAATTTCTGACATAAATGGCACCCTTTTTATACTATATACTGTCAGAAATTTATTTATTTTCCTATAGCCCAAAAAAAAAACAAGATTTATACTGAAACTTGATGCGTGTAATCGGAATGTGTATATGTATCCCCAGGAAAAATTTCACATTTTTTTGAAACTCCAAAACCCTGAATTTTAAAATATTAAAATAAAGAGAGCCGTGAAGCTCGGTTGCTGCAACGCCTCTCCCGCACTACTGCTACTACTAGTTCAAGGCTGAATGTCCGACTTCTACGGAGAGGTCGCTTCGTTCCACCGCTTCGTCCAGACTGAAATCAGTCGACGAGGCAGTGTGCGAGGGAGTACTTTTGACAGATAAAACGCATGGAAAATACTACTGGTACAACACAAAATATCGTGTTATTTTGTGATGGTGATTAGCGCACGCTTTAGTTGCTGGTCAGAGAAGTCACTAGGACCAACACCTTCTGTTATCCGTCTTATCCAAAACGACAAACTTTTTACATGACCGTAGGTAATTCATTAGCATATCCTGTGGTGCACTATGCCCACAAATTCCACCATGCAGAAAGGAAAGAAAAACGAAGAAGAAAAATAGATAAAGCACCAGTGCCAATGCAGCTCTGTTGACGAGGGAGATTCCATGGAGTCGTGGAAGAGAGAGAGAGAGAGAGAGAGAGAGAGAGAGAGAGGTAGAGAGAGAGAGGTCGTGGTGGTGCAGCAGTAAACCCAACATGTCTCGCCAAGTTGTGGCCAAGAATCCTACAACATGCACGCGAGAGCCCCATCGAACACCATTCTCCATCGGCGTATGTACTGAATCCATGTCCCGTCATTTTCCTAGGTAGCTTGTGCCGAGAATAATACCCAGCGACTGCAACTCGCCGCACTGCACTGTCTTGGGTTGATCCACAGTCATCCTGGATGACAACATGCTAAGCACACACGGCCACTAATCTGCCGCGACGGCGACGTGTCGGCGTCGACTTGGATCGACTGGCCAAAACAATCCGCGGCGGCCGACGCCAGTTGTGTCCTGGGCTCCTGGCCGGCGGCTGAGTTCTACCATTCTATGGGCTGCAGGAATCAGGAATGAGAACCTCCCCATAGTAACAGTGTTCAGGTGTTCCGAGACTGTAGCAGATGCAAAGCCAAAGGTGGCGGGGAGCCGGGGACTGCTGTTCCGGTGACTTCCTGGAGAGTTCTCGCTGATCATGATGAATGAGTGAGCAAGCATCTGATTCCTTAGAAATATCCATTCAGGTTTCAGCTTCTTGTATTGGGGTCAAACAAAACATTACCCAGAATAGGGTGGCGGCTGCACATGTTGCAGAAGGGCTGCTTTGCTCATCACAAGAGGGCCAGATCCATTCACTACCACTGGCACATTATGCCATCATCATCATCAACTTGTGCCCCCTTTTTGATATCTGCAGATGGTGGCGCCATAATGCAACTGAACCCCGCCGTCGCCGGCCGGTAGGAATGGGTGCTGGCCTGTAGCCCTTTCCCATGACCGGTCGCTGTCGAGATGACGAACCGAGGCCGCGAGCACAATGTGTGACGGCGACCACGCCGTCGACCATAAACTTCTCCGGTGCATCAGCATTTTTGGAAAACAATATAGCATCAAGTTGATACAACATGCATGATGAGCGACACCTGATCAATACATTGGTAAGGTGCACACAGTCGGAAACAAACCTTGCAACAAAGTATATAAAAACGATATACTAGCAACAGTAAAGCCATGTGGGAATTCCCCTCCCGCCACACTGAATGCAGTATATCAAGAAACGAGATACCACCCGCTCCAACCGCATACTTACCGCCTTAAAAAACGATTGATACTCTGTTCAGTGTACCACATACGATACCGCATACAAAACATCAACCCTAGATCATGCAGCCTTGTGCTCAACTGCTATTCTGCAGAAAACCCTTTCCCCTAACATGAAGAAAGGAGAGGAGCATTATCCATGGCATTTGTGCATGTCCCCTTCAGCGCGCGCCCCTTTCACTGCTACTAGTGACACCAGCACTTGCAGGGAACAGGAATAAGCAACGCCAAAAAGTGAGAACAAATCTTTATGCAGCAGCTCTAGGATCATCTGCCATAAGAGAAAAATTGATGATGTAATTAGATTAACTAACAGATCTAGGGTTGATTTGATGCAATAAGTAACACTCGGCTTAGTGCAGGTCCCCATCAGGAAAGTAAAGCGTTATATTAGGTGATTGCATCTTTAATCCAACATAATTATCTTGGAAAAGATCATTTGGCGTTTCTTATCCTTGTGGGGATGATCTTTACCCAATACTTGAAAATTGCTTTATCCAGTGCGCCAACTTAGAGTTTACTATGGAAATCTGATATTAGGAATCTCCGATGTTTTCTCTTAGTGATTAATCTCTAAAGATGTTGCGATTATTGTTACCAAATTCTTGTTTTTGAAGTTGGGCCCGTGACTAGATGTCAACCTGTATGAAATCTTCGCATATATATAGCATGATCCAAAGAATGTGGTGACACAATCTCTAGAATAAGAACTTAACATACAATAATTATATCAATGAAAACAAAGTCATTGCATAAAAGGCCATGGCCGTTATCCGTAGCATTCACTTAATAAGATAATAAAGAGAGCATTGCAGACATACAACGGTTTCTGCAAGTGCTTTGATTATTTTCACCAAGATAAGAAGAATCGTTCCACTCACATCATCACAAAACCGATGCTACTAGAAGTATTAGACGGTTAGTGCTGTTGAAGTATAAGAACCTCCACTAGAATTATATATACATTTTTTTGAAAAGGAGGTCATCCCCCGGCCTCTGCATCGGGGAGATGCATGCGGCCACTTTATTAGATAAAGTCCAACTAACAAAGTCTGGTCTGCAAAGTACAGCTCATAAAAGGAGCAAAAAAATAAAGAGTAAACAACTCAATGCCACAACTGGCTGGACGGAGAACACTAAGGACCTATTCTATGAAGTCACCTCCATCCAAACTGGTTGAAAATACTCTGTGCTACCATCTCCCACCGGTTGCACCCAGTAACCAGCTGCTCCCTGGAGGCCGTAGAAGTGAGTAATGACCACGTACGGATCCATGCCGTAGCCCTGAAGATAACCTACAAGAAGTTAATCATAGGTCTTCTGTTAAAAATCATATCATTCTTGCAGTTCTATATAGCCCAAAAAAGTGCGCATATTCCAATCCGAATACTAGACGCAATTTGAGTAGCCACTCCATTTAGCCACGTTCCAAACAACGCTTCAATGCTATCTGGAGGAATAATATTAAAGGCTACATGAACCGACCTCCAAAGTAACTTCACGAGAGGGCAATCAAGAAATAAGTGTTTGATTGTTTCATCATGAACACAAAAATAACAACGCGAACTACCTACCCATCTCCGCCTTAATAAGTTATCTTTGGTAAGGATCACCTGCTTGTCCACAAACCACATAAAAATCTTAATTCGTAAGGGAACCTTGACTCGCCAAATGTGAATCGATCGTGGGATTGGGCCGGAATTTATAAGATCTAAGTACATCGATTTAACCATGAACACTCCATTACCCGTTAGCTTCCAGTTGAAAGTATCTCTGTGATATGAGAGATGTACCTCCATCAACCTCCTAACTAAGTGTAACCAGGAGGTCCATCGTTCCCCTACTAGAGACCTCCTGAACTGGATATTTAAAGGCACCGTCTGCAGCATCGTTGCTATGTAGTCCTCCTTACGTTGAGCAATGTGATATAGGGAAGGATATTGGAGAGCTAGCGGCATGTCGCCTAACCATGTATCCTCCCAAAACCTTGTTGTTGTTCCATCCCCAACAATAAACTTCACCCTATGGAAGAAGGTTTGTTTCACTCTCATGAGTCCCTTTCAAAATGGTGAGTCATTTGGTCTTACAGTAAACTGGGCTAGAGTTTTGGAGTGCAAATATTTATTTCAGAGGATCTGTGCCCACATACCCTCGGAATCATGTGATAACATGTAAAGCCATTTGCTCAACAGACACTTATTTTTTACCTCGAGGTTCTCGATCCCAAGACCCCCCTGGTCTTTTGGTCGACAAATAATATCCCATCTTGCCTGGCGATATTTTGTCTTAACCTCATCTGATTGCCAGAAAAAGCGAGATCGATAGAAGTCTAATCTCTTGCGTACCCCTTTGGGCACCTCAAAAAAGGCAGGAGGAACATTGGCATACTCGTAAGTACCGAATTTATCAATACTAGCTGTCCTCCATAAGACATATGCTTACCCTTCCAGCAGCTTAGTTTCTTCTCGAATCGATCCTCGATACATTTCCATTCTTTATTAGTTAATTTCCTATGGTGGATTGGAATTCCTAGATAACTGAAAGGCAAAGATCCCAGCTCACAACCGAACAGGTTCTTGTAGTTGTCCTGGTCTTCTTTGGCGCTGCCAAAGCAGAACAATTCGCTGTTGTTAAAATTGATCTTTAACCCAGACAGTTGTCCAAATAGGCATAACACTAGCGTCATATTTCTAGCTTTTGCGAGGTCGTGCTCCATGAATATAATGGTGTCATCCGCATATTGTAGGATAGAGACTCCCCCATCCACCAAATGGGGAACCAAACCACCTACCAAGCCCTTCTCCTTGGCCTGGCCTATGAGAACTGTCCACATGTCTGCCACGATGTTAAATAGAATCGGAGACATCGGGTCTCCTTGTCTCAGGCCTTTATGCGTTTGAAAATAATGACTAACGTCATCATTCACCTTTATCCCGACACTACCTTTCTAGACAAACGAATCCACCTGATTTCTCCATGTCTTATTAAATCCTTTCATGCGCATGGCTTGTTGCAGAAAAGGCCATTTGACCTTGCATATGCCTTCTCAAAATCCACTTTGAATATAACTCCATCGAGTTTCTGCGAGTGGATTTCATGTAAAGTTTCGTGCAAGACAACTACCCCTTCTAGGATGTGTCTTCCAAGCATAAAGGTAGTCTGACTTGGTTGCACCACTGAATGGGCAATCTTTGTCAGTCTATTGGTGGCCACTTTTGTAAAGATCTTGAAACTCACATTCAAGAGACAAATGGGCCTGAATTGCTCTATGCGAATTGCTTCCTCTTTCTTTGGCAGAAGTGTAATCGTGCCGAAATTTAAATGAAACAGTTGTAGATGTCCATTAAAGAGATCATGAAACATAGGCATGAGATCATCTTTCACAATATGCCAACATTTCTTATAGAATTCTGCCAGGAACCCATCTGGTCCCGGTGCCTTATTCGGTTTCATTTGAGCTATCGCCTCAAACACCTCCTTCTCAGTAAAAGGTGCAGAAAGAGTCTCATTATCCTCCGACCTCAACTGGGGGATATCCTCAACTACACACTCATCTAGAGTCACCGCATTATCTACCAGTGGTCCAAACAATTGCTTGTAGTAGTTGGATATGTAAAGCTTCAGATTCTCATGGCCCACAACGGTTCCCTCATCTTGCTCAAGCTGAATAATCTTCTTTCTTCTATGCTTGCCATTAGCAATCATATGAAAAAACTGGGTGTTGTCATCCCCTTGGACAAACTTAAGAACCCTAGCATGTAAGGCCCATTTCATCTCCTCTTCTCTAAGCAAAACACGCAATTTCAACTCGGCCTCCGACTTGCATGCCTGCTCGGACTCGTCCAACAAATTCATTTCTGCCCGCAAATCTAGCATCTGAATTAGCTGGATAATTCTCTCCTTCTCTCTTTTATAAATCCCACTCTCATCTGGCCCAACCCCTCAAGAATTGTCTCAGGTATCTAATCTTATTCTGCCAGCGCTCCATGCTAGATCTACCTGCAATAGGTCTAGCCCACTCTCTTGCCACCATCTCAATAAAATTTTATTTTTCAAACCAACTGAGTTCAAAAGAGAAAATATTTCTATTGCCAATATGAGTTGCTTCACCCAAGTCAACTAACAAGGGCGTGCGGTCGGAAATCGCCCTTTGCATCGCGTGCACCGATACCAGTGGATATTTTTGTTCCCATTCCACACTCGCAAGCACCCTATCAGGCTTCTCGTAAGTAGGATTAGGGAGAGTGTTTGCCCAGGTAAAATTTCTACCCGTGAGTTCTATCTCCCTACGATTGAGACTCTCAATGATCATATTGAACATAAATGACCACCGTCCATCAAAATGATCATTGTTTTTTCTTCCTTCCTCCTAATTATGGTAAAATCGCACCGACCAAAAGTGGCAGTCTTTCATCCCTACATATCCTAACCAAATGCGCCAAGAAATCCAGTTTAAATTCGAGTTGGGCTGCGCCATAGACCGCCACTAAGGCCCATCGGAATCCATCCAATTTAGACCTAACCCGGAACTTCACTGCATAGTCTCCTCGTACTACGTTTAGTACCTCAAGAGTTTCGCACTTCACCCCCAAGAGAATCCCACCGGATCGTCTTCTCGGGTAGGGGGTCCCGAATTGTGCGTCTAAGGTCGATGGTTACAGGAGACAGGGGACACGATGTTTACCCAGGTTCGGGCCCTCTCTATGGAGGTAATACCCTACGTCCTGCTTGATTGATATTGATGAATATGAGTATTACAAGAGTTGATCTACCTCGAGATCGTAATGGCTAAACCCTAGAGGTCTAGCTTGTATGGCTATGATAATGAATCTCCCCTATCCGGACTAAGTCCTCCGGTTTATATAGACACCGAGAGGATCTAGGGTTACATAAGGTCGGTTACAAAGAAAGGAATCCATATATTCGACGCCAAGCTTGCCTTCCACGCCAAGGAGAGTCCCATCCGGACACGGGTGCTGTCTTTGGTCTTCGTATCTTAACAGCCCATCAGTCCGGCCCATGGCTAACAGGCCGGACACCCGAGGACCCCTTAGTCCAGGACTCCCTCAGTAGCCCCTGAACCTGGCTTCAATGACAAGGTATCCGGCCCGTAGTGCTGTCTTCGGCATTGCAATGCGGGTTCCTCCTTCCGAACTCCAAAATAGTCTTCGGACGAATTGATCATGTCCGGACCTATAACACACACCACACACAACCGTAGAGAGAATATAATAATAGACGAGTCCAATCCGCTGACAACTTTTACAACATGAGATGACGTCTATCCGGTCATAATTTCAAACTTTTTTGCCTGCAGCTCCACGTTTTGAGACGCGGTTGTCATTGGCACGTCTTGTCAAAGCAGAGATCGTGCCCCCTTATCACGGGATTCTCATAAATATGGGCATGGGTAACCCGACCGTGCCGTTTACACAGCCCTTGGGAATAGGCGAGTTTTAAGGCGAGCAGGGAGGCGTTTGATATTCGCGGCCTTTATAAGGCGATAAGGATTCGTCCTCACTCACCCCTGCCTCCTGCTTCCTCTGCCAATCCATTCTAGAGCTCCAGCGCCCAGGCCCTACCTTCCCTCGCGGAGAAAACACTCCAACCATGTCCGGATCCGGAGCAGGTGGCAAGTGGATGGCTTCTTCTGTTAAGAAGAAAGACATCAAGGAGCTTCGAGAGGCCAGATACCTGGCCAAGGAGATCGTTCACCGTCTCCCGGCCGAAGGACAGATCGTCCCTACCCCAGAGCCCCATGAGAGGGTTGTGTTTCTCGCACACTTCGTCCGTGGACTGGGATTCCCTCTCCACCCGTTTGTCCACGAACTGATGTTTTACTATGGGCTAGACTTCCATGATCTAGCCCCCAACTTTGTCCTCAACATCTCGTCATTTATAGTCGATTGCGAGGCCTTCCTCCGTATCCCGCCTCACTTTGGCCTATGGCTGAAGACTTTCAATGTAAAGCTGAAGGTGGTGAGAGGCCAATAGGCAGAGTGCGGAGGCGCCATGGTGGGAAAGATGCCCAACGTTACATGGACCGAAGGCTCCTTTGTGGATACGGTGAAGGGGTGGCAGTCAGGGTGGTTCTACATCACCGAGCCGCGCGACACCAGCTGGGCGGCGGCCACCGAATTTCGATCCGGAGCTCCGCTGCGGCTCACCTCCTGGCAAGAGAAGGGCCTCGCCTGGGGCTCTTTGAGCGAGCTGTCTGGGGCTCCAGACGTGTGTTTAGAACATGATAACCAAGAGGATCAAACTGATCAACGTGATCCAGGTTATGCTCATTCGTCGGATCCTTCTGTGCCAACGCCGGACTTGATATTTGTGAGAGTTCGATCCGGCCAAGCACCAGACGCTACTAGAGCTCTTTGGCACAACGCACGAAGATATCTGGAATGTGCTCTTCAAGGCCGGCGAGACACCACCGCCCACGACCGAAGATCGTGGGCTCAGCTTAAAGCGCCAGGATAATTCGATAAGTTCTTTCATGTATTCAAGGTAAAGCCTTTACTGACATATTTTGGGAAGGAGTCTAGGCCTTCCTATCAATTTTCAGGCCTGGATCGACATAGCGGGGCAGATTAATTGTCCAGCTCCACTTCCCGAAGATGAGGAAACCCCACTCCTAACGAAGATGCTATTTTCGGCGCCTTATGATGTGCTGGAGAAGAAGGCCAAGAAGACGGCCAAAGGGAGCAGGAGCGGCCTTCGCCGAAAGGGTGCTTCGGACATGTCGTCCGAAGACGAGACTGACTCTTCGGTCGCCGAAGACGATGACGAGGAGGAAGAAGAAGGAGGCTTCCCCCCGGAGGGGGGAAAGAAGAAAAGAGAGGCCTCCACAAATCTGGAGGCGAAGGCGCACAAGAGGGGGGAGGGCTCCCTTGCGGATAACTCCGCATGGAATGTCGAAAGCAGTTCGGAGCGAATGCCCCGGACCAAGCCTCAGGCTGCCTCGTAAGTACCAAAACCCTATGCACCTCCCAATACCTGGCCTTTCTAGTTTATAATATTAACATGTTTAAACTATGCCATTACAGTCCGGCCCGCGACGGCTCCCCGCGATACTCGACAGAGGATTCGCTAGACTCAAAGGAGATGGCTAGCATGTCTCCGCCGCCCGCTCATTCTGCCTCACCCAAGGGTGATGACGAGTGATAACCCATAAGTATAGGGGATCGCAACAGTTTTCGATAAGTAAGAGTGTCGAACCCAACGAGGAGCTAAAGGTAGAACAAATATTCCCTCAAGTTCTATCGACCACCGATACAACTCTACACACGCTTTACGTTCGCTTTACCTAGAACAAGTATGAAACTAGAAGTACTTTGTAGGTGTTATTGGATAGGTTTGCAAGATAATAAAGATTACGTAAATAAAAAGTAGGGGCTGTTTAGATAAAGAAACAATAAAGTAAATATAGCGAGTGTGGAAAAGTGGTGTTAGGAGTTGCGAAATTTCCCCTTAAGCAATTGACTACTTTACTAGACCGATAGGACAACGAAAATCTACTCAGACATCATAGGATGGCAACACGTCATTGGATAATAATATGAAGCATAAAGCACCATGTTCAAGTAGAGGGTACAGCGGGTTGCGGGAGAGTGGACCGCTGTAGATAGAGGGGGGAAGGTGATGGAGATGTTATGAACATGGTGGAGGTGTTGGTGTAGATCGCGGTGATGATGTTGATGGCCATGACAGCGTTCCGGCGCCACCGGAAGAGAAGGGGAGAGGGGGACCCTTCGTCTTCTTCTTCCTTGACCTCCTCCCTAGATGGGAGAAGGGCTTCCCCTCTGGTCCTTGGCCTCCATGGCATGGGAGGGGCGAGATCCCCTCCGAGATTGGATCTGTGTCTCTGTCTCTCTCTGTTTCTCCGTTCCCAGATTCTTCCCTTTTACCGTTTCTTATATTCCCGGAGATCCGTAACTCCGATTGGGCTGAAATTTTAACACGATCTCTATCCGGATATTATCTTTCTTGCGGCGAAAGAAGGGCATCAACCTCCTTACGGGTGGCCCACGAGGGTCAGGGGTGCGCCCAGGGGGGCAGGCGCGCCCCCTGCCTCGTGGCCACCTCGGGCACCGTCTCACGTGGATTTTTCTTCCCAAAAATCATATATATTCCAAAAAAAATCTCCATCAGTTTTTGTCCCGTTTGGACTCCGTTTGAAACATGCAACAAACAGGAACTGGCACTAGGCACTGGATCAATATGTTAGTACCAAAAATAGTATAAAAAGTTGCCAAGTATATGAAAGTTGTAGAATATTGGCATGGAACAATCAAAAATTATAGATACGACGGAGACATATCAACGAGGTGGCGTCCCAATGGATCTTCCTAGACTAGGGGGAGATTCCAGAAATCGTTAAGGTGGCGCCGCAGGATGACTCCTCGGCTGCCGGACATAAGGGGAAAAAGCCCCCATGGGGACTGGTAGTGGGGGCCAAGTTCTCTTCGGCCCTCAGTCGGATACCATTCCGGAGACCTATACGGCTCCGTAGTCCAGCGAACGGCCTTCCCCGAAAGGAGGTGTGCATGTTCCACCGATGACCTCTGTCCAACTAGAGGCATCGGACAATCTGCTGGAAGCGCTGCGAGGCGCCTCCATCGTGGATGATCACCGTGTCCTTATGGGTACGGTGATCAGAAAGGTTCAGTCCGCCAAAAGCGGACTGGCCGAGGCCTGCACTAGCCTTTTAACAGGCTTTGAGGTAAAAATTGTAGAAAAAAATATCACAATGTGGATAGTAGCCCCCGATGCTCTGTTCGGTGTCCGGAAAGGAAAAGCCGAACAGGGGATCAAAATAATTTTCGCAGGAGTCACATAATATGTCTTTGTGAATAAGCAGGCGTCGCTGCTTGCTTCTGCCGCTCACACTGCGGAGGTCTCCGGACTGAAGCAGAACCTGGAGCAGGCCGAGAAAGAGCTCGGCCTCGTGAAGAAGCAACTGGAGGATAGCAAAGGTATGCAGTAACCTACGTGTATGTTTAGGAAGGATGAATGGTTCGTGCTGACTAAAGTGCCATGAACTTTATTAGGAGCCACGACCGAGGTGGCGGCCCTCAAGAAGGCATTAGAGAAGGCCGAGGACAAAGCGGCCAAGGAACGCACCGTGCGTGAGAAGCACGAGGCCTGGGTCGGCGAGGTTCAGCAAGAGCTCCAGGATGCCGTCAAGAAGTGCGAGTCCTTGGAGCGTGATTCTAAGACGCAAGCGTCCGAACTTGCGAAGGCCCTCCAAAGCGCGCATGAGGCTCGAGCCGGAGCCCAGAGCGCCCTTCAGGAAATCCAGGCGGCTCGGAAGAGCGCGGCGGGTAAGGCTTTCATTAAGCAAAGCAAGTCTCTGAAGGAAGCGTTCCTTTTACTTACCCGAATTTGGAGCTCTCCAGGGCGGTTACGGATTTGCCGCACTGCGTATCAGATGCTGCCGAGTTCTATCGAGCCGAGGAAGGGAGTTCTACGGAGAAGCTGTTTTGGTCTCAATATCTTGGACCCGAACATCCGGTGTCCTTCAGCGACCAGCTGAAACAGCTGGTCAAGTTGCACAAGGCGGCTGAGCTAGCCATGAAGGAGCTGATAGTCTGACTATGGCCTGCCGCGCCGATACCTACCAGCTACTTCGGACTTGTGAAGCGGCTTGTTGATGCCTGCCCCCGGCTTGAGGTTATAAAGCGGTCAGTCTGTATCAAAGGTGCACATATGGCCTTTGCCCACGTCAAAACGCACTGGGTGAAGATGGATGCCAAGAAGCTAATGACCGAGGGGCCACCTGAGGGCAAGGAGCACCGCCGACCCGATTTTTATTTTGATGGTGTCCTGGAGGGGTGCTGCATTGTTGCGGATCACTGGGCGAAAGACATTATCTTTGAATGAATGTATGCGAGCTCCCTATGCCTTGTATGATAAAACAAAGTGTTTTATGCAATATAATGCTTGTTATGTTTTTAAATTTTTACTTCTTGTGCGGCCGTGTTGTATGAAATCTGAGGGTTAACTAGTCGTCGGCTTCTGCCCCCACATAGGTAGTACGGGAGTGTTTGGGATGGAATCTGAACAATCTTGATCCAATTAGATGGTCCTTGAAGGAGTTGTTTAGCGCAATGAACCAGGCAACCAGACTATGCGGCTATAACGCCCTCACTTAGCCATAGGAGTGCGACAATAAAAACATGGGCGCAACCCCTAGTATCCGAACTAGAGTGCTATACGCGTCTGATCGGGAAGTACCAATCCTTCGCGTAATGCGGAAGAAATCTCCAACGATTTGCAACCTCCGAACAGCTGACCGGCTCTCGCCACATCATGACAGTCAGTTTTCGGCTTTCTCTAGTGAGGTGCTCATTTGGATAAACCAAGGCGCAATCGCAGTAGTTCTCCTTTTACTACCTTAGCCGATATAGCGGAACGTAAGGTAGCAAGCACAGGAGTCGGGCAACACAACTATTGACCAAAGACATGATTTGGAGCCAATGCATATAATGCTAAATTCGGGGTGCCGAACTATACTTATAAAAAGTGTTCAGACTTTTGTTGCCATAGTGTGGGGTGCTGTGCAGCCCCTGGCGAACATGAAATGTACCAAAGTGTACGGGTGCTACCTGATAGGATTATCCACAGAGGAGCTGAAAAAAAGAAAGAAAACAGAAAAGGTAAAAAGGTAAAAAGCTGGAGTCCTACAGCTCCAACCGCAAACTATTCTCATTGTAATTTAATTAGTACGTCAAGGCGCATTGATACAGGTAGTGCGATAAGCAACATGCTATTTGACATGCCAGAACCAAGGGAGAGCTGCACGCGGGTCCTGAAAAACAGGTAGAGTTATCGTTAACGGAATCACCTAAAAAGTCCCCCATATGACTGCGTTTCTTGCCATCTTGGTGTGTTTTATCCTTCGAGAGGACCGATGACCAGACCGCCAGATGGTGCCTGTGGGATTGAGACCTGAAAAGGAAACAAGTAAGTGTGAAAGTATGTGTGTATCCGACGTCGGTTGAGCCGTACTACGGACCACAAGCTAGATATGCCTCCGTCGATGCCCATGGGATTTTGAGTGCGTAGTTATGTACGCGCGGCACGAATGCCACCACTTGATCGGAATTGCGACGGAGGCCAGATTGCTAATCGAGCTCCCGACGAGCCGAGCTCTCCTGCTGTAGAGTAGTTCGGACCCTCTTAACGGTGTCCGTGGGCTCGGTAGCCGAATTAAGGTTCTGCTTGAGAAGGCTGCTCTGTACTTCTGCTGCAAAGGCAGCTGTGTGCTCTTCTGTACGGAGGGAGCATTCCGTATTTCCGTTGACTATTATGATGTCTGATGTCTACTACACAACCTTCTTCTTGTAGACGTTGTTGGGCCTCCAAGTGTAGAGGTTTGTAGGACAGTAGCAAATTTCCCTCAAGTGGATGACCTAAGGTTTATCAATCCGTAGGAGGCGTAGGATGAAGATGGTCTCTCTCAAGCAACCCTGCACCCAAATAACAAAGAGTCTCTTGTGTCCCCAACACACCCAATACAATGGTAAATTGTATAGGTGCACTAGTTCGGCGAAGAGATGGTGATACAAGTGGTATATGGATGGTAGATAATAGTTTTTGTAATCTGAAAATATAAAAACAGCAAGGTAACGAATGATAAAAGTGAGCGTAAACGGTATTGCAATGCGTTGAAACAAGGCCTAGGGTTCATACTTTCACTAGCGCAAGTCCTCTCAACAATAATAACATAATTGGATCATATAACTATCCCTCAACATGCAACAAAGAGTCACTCCAAAGTCACTAATAGCGGAGAACAAACGAAGAGATTATGGTAGGGTACGAAACCACCTCAAAGTTATTCTTTCCAATCAATCCGTTGGGCTATTCCTATAAGTGTCACAAACAGCCCTAGAGTTCGTACTAGAATAACACCTTAAGACACAAATCAACCAAAACCCAAATGTCACCTAGATACTCCAATGTCACCTCAAGTATCCGTGGGTATGATTATTCGATATGCATCACACAATCTCAGATTCATCTATTCAACCAACACATAGAACCTCAAAGAGTGCGCGAAAGTTTCTACCGGAGAATCACGACGAAAATGTGTGCCAACCCCTATGCATAGGTTCATGGGCGGAACCCGCAAGTTGATCACCAAAACATACATCAAGTGAATCACGTGATATCCCATTGTCACCACAGATACGCACGACAAGACATACATCAAGTGTTCTCAAATCTTTAAAGACTCAATCCGATAAGATAACTTCAAAGGGGAAACTCAATCCATTACAAGAGAGTAGAGGGGGAGGAGAAACATAAGATCCAACTATAATAGCAAAGCAAATCCGGTACAATCATCAAGTATCAAACTTCTCATAGTATTCAATGCACTTTATATGAAAGTTTTTATTATATCCCTATTGGATGCCCATCATATTAGGACTAGTTTCATAACTAAAGCAAATTAGAAGGCTGTTTAGGACTCTCAAAATAATATAAGTGAAGCATGAGAGTTCATCTATTTATATAAAATAAAACCACCACCGTGATCTAAAAAGATATAAGTGAAGCACTAGAGCAACAACAAACTACCCCGAAAGATATAAGTGAAGCTCAATGAGTAGTCGAATAATTATGCAACTATGTGAAGACTCTCTAACATTTAAGGATTTCAGATCTTGGTATTTTATTCAAACAGCAAGCAAAACTAAATAAAATAAAATTACGCTCCAAGCAAAACACATATCATGTGGCGAATAAAAATATAGCTCCAAGTAAAGTTACCGATGAATGAAGACGAAAGAGGGGATGCCTTCCGGGGCATCCCCAAGCTTAGGCTCTTGGTTGTCCGTCAATATTACCTTGGGGTGCCTTGGGCATCCCCAAGATTAGGCTCTTGCCACCCCTTATTCCATAGTCCATCGAATCTTTACCCAAAATTTGAAAACTTCACAACACAAAACTTAACAGAAAACTCGTAAGCTCCGTTAGCGAAAGAAAACAAAACACCACTTCAAGGTACTGTAATGAACTTATTGTTTATTTATATTGGTGTTAAACCTACTGTATTCCAACTTCTCTATGGTTTATAAACTCTTTTACTAGCCATAAATTCATCAAAATAAGCAAACAACACACGAAAAACAGAATCTGTCAAAAACAGAACAATCTGTAGTAATCTGAATCAAATGTATACTTCTGTAACTCATAAAATTCTCAAATAAATTTCTGGACGTGGGGAATTTATCTATTAATCATCTTCAAAAATAATTAACTAAATATCACTCTCCAATAAAAAATGGCATCAATTCTCGTGAGCGCTAAAGTTTCTGTTTTCTGCAGCATGATCGCAAAGACTTTCCCCAAGTCTTCCCAAAGGTTCTACTTGGCACAAACACTAATTAAAAGCATAAAACCACATCTAAGCAGAGGCTAGATAAATTATTTATTGCTAAACAGGAGCAAAAATCAAGGAACAAAAATAAAATTGGGTTGGCTCCCAACAAGCGCTATCGTTTAACGCCCCTAGCTAGGCATGATGATTTCAATGATGCTCACATAAAAGATAAGAATTGTAACATAAAGAGAGCATCATGAAGAATATGACTAGAACATTTAAGTCTAACCCACTTCCTATGCATAGGGATTTTGCGAGCAAACAATTTGTGGGAACAATAATCAACTAGCATAGGAAGGCAAAACAAGCATAACTTCTAGATTTTCAACACATAGAGAGGAAACTTGATATTATTGCAATTCCTACAAGCATCTATTCCTCCCTCATAATTTTCAGTAGCATCGTGAATGAATTCAACAATATAACCAGCACCTAAAGCATTCTTTTCATGATCTACAAGCATAGAATTTTTATTACTCTCCACATAAGCAAGATTCTTCTCATTTGGAATAGTGGGAGTATCATAAGAGACTCGAATATTATAAATTGTTTCCACATTAAAAGAGTAATGTTCAGAAAAAGGGTAATCATAATCATGACAAGTTTTATAAATATAATCACTACTTTTTATAGCATAAGTATCATCACAATAATCATCATAGGTAGGAGGCATGCTATCATCATTATAAATTTGCATATCAAATCTTGGGAGACTAAAAATATTGTCATTAAACATAGCTTCCCCAAGCTTGGGACAAACATTAATTGCAGAAAATATATTCTCAAAAACATCATCTTCATCAAACATAGCATCCCCAGGCTTGGGCCTTTTCATATCATAAGCATAATCACTCTCATCATTAATAGTATGGATAGCACCAATAGTATAGCAATTATCATATTCTTCCAAGCAAGTGCCAAAAAGATTTTCAAGAAGTATCATTATCTTCCACAATTATATTTTCATGAGGCATAATAGTAATATGAGCAATATTATTTGGGAGAGATATATTTTTACCTCTCTTATTTTTTCTTTTCTTCTTCTTCACCACATCATGTGTGGGTTCAATCCTCTTTTTGGAGCTCCTTATTAATGAGATTGGTTGAATAGGAGGATCCTCCTCGTTACCTGATTCATCATAAGAAATAATAGAAGGGTATTGGGAAGTCTCTTCCCTTTCATTAGTATTCTCTTCATCCTATATTTGTTTTCTTTTCTTTATGTAATTGGCAATGTAAGGATTTTCAATGCAATTCACCACACAATACATATAAATTTCCACTAGATCAAAGCCAAACAGTTTATAACGGGCAAATTCTGGAAGATCCCCAGATATATGTTTCATTTCTTCACAACCCATAAGCAAGCTAAGTTCATTATAATGTGCAAGGGAAATCAACTCATCACAATTTTTGGACACAATTAGATCATGAAACAATTTGCATCGGATGGTTAAATGACCACATTCATTGCAAAGCTCACAAGTATGGCCAAGAAAATTTAAATTTGCAGCACAATCATCTAGCCTTTCTTGCAACAATTTAGTTTCTAAGTACTTATGCCTCTTGCAATATATATCTTCCCTATTTGGTGTGTACCTACAAACCCAATGCACTCCACAAAAATTGACATGTTTATAGGAGACATTTTCAACATAACTAGTGCAATCATCATTAGTACCATGGATATTCAAGGAGTTCATACTAACAACATTGCAATCATGCTCATCATTCAAAGATTTAGTGCCAAACATTTTAATGCATTCTTCTTCTAACACTTTGGCACAATTTTCCTTTCCATCATACTCACGAAAGATATTAAAAAGATGAAGCGTATGAGGCAAACTTAATTCCATATTTTTTTGTAGTTTTCTTTTATAAACTAAACTAGTGCTAAAACAGGAAACAAAAAGATTCGATATCAAGATCTAAAGATATACCTTCAAGCGCTAACCTCCCCGGCAACGGCGCCAGAAAAGATCTTGATGTCTACTACACAACCTTCTTCTTGTAGACGTTGGTGGGCCTCCAAGTGTAGATGTTTGTAGGACAGTAGCAAATTTCCCTCAAGTGGATGACCTAAGGTTTATCAATCCATAGGAGGCATAGGATGAAGATGGTCTCCCTCAAGCAACCCTGCAACCAAATAACAAAGAGTCTCTTGTGTCCCCAACACACCTAATACAATGGTAAATTGTATAGGTGCACTAGTTAGGCGAACAGATGGTGATACAAGTGGTATATGGATGGTAGATAATAGTTTTTGTAATCTGAAAATATAAAAATAGCAGGGTAACGAATGATAAAAGTGAGCGTAAACGGTATTGCAATGTGTTGAAACAAGGCCTAGGGTTCATACTTTCACTAGTGCAAGTCCTCTCAACAATAATAACATAATTGGATCATATAACTATCCCTCAACATGCAACAAAGAGTCACTCCAAAGTCACTAATAGCGAAGAACAAACGAAGAGATTATGGTAGGGTACGAAACCACCTCAAAGTTATTCTTTCCAATCAATCAGTTGGGCTATTCCTATAAGTGTCACAAACAGCCCTAGAGTTCGTACTAGAATAACACCTTAAGACACGAATCAACCAAAACCCTAATGTCACCTAGATACTCCAATGTCACCTCAAGTATCCATGGGTATGATTATACGATATGCATCACACAATCTCAGATTCATCTATTCAACCAACACATAGAACCTCAAAGAGTGCCCCAAAGTTTCTAACGGAGAATCACGATGAAAACGTGTGCCAACCCCTATGCATAGGTTCATGGGCGGAACCCGCAAGTTGATCACCAAAACATACATCAAGTGAATCACGTGATATCCCATTGTCACCACAGATACGCACGGCAAGACATACATCAAGTGTTCTCAAATCTTTAAAGACTCAATCCGATAAGATAACTTCAAAGGGGAAACTCAATCCATTACAAGAGAGTAGAGGGGGAGGAGAAACATAAGATCCAACTATAATAGCAAAGCTCGCGATACATCAAGATCGTGCCAAATCAAGAACACAAGAGAGAAAGAGAGAGATCAAACACATAGCTACTAGTACATACCCTCAGCCCCGAGGGAGAACTACCCCCTCCTCGTCTGGCGGCGGAACTCCCGATATATTGTGCTCCCCGTTCGTTTTAGGGTATATGGAGATATATAGGCGGAAGAAGTACGTCAGGGGAGCCACGAGGGGCCCACGAGGGTGGAGGGCGCGCCCCCTGCCTCGTGGCTTCCTCGTTGCTTCCCTTATATGGACTGCAAGTCTCCCAGGTTGCTTTCCTTCCAAAAATAAGTTCCGTGAAGTTTTAGGTCAATTGGACTCCGTTTGATTTTCCTTTTCTGCGATACTCTAAAACAAGGAAAAAACAGAAACTAGCACCGGGCTCTAGGTTAATAGGTTTGTTCCAAAAATAATATAAAAGTGTATAATAAAGCCCATAAACATCCAAAGTTGATAATATAATAGCATGGAACAATAAAAAATTATAGATACGCTGGAGACGTATCAACGCCTCGTGGACCAGGCATCTTGAGCTTGAGATAAGCATAGTGTGGTACTGCGTTGAATCGAGCGAACGCGGTTCGTCCGAGAAGTGCTTGATAGCCGCTGCGAAAGGGGATGATATTGAAGATTAACTCCTTGCTTCGGAAGTTGTCCCGAGATCCGAAGACAACCTCTAGTGTGATTGAGCCCGTACATCGGGCCTCTACACCTGGTATGACTCCTTTGAAGGTAGTCCTGGTGGGCTTGATCCGACATGGGTTAATGCCCATTTTTCGCGCTGTGTCCTGATAGAGCAGATTGAGGCTGCTACCTCCGTCCATAAGGACGCGAGTCAGGTGGAACCCATCAATTATTGGGTCTAGGACCAGTGCGACTGAGCCATCGTGACGGATACTGGTCGGATGATCCCGGCGATCAAAGGTGATCGGGCATGACGACCATGGATTAAATTTTGGGGCGACTGGCTCTATCGCGTAGACGTCCCTGAGCGCACTCTTGCGCTCCCTCTTGGGATGTGGGTAGCGTATATCATGTTCACCGTTTTGACCTGAGGGGGAAACTTCTTAGTCCCCCTGTATTTGGTTGCTGGGGCTCTTTGTCATCGTCCTCGCTTTGCGATCCCTTTTCCCTATTTTCGGCGTTTAATTTGTTGGCCTGTTTAAAAACCCAGCAATCTCTATTTGTATGATTGGGTGGTTTGTCTAGGGTGCCATGAATCTGGCGCGGACAATCAAGTATGCGGTCCAAGCTGGATGGGCCTGAATTGTTCTTTTGGAACGACTTCTTCCGCTAACCGGACTTAGAGCCCCTGAATCCGGCATTGACTGCCATGTCCTCGGTGTTATCACTGTTCTTTCGACGCTTGTATCTATTGCGTTGGGACTTGTCTTTGCTAGTTTTAGCTTCAGGGGTGCCTGCGTCGCTTGCGTTGTTTTTGCTATGGGCCAACCAACTGTCCTCGCCCGCACAAAAGCGGGTCATGAATGCCGTGAGGGCTGCCATGGATTTTTTCTTTTCTTGGATGAGGTGGCGAGTGAGCCATTCATCGCAGATGCTGTGTTTGAAGGCTGCTAGGGCTTCGGCATCCGGACAATCGACAATTTGGTTCTTTTTACTTAAGAACCTAGTCCAGAATTTCCTAGCGGACTCTCTAGGCTGTTGAACTATATGGCTTAAGTCATCGGCGTCCGAAGGTTGAACGTATGTGGCTTGGAAGTTATCGAGGAAGGCCTCTTGCAAGTCCTCCCAGCTGCCAATAGAATTTGCAGGCAGACTGTTGAGCCAGTGCCCAGCTGGCCCCATGAGTTTTAACGGGAGGTATTTGATGGCGTGGAGGTCATCGCCGCAGGCCATATGAATGTGGAGAATGAAGTCTTCGATCCACACCGCGGGGTCCATGGTTCCATCGTATGATTCTATATTCACGGGTTTGAACCCTTCTCGGGATTCATGATCCAGAACCTCATCGGTGAAGCAATGAGGGTGTGCGGCACCTCTATATCGGGTCATATCGTGACGTAGCTCTGATGGAGTCCGTCTGCGGTTTTTAGCCCGCGCATGACTAAGTTTGTCACATCCGAATAGGTGGCCGTCGTCGCGTGTTGAGGCACGTCCTCGCGATCCGTAGATTGATCTAGTATGTCCTGCTTTATTGTTCAGGTTTTGCCGGAGGTCATATGTATGACCGTGGGCTAATTTACCTCTTCCTGTGCGCTGAGGCGGGGCTGGCTGGTGTTCGGCATGAGTTGCCGTTTTGTCTCGACCACATGGTGGTCGGTCAGCCTCATTGTACGATGGAGGTATGTATTCCGGCGCCTCCTCGTCAAACTGAGGTAGCAATTTGCGCTTTGGGTAGCTTTTGGTTGGGCGCTTGAGGCAGTATTCTTCGGCTTCTAGGACATTGGTCCATTTATCATTGAGCAGATCTTGGTCAGCTTGAAGCTGCTGCTGCTTCTTTTTCAGGATCCTTGAAGTGGAGATTAGCTGGTGCTTGAAGTGCTCCTGCTCAAGAGGTTCCTCAGGCACGATGAAATCCTCAGTGTCGAGGCTCACCTCATCCTCGGAGAGCGGAAGGTAATTATCGTCCTCCGAATCTTCATGCGTGGCCTGTTTACCAGGGCTAACCTGCCCGCCTTCCCGTTCATCTTGTTCATTAGCTGTATCAATGGGGTCTTCGTTGTCTTCGCAACCTTCTGGCGTGTTATCTTATCATGTGTCGGTATTGCTGTATTTAATGCGGTATGACTTAGAGCGGCGCCGCTGACGCCGGCTTTTGGATTGTATTTCGGAAGGTTTATCTTCAGCTGGATCTTCCTTGTCATCGCCGCTGTTTTCTTTTGGTGCATCCACCTTGTATACATCATACGAGGAAGTGGCTGTCTAGCGTCCGGTAAACAGCGGGTTCTGGACCTCTTCTTCTCCGACATCGTCGCCCATACCATCGATGTCCTCGGAGTCGTAATCAAGTTCTTCGGTCAAATCCTCAACCGTGGCTATGAAGTGGGTGGCGGGTGGGAAGCGAAATTCTCCACCGTCAGCCCCTAGTTCGAGCTGGAAATAGTTCGGCTGTGAGTCCTCCGCCAAGGACAGGTTTTTTAATGAGTTTAGCACATCGCCCAAAGGCAAGTGCTGGAAGATGTCTGCGGCGCTGAATTTGATGATCGACAAATGATCAAGCTCGGCGTCCGCCGGCTCACGTGGTTCGGAACTTACGACCGGGGACGAGTACGGAGTTCCGCTGACAAAGATGTCGTGAGAGATTAAGTCTATGTGCGGCTCCAACGCCGTGAAATCTGTGGCCTCCGTGGTAAGGTTGATCCTCCCGTCCTTGGATGGCGCAGCTTGCTCCGAATCTAGGGCCAGAGCGGTTACAGGCGCAATCTCCTGGGTGCGGCCTGATGACAGATTTAGGTCATGATCATCGGGGTGACCGGTGATACATCTCCAATGTATCTATAATTTTTGATTGCTCCATGCTATTATATTATCTATTTTGGATGTTAATGGGCTTTATTTTATACTTTTATATCATTTTTTGGACTAACCTACTAACCGGAGGCCCAGCCCAAATTGCTGTTTTTTTGCCTATTTTAGAGTTTCGCCAAAAAGGAATATCAAACGGAGTCCAAACGGAACGAAACCTTCGGGAACATGATTTTCTCAACAAACGAGATCCAGGAGACTTGGAGTGGGCGTCAAGAAACAATCGAGGAGGCCACGAGGCAGGGGGCGTGCCCTCCACCCTCGTGGGCCCCTCGTTGCTCCACCGATGTACTTCTTCCTCCTATATATATCCACGTACCCCCCAAACATCCAGGAGCACCACGAAAACCTAATTCCACTGCCGCAACCTACTGTACCCGAGAGATCCCATCTCGGGGCCTTTTCCGGAGCTCAGCCGGAGGGGGAATTCATCACGGAGGGCCTCTATATCAACTCCACGGCCTCTCCGGTGATGTGTGAGTAGTTTACTTCAGACCTACGAGTCCATAGTTATTAGCTAGATGGCTTCTTCTCTCTCTTTGGATCTCAATACAAAGTCCTCCTTGATCTTCTTGGAGATATATTTGATGTAATCTTCTTTTGCGGTGTGTTTGTCGAGATCCGATGAATTGTGGGTTTATGATCAAGTTTATCTATGAACAATATTTGATTCTTCCCTGAATTCTTTTATGTATGATTGGTTTATCTTTGCAAGTCTCTTCGAATCATCAATTTGGTTTGGCCTACTAGATTGATCTTTCTTGCAATGGGAGAAGTGCTTAGCTTTGGGTTCAATCTTGCAGTGCTCAGTCCAAGTGACAGAATGGGAAACGACACGTATTGTATTGTTGCCATCAAGGATAAAAGGATGGGGTTTATATCATATTGCATGAGTTTATCCCTCTACATCATGTCATCTTACTTAAAGCATTACTCTGTTCTTATGAACTTAATACTCTAGATGCATGCTGGATAGCGGTCGATGTGTGCAGTAATAGTAGTAGATGTAGAATTGTTTCGGTCTACTTGTCGCGGACGTGATGCCTATATACATGATCATACCTAGATATTGTCATAACTATGCTCAATTCTGTCAATTGCTCGACAGTAATTCGTTTACCCACCGTAATACTTATGCTCTTGAGAGAAGCCACTAGTGAAACCTATGGCCCCCGGGTCTATCTTCCATGATAGTAATCTTCCAACACTTAGCTATTTCTATTGCCGTTTATTTTACTTTGCATCTTTATTTCTCTTTATCATAAAAATACCAAAAATATTATCTTATCATATTTATCAGATCTCACTCTCGTAAATGACCGCGAAGGGATTGACAACCCCTTTATCACGTTGGTTGCGAGGTTCTTATTTGTTTGTGTAGGTGCGTGGGACTCGAGCGTGATCTCCTACTAGATTGATACCTTGATTCTCAAAAAATGAGGGAAATACTTACGCTACTTTACTGCATCACCCTTTCCTCTTCAAGGGAAAACCAACGCAGTGCTCAAGAGGTAGCAAGAAGGATTTCTGGCGCCGTTACCGGGGAGATTTGTGCCAAGTCAAGTCAAGATTTGACTCCCGACAACGAGCCATTTCTGGCGCCGTTGCCAGAGAGTCTACGCACAAGTCAAGACATACCAAGTACCCATCACAAACTCTTATCCCACGCATTACATTATTTGCCATTTTCCTCTCGTTTTCCTCTCCCCCACTTCACCCTTGCCGTTTTATTCGCCCTTCTTCTGTTCGTCTTTCCATTTGCTTTGGTGTCTTACTTGGCTCGTTTTCTCGTTTGTTTGGATTAGTTGTTTATTTATTGCTAAACAGAGAACCTAAGATCTATGGATGTCACATCCCTAGCTTCTGGTGTTGCCTAGTGTTTGCATCTTGCTTGCATCATGTTTAAATTTCTGAAACTTGAATTGAGGATTGTTGAAACCTCAGAAATCTAATTAAAAGAAGGGCAAGCACCCTTTAAATAGCATTCTGGGAATCCAAAATGCCCTAAAAATAGTTCTGTGAATTTTGGCAAGAGTTATATATCAAACCAAAATTCTGGAACATTTTTAAGGAATTATTTTTGGGACTCTGAATTTAAATCAATAAGTATTTGACTTTTGGATTATATTCAATTCATATAGAATATATTTTAAAAGGCCTGAAATTATTTATGTGCCTTTGGAATAGTCCATAATGGCAACATACAAATATTCAGAAGGTTTTGCCCTGCTTTGATTTACTTGTGAATTTGAATCAGTGGCAAAATGATTAAATAAAAGGAAAACAACACAGATAATAAAACAGAGCATTTTTTACCTGGCCTCACCTGTGAAGCCCACCAGAGAGGCCAGCCCACCTACGCGGCCCGCTACTATACCGGCCCAGCCCACCTCCACCTCCCCGTTGTCTTCCTCCCCTCGCCCCGAAGCAGCTGCGTGCCAGCAGCAGCGCACACAGGAGCTCCACCTCCTGCTTGCCACGGAGGCGCCCCCGAGCCCATCCGACGCGCCTGGAGAAGCCCCACGGACCTCCTCCCTCACTCCCCCATCTCTCTGGTCTCTCCCTCACCCCTAGCTCCCCCCGAGCTCCATCCGGGAGCAACCGCCGGCCGCCGTCTCTCTTACGCGCAGCCACAGCCGTCCCCTCGCCTCTCCGAGCTGTCCACGAGCTCCGCCTCATTCCTCTCCTCCTCCTCACCGAGCTTCCCGACGCCGGAAGCCCCAAAAACGTCGCCAGCCTCGTCGTGTTCACCGTCGGGCACCGGAGATCGTCGCCGCCGATTCGTCATCCATAGGGCTTCCCCGAGCAGGCTGGCCATCCCTACGGCACCGCTGTGAGCCCCCGAGCGTTTTTCCCCTCTCCCCATGGTCAATCCCATCCTCTAGCCCGCCTAGACACCAGAGCCGAGAGCTCCGTGCCACCGGCCATGGCGCCGAGAGCTCCGTGCCGCCGGCCATGGCGCCGCCGTGGCCAGAGCCCGAACCAGCCGCCCCCGCACGCGTCATCGTTATCCCCGCCTCTGCAGGAGCCCGTAGCTTCCACCAACTCTTCTTCCCGCAGACCACAACGCCGCCCCGGCCAACCCCGTGCGGGCGCTGCCGCGGATGTGCTCCCCGCGGTCGTTCTGGTTCACCCCGGCTCGAGGTAACCGCACTGTTCGACGCGGACGAGTCGCAGCTGCACGTAGAGCCCCTTCGCCGCCCATTTGGTCATCGGAGGGCAAAGCCCGAGCAACGTCGCCGTCTCTGGATGTCGTCGGCGACTAACCGCCGACCGAACCCGGCTGTTAGGGGCTAATTACCCCACTAACGACCACCTGAGTCAATGACTGACGGCCCCCACTTCCTAAATAAACAGCTAACAAAAATAGTTAAGTTTAATCTAAACACAGTGGCCCCACAAGCCAGAGTTGACCTCGCTGATGTGGCAGTTGACCCGACCCCACCTGTCTGTGACCTAGGCAGCACTGGGTCACTGACCAGTGGGCCCCACTAGTCAGGTTTGACCTGGACGGCTCCTGTTGACCTGCTGACATCAGCATGACCCAATGCTGACGCAGTAATACATTTTCTGGATTTATTAATAATCAGTAAATTCCAGAAAATATCCAAAACTTCAAAAAATCATAGAAATTCAACCGTAACTTCAAATTAAATAAATTATATATGAAAATGATCAGAAAAATCCAAGGAATCTGAATATGGCATTTTCATGCATGTTTGAACAACTTAACCTCACTGTTTAGTCCAAAACATGATAATGCACTATATGAATTCATAGTTTGAATGTGAATTTGAACCTAGTGTTCAAACCAACTCCATTTAACTTGTTGCTAGTTGCATTAGCTCAATCATGCATCATATTGTTGCATCGCATTGATTGTGTTCTTCCTTGTTTGCCGGTAATTGTCCCCTCTCGGTAGACGCTGCTCCGACGCTGTGATCGTTGACACTGATGAAGACTCAATGTTATCTTCAAAAGTGCCAGGCAAGCAAAACCCCCTTGTTCATTCCGATACAACCTCACTCTCTCGCTCCCGCTCTCTTTTACTGCATTAGGACAACACCGTTTCAACTGTTACATGCTGCGGTAGCTGAACCCCTTTCCTCTGCATGACCTGTCATTGCCACAGTAAATAGATGAAACCCACTAGCATGAGTAGGAATTGTTTGAGCCCTGATGTGCCTACTCATTCATGCTTGTTGTCATGCCTGCTACTTCTTAGAGTTGAGTCCGGTCTGATTCATCGGGAATGAATTGGAACGTGGTGAACATGTCCTGCCGTTGAGAGCTAAGTGTGTGAACACGATTTGGTAAAGGTAGCGGTGAGAGGCCATGTAGGAGTACATGGTGGGTTGTCTCATTGTAGCCGTTCTCAGGAACTGAGTTTTGTGTTTGTGATCCATGAACAGTTACTACCACAAATTGGGTTCCGGTAACTCGGCCCCTCTCAGCTTATTAATCAACTCGATCTCTGTCCAGGAGTTGCAACTAGTTTCTGGTGTTTGTAGGTAGTGTTAGTAGTCTACCAAGTGGCACCCGGTACAGGTGGGCTTGGGACAGACTAGGCACAGTGGCACGGTGTACCAAGTGGCACCCGGATGGTGGGCTTGGGAACCCTGCACACATCGTTTGGGTCCGTGAGCGACACCCCGGCCGGATCTCCTTGCGGATGGAACCCGAATAGGCGATAAACCTGGACTAGAGACTTGTTGGTTAGTCAAGTCGTGGCCGACTCCCTCGCCCGGCTTCCGCTTGAAGGTTGCCAAGGTACATGACGTGTACAGGGCGATAAGTGGCGAGAGCGTGTGTGAAGAAGTACACCCCTGCAGGGTAATCATTATCTATTCGAATAGCCGGATTCCTCGGATATGGAAACTTGGACCCCTTGCATAGTTCATAGACAAGTGAAAGTGGATACTCTAAAACTCGCAAGATAAGCGTGAGTGCTATGGATGGCGTTCTCGCAGGGAGACGAGAGCGGATCCATAGTGGTGTATTGGTATGGTGAATTTGTGGACTCGTGTGCGCCACCTCAAAAGAGTTACTTGCAGTCGTAGTTCAGGTTAGCCACTGAGTCAAAGCTGGCTTGCTGCAGTTAAACTCCACCACCCCCCTTTGTTGATACCGATGCATATGTAGTTAGTTCTGATTTAAGTCTTGCTGGGTACATTTGTACTCACGTTTGCTTAATTTTGTTTTGCAGAGAGACTCCAGTCTCGCTAGTAGTTAAGCGTGGACTTCGACGTTTATCTTGTTACCTCAGCTACGATCTTGTACCCTTGGGAGGGTCTTGTAGATAGTCAGGTTTCTGAGCCTTATTCATTTGTAGTTGTCTGTACTCAGACAAGTTAAGCTTCCGCATGTGTTTGTTGCTTGTATGCTCTGTATGTTGGGTCATGAGACCCATGTTTGTAATATCTCGCTCCTCGGAGCCTAAGGAATAAATACTTGAGTCGTAGAGTTATGTGGTGATGCCATGTTGTATTTACACATGTCGAGCATATTGTGTGTCTGATTGAAATGCTTGGTATGTGTGGGATGCGACAACCTAGTGGTTTATCCTTGCTAGCCTCTCTTATGGGGAAATGTAGTCTTGTGCTTCCATGAGCCATAGTAGTCCGCTACAGCCCGGTTCACCGGAGTCCTGCTAGCCCAGCACTACTGCTCAGGACACTTGACTGGCCGGCATGTGTTTCACTTCGTTCCTCTGTCTGTCCCTTCGGGGAAATGTCACGTGGTGACATCCGGAGTCCTGCCTAGCCTGCTACAGCCCGGGTTACCGGAGTCCTGTTAGCCCAGTGCTACAGCCGGATTCACACGCTGCTGACAGACATGCTCGAAGTTGATTCATGTATGCCTGTCCCCATGGGTTAGTGCCGCTTTGGGTTCATGACTAGCCATGTCGGCACGGGTTCTCTATCATATGGATGCTAGCGACCCTATCATATACGTGATCCAAAAGGCGCAAACGGTCCCAAGGCATGGTATCGACACCCGTGGGAATACCGTGCGTGAGGCCGCAAAGTGATATGAGGTGTTACCAGCTAGATCGATGTGACTTGGAATCGGGGTTCTGACAATGGATTCTCATCTGCATGCTAATCTTTTTAAGAGATCCAATTATGATGAACCAATTGCTAGTGAGTTTTGTGCACTAGATTATCTTTATGAAGTTTTGCTTGAAATTCGTGAATATGAAAATTGTGATGAAGTACTTTATGGAGTGATTCACGATGGATCTTTGAATTGGAAGCATGATTGCAGTGATGATAGTATAAATTCAATTAATGTCAATTGTGCTTATAATATGCAAAACCCTAAGCTTGGGGATGCTAGTTTTGCTATGACTACTATTTGTTGCAATGATCATGATTGGGGTGATTCTTCTTATGATCTTGAAAATTTATTTAAGCCCCATGATGAATATGAGATTGATAATAATGTTTGCAATATTATTGAAAGTGGGTTTGGAAGAGTGTCAACTTTAGATCCCACATATTTGGAGAATTTTCAATCTTATGAAGTTTTTGATAAAAGTGGGTTTGGAGAGGTCATGACTTTAGTTAATGTTAATCTCACTATTTCGGAAGAGTGTCAACTTTGCATGCATGTGAATCATGTTGAGAATATTTTATATGATCGCTATATTCTTGAATTTGCTGATGAGCCTACATGTAATTATTATGAGAGAGGAAAATATGGTTGTAGCAATTTTTATGTTACTAAATTACCTCTTGTTATGTTGAGATTGCTATTGTTTCTTTCCGCTTCCTTGCATATGCTAGTTTTTACTTGCCTTGATTTGTTTGCCTATAAGATGCCTATGCATAGGAAGTATGTTAGACTTAGATGTTTTTTTCACGTGTTTTATGATGCTCTCATTGTGATTCAATTCTTGTCTTTCATGTGAGCATCGTTGAAATCTTATGCCTAGCTATAAGGCTTAAAAGAAAAGCCCTTGTTGGGAGATAACCCAATATTTTTCCTTGCTGTTATTCAATAAATAATTTATCTAGAATCTGTTTTGGTTGTGTTTTTGTGTTTAATTAGTGCTTGTGCCAAGTAGAACCGTTGGGAAGACTTGGGGAAAGTCTTTTTGATCTTGCTGTAAAAAAACAGAAACTTTAGCGCTCACGAGAATTGCGGCCATTTTTATTTGGAAGGTGCTATTTAGTTAATTCGTTTTGCAGATGATTAATAGATAAATTCCTCATGTCCAGAAATTTATTTTAGAATTTTTGGTGTTCCAGATGTTTGCGTTAGCTACAGATTACTACAGACTGTTCTGTTTTTGACAGATTCTGTTTTCGTGTGTTGTTTGCTTATTTTGATGAATCTGTGGCTAGTAAAAGAGTTTATAAACCATAGAGAAGTTGGAATACAGTAGGTTTAGGACCAATATAAATCAAGAATGAGTTCATTACATTACCTTGAAGTGGTGTTTTGTTTTCTTTCGCTAACGGAGCTCACAAGATTCTCTATTTAAGTTTTGTGTTGTGAAGTTTTCAAGTTTTGGGTAAAGATTTGATGGATTATGGAACAAGGAGTGGCAAGAGCCAAAGCTTGGGGATGACCATGGAACCCCAAGGTAAAATTCAAGGACACCAAAAAGCCTAAGCTTGGGGATACCCCGGAAGGCATCCCCTCTTTCCTCTTCGTCCATCGGTAACTTTACTTGGAGCTTTATTTTTATTCACCACATGATATGTGTTTTGCTTGGAGCGTCTTGTATGATTTGAGTCTTTGCTTTTTAGTCTACCACAATCATCCTTGATGTACACACCTGTTGAGAGAGACTCACATGATTTGAAATTTATTAGAATACTCTATGTGCTTCACTTATATCTTTTGAGTTATATGGTTTTTGCTCTAGTGCTTCACTTATATCTTTTAGAGCACGGTGGTGGATTTGTTTTATAGAAACTATTGTTCTCTCATCCTTCACTTATATTATTTTGAGAGTCCTTTAGAACAACATGGAAATTTGCTTTTAGGAATAATATAATAACTTTTATAGAAGTGCACTGAATACTATGAGAAGTTTGATACTTGATAATTGTTTTGAGATATGGAGATGGTGATATTAGAGTCATGCTAGTTGAGTAGTTGTGAATTTGAGAAATACTTGTGTTGAAGTTTGTGATTCCCGTAGCATGCACGTATGGTGAACCGTTATGTGATGAAGTCGGAGCATGATTTATTTATTGATTGTTTTCCTTATGAGTGGCGGTCGGGGACGAGCGATGGTCTTTTCCTACCAATCTACCCCCCTAGGAGCATGCGCGTAATACTTTGTTTCAATAACTAATAGATTTTTGCAATAAGTATGTGAGTTCTTTATGACTAATGTTGAGTCCATGGATTATGCGCACTCTCACCCTTCCACCATTGCTAGCCTCTCTAGTATCGCGCAACTTTCGCCGGTACCTTAAACCCACCATATACCTTCCTCAAAACAGCCACCATACCAACCTATTATGGCATTTCCATAGCCATCCCGAGATATATTGCCATGCAACTTTCCACCGTTCCGTTATTATGACACGCTTCATCACTGTCCTATTGCTTGCATGATCATGTAGTTGACATCGTATTTGTGGCAAAGCCACCATTCATAATTCTTCATACATGTCACTCATACATCATTGCACATCCCGGTACACCACCGGAGGCATTCACATAGAGTCATATTTTGTTCTATGTATTGAGTTGTAATTCTTGAGTTGTAAGTAAATTAAAGTGTGATGATCATCATTATTAGAGCATTGTCCCAAGTGAGGAAAGGATGATGAATACTATGATTCCCCCACAAGTTGGGATGATACTCCGGACGAAAAATAAAAAAAGAAAGAAAAAAAAGAGGCCAAAAAAAGAGAAAAGGCCCAAATAAAAAAATGAATGAGAGAAAAAGAGAGAAGGGACAATGCTACTATCCTTTTTCCACACCTGTGCTTCAAAGTAGCACCATGATCTTTATGATAGAGAGTCTCCTATGATATCACTTTCATATACTAGTTGGAATTTTTCATTATAGAACTTGGCTTGTATATTCCAATGACAGGCTTCCTCAAAATGCCCTAGGTCTTCATGAGCAAGCGAGTTGGATTACACCCACTTAGTTTCTTTTGTTGAGCTTTCATATATTTATAGCTCTAGTGCATCCGTTGCATGGCAATCCCTATTCACTCACATTGATATCTATTGATGGGCATCTCCATAGCCCGTTGATACGCCTAGTTGATGTGAGACTATCTTCTCCTTTTTGTCTTCTCCACAACCACCATTCTATTCCACATATAGTGTTATGTCCATGGCTCACGCTCACGTATTGCGTGAAGATTGAAAAAGTTTGAGAACATCAAAAGTATGAAACAATTGCTTGGCTTGTCATCGGGGTTGTGCATGATTTAAATATTTTTTGTGGTGAAGATAGAGCATAGCCAGACTATATGATTTTGTAGGGATAACTTTCTTTGGCAATGTTATTTTGAGAAGACTTAATTGCTTAGTTAGTATGCTTGAAGTATTATTATTTCTATGTCAATATTAAACTTTTGTCTTGAATCTTTCGGATCTGAACATTCATGCCACAATAAAGAAAAATTACACTGAGAAATATGTTAGAAAGCATTCCACATCAAAAATTCTTCTTTTATCATTTACCTACTCGAGGACGAGCAGGAATTAAGCTTGGGGATGCTTGATACGTCTCCAACGTATCTATAATTTTTGATTTCTCCATGCTATTATATTATCTATTTTGGATGTTAATGGGCTTTATGTTATACTTTTATATCATTTTTGGGACTAACCTACTAACTGAGGGCCTAGCCCAAATTGCTGTTTTTTGCCTATTTTAGAGTTTCGCCGAAAAGGAATATCAAACGGAGTCTAAACGGAATGAAACCTTCAGGAACGTGATTTTCTCAACAAACGTGGGCGCGCCTACCCCCCTGGGCGCGCCCTCCACCCTCGTGGGCCCTTGTTGCTCCACCGATGTACTTCTTCCTCCTATATATATCCACGCACCCCCAAACATCCAGGAGCACCACGAAAACCTAATTCCACCGCCGCAACCTTCTGTACCCGAGAGATCCCATCTCGGGGCCTTTTTCGGAGCTCCGCTGGAGGGGGCATTGATCACGGAGGGCCTCTACATCAACTCCGTGGCCTCTCAAGTGATGTGTGAGTAGTTTACTTCAGACCTACGGGTCCATAGTTATTAGCTAGATGGCTTCTTCTCTCTCTTTGGATCTCAATACAAAGTTCTCCTCGATCTTCTTGGAGATCTATTCGATGTAATGTTCTTTTGCTGTGTGTTTGTCGAGATCCGATGAATTGTGGGTTTATGATCAAGTTTATCTATGAACAATATTTGATTCTTCTCTGAATTATTTTATGTATGATTGGTTTATCTTTGCAAGTCTCTTCAAATTATCAGTTTGGTTTGGCCTACTAGATTGATCTTTCTTGCAATGGGAGAAGTGCTTAGCTTTGGGTTCAATCTTGCGGTGCTCGATCCCAGTGACAGAAAGGGAAATGACACATATTGTATTGTTGCCATCGAGGATAAAAAGATGGGGTTTATATCATATTGCATGAGTTTATCCCTCTACATCATGTCATCTTACTTAAAGCATTACTCTGTTCTTATGAACTTAAGACTCTAGATGCATGCTAGATAGCGGTCGATGTGTGGAGTTATAGTAGTAGATGCAGAATCATTTTGGTCTACTTGTCGCGGACGTGATGCCTATAGGTCGATGTGAATCACCCTCGCCGAGGAACCCTCCAGACGCCTCGGCGGGGTCTGAAGCGCGAGCACCGGCGTAGGCGCGGGACTCACCTAGGCCTCCTGCCCGGTAGCGTCCGTCGGCCCCTCGTCATCTCTCCTCGGCCTTGAGCTGCGGGCCGAGCACTGCTCACTAGAAATACCCCCAACTCCTCAGTCAGGGACCCCTCGACGAGAAGAGGCCATCGGGATAGGCGGCAACACCTGCTCATCTGTATCGTCACTCTCAACCCGATCACCCCATAGGCGAGGAGGCGCGGATGACGGCAACCTGAAGGTCGCAAACCTCAAAGTGTGCACGGGTGTAGAAGATGTCAGTGCTGCACCCTTATCCGGCGCATGCGGGGTGGATTTGCCACCTGCCAAGTGAGAACCATCCCGTGACCGCTATCATCATGCTTCTCCATATTTCCCGTATCGTCATCCTTATTCGACATGTCAACATCTCCACCTCCCTGGAATGCCTCCTGAAACATCTCAGCATCCTCTAACTCAATGTCCAATTTGTATACCATTCTGACTTGTGTCCATCTGACCACATCCGGTATATGCTCAATAGCCACAATGCTGACAAGTAACCTGGCCACCCCATGAGTACAGGTGAACGACATATCAACACGCTCAGTCTTACCAATCAGTGCCCCGAGACTACAGACCACCTTGGCATCATTGAGAGGCTTAGAAGGTGCCCCTGAAAAGCGAACCCAGACCTGGAATAAAGGTGTGCCATTTGGTTCTATCTGCTTCTAAGCATCAAACTCAAGAATACACTCCGTACCCGGCACACGTGCGATGCCAAACTTAAGGAGTTTCTTCAGCTCTTCTGCCGAAGGAAAATCAACCTTATACAGATTATCATCCATCTTGATAAGCTCCCAATGGGAGTTCCCGGGAGCCAGCTCATTCAGCCTCTTCATGATCCGTGCCTCGGACAAGTATCCCTTCATAACTTTGACCACTCTGATACGTCTCCAACGTATCTATAATTCTTGATTGTTCCATGCTATTATATTATCTGTTTTGGATGTTTAATGGGCTTTAATATACCTTTTTATATTATTTTTGGGACTAACCTACTAACCAAAGGCCTAGTGCAAATTGTTGTTTTTTGCCTATTTCAGTGTTTCGCAGAAAAGGAATATCAAAGGGAATCCAAACAGAATGAAACCTTAAGGAGAGTTCTTTTTGGAACAAACATGATCCAGGAGACTTGGAGTGGACGTCAAGAAAGAAGCGAGGAGGCCACGAGGCAGGAGGGCGTGCCCAGGGGGGTAGGTGCGCCCCCATCCTCGTGGACCCCTCGCAGCTCCACCGACGTACTTCTTCCTCCTATATATACCCATATACCCCAAAAACATCCAAGAGCACCACGAAACCCTATTTCCACCGCCGCAACCTACTATACCCGTGAGATCCCATCATGGGCCCTTTTCCGACGCTCCCCCGGAGGGCGAATCGATCACGGAGGGCTTCTACATCAACACCACAGCCTCTCCGATGATGTGTGAGTGGTTTACCACAGACCTTCAGGTCCATAGTTATTAGCTAGATGGCTTCTTCTCTCTCTTTAGATCTCAATACAAAGTTCTCCTTGATTCTCTTGGAGATTTATTCGATGTAATTTTTTTGCGGTGTGTTTGTCGAGATCCATTGAATTGTGTGTTTATCATCTAGATTATCTATGAACAATATTTGATTCTTCTCTGAATTCTTTTATGCATGATTTAATATCTTTGCAAGTCTCTTCAAATTATCAGTTCGGTTTGGCCTACTAGATTGATCTTTCTTACAATGGGAGAAGTGCTTAGCTTTGGGTTCAATCTTGTGGTATCCTTTCCCAGTGACAGCAGGGGAAGCAAGGCACATATTGTATTGTTGCCATCGAGGATAAAAGATGGGGTTTATATCATATTGCTTGAGTTTATCCCTCTACATCATGTCATCTTGCCTAATCCGTTACTCTGTTCTTATGAACGTAATACTCTAGATGCATGTTGGATAGCGGTCGATGTGTGGAGTAATAGTTGTAGATGCAGAATCATTTCGGACTACTTGTCGCGGACGTGATGCCTATATACATGATCATGCCTAGATATTCTCATAAGTATTCCCTTTTCTATCAATTGCTCGAGAGTAATTTGTTCACCCACCGTAGAATTTGCTATCTTGAGAGAAGCCACTAGTGAAACCTATGCCCCCCGGGTCTATCTTCCATCATATTATTTTCATATCAACTTGCTATTTCTATTAACGTTTATTTTGCAATCTTTATTTTGCAATCTATATCATAAAAATACCAAAAATATTTATCTTAGTATCTCTATCAGATCTCACTTTCGTAAGTGACCGTGAAGGGATTGGCAACCCCTTTATCGCGTTGGTTGCGAGGTTCTTGTTTGTTTGTGCAGGTACTAGGTGACTTGCGTGTTACCTCCTACTGGATTGATACCTTGGTTCTCAAAAACTGAGGGAAATACTTACGCTACTGTGCTGCATCACCCTTTCCTCTTCAAGGGAAAACCAACGCATGCTCAAGAGGTAGCAAGAAGGATTTCTGGCGCCGTTGCCGGGGAGGTTGCATCAAGTCAAGACATACCAAGTACCCATCACAAACTCTTATCCCTCTCATTACATTATTTGCCATTTGCCTCTCATTTTCCTCTCCCCCACTTCAACCCTGCCATTTTATTCGCCCTCTTTTCCGCTCGCCTCTTTTCCGTCCTTATCTTTTTGCTTGCTTCTTGTATATCCGTGTGTTAGATCGTTGGTTTTGCTATTATGGCTAGCCCTTCTATCATCGTTAGTACTCCCGATCATGAAGTTCTTAATTTTAAACAAAGGGAGGGAGAAAATTTAAAAGATGCTTGGTATAGAATTTGCAATGCTCAGAATAGATCCACTAGGAAGCAATCCACTTCCGTTCCTCTTCGCAATTTTTACGTAGGCATCACCCCTTGGAATAGATATATTCTTGATACCATTACCGGAGGGAATTTCTTGGGTAGCCATACTTTTGATTCCTATAGTGCTACGAAAGATTTATTCGGGTCACCACCTCTCTTGTTTTATGGAACTATTTTAACTTTGGAACATGTGATGCAAAGGCTTGAAATTATTGAAAATAAAGTTGCCACTGTAGAGATGATTGAAAATTTGGATGAAAAGATCCACAACCAGATTACCCAATATGGATCTAAGGTAGGAGTTACTCTGGAATTTTTTAAAGAAAAAGAACCCATAGTCAAGAAAAAATAGATCAAGATTCCACAAGAAGTGATAAACTTGAGGATATTATTACCAACTTAGTGTCTGCCATTTCTTCCATGAAAAATACTCCAAATCCTCCTACTACTAGAGTTGCCAAGTTTATGTTTGTGCCTAAAAATAAAAAAGGTGAATCTTCTAGTAAGGAAAATGCGGATCTTAAAGCAATAAGTGTTCACCCCAACTTTTTCAGTATCATTAAGGAACCTTTTTGTAACACCCACGATGCGGCTATATCTCCCACGTGTCGGAGCACGACTTAGAGGCATAACCGCATAGTAGGCATGTCGCAAGAGGGGTAATCGTTACACATCCCATGTACTGAATAAGAATGGGATAAAGAGTTGGCTTACAATCGCCACTTCACACAATACATAAATATAGCATTACAACATCCAGAATACAATCAAGGTCCGACTACGGAACCAAAATAAAAGAAGACCACCCCTAATGCATAGATCCCCGGTCGCCCCAACTGGGCTCCACTACTGATCAACTGGAAACAGAACAACATAACGAACATGATATTCATCGAACTCCTCCTTGAGCTCCGTTGCATCACCTGCACGGGTATCACCGGCACCTGCAAGCTAGTTTTGGAAGTAATCTGTGAGTCATGGGGACTCAGCAATCTCACACCCTCGCGATCAAGACTATTTAAGCTTATGGGTAGGAAAAGGTATGTGAGGTGGAGCTGCAGCAAGCACTAGCATATATGGTGGCTAACTTACGCAAATGAGAGCAAGAAGAGAAGCAAAGCACGGTCGTGAACTAGAAGTGATCCTGAAACTACTTTCGTTCAAGCATAACACAAGAACCGTGTTCACTTCCCGAACTCCGCCGGAAAGAGACCATCACGGCTACACACGTGGTTGATGCATTTTAATTAAGTTAAGTGTCAAGTTCTCTACAACCGGACATTAACAAATTCCCATCTTCCCATAACCGCAGGCACGGCTTTCGAAAGTTCAAAACCCTGCAGGGGTGTGCCAACTTAGCCCATCACAAGCTCTCACGGTCAACGAAGGATATTCCTTCTCCCAGGACGACCCGATAAGACTCGGAATCCCGGTTACAAGACATTTCGACAATGGTAAAACAACACCAGCAAAGCCACCCGGATGTGCCGACAAATCCCGATAGGAGCTGCACATATCTCGTTCTCAGGGCACACCGGATGAGCCAGACGTCGGGTTGGCATAGACCCTGGTTGCCCAGGGGGCGCCGGACATCTCTCAAGTGGGACCAACACTTAGAGAAGCACTGGCCCGGCGGGTTAAAATAAAGATGACCCTTGAGTCTACAGAACCGAAGGGAAAAAGGCTAGGTGGAAAATGGTAAAACCAAGGTTGGGCCTTGCTGGAGCAGTTTTATTCAAAGCGAACTGTCAAGGGGTTCCCATTGTAACCCAACCACGTAAGGAATGCAAAATCAAGGAACATAACACCGGTATGACGGAAACTAGGGCGGCAAGAGTGGAACAAAACACCAGGCATAAGGCCGAGCCTTCCACCCTTTACCAAGTATATAGATGCATTAATTAAATAAGAGATATTGTGATATCCCAACAATAAATCATGTTCCAACAAGGAACAAACTCCATCTTCACCTGCAACTAACAACGCTATAAGAGGGGCTGAGCAAAGCAGAAACATAGCCAAACAACGGTTTGCTAGGACAAGGTGGGTTAGAGGCTTGACATGGCAATATAGGAGGCATGATATAGCAAGTGGTAGGTATCGCGGCATAGGCATAGCAAAATAACGAGCAACTAGCAAGCAAAGATAGAAGTGATTTCGAGGGTATGGTCATCTTGCCTGCAAAGTTCTCCGAGAAGACGAAAGCTTGATCCTCGTAAGCGTACTTGACGGGTACCTCGAACACGAACTCATCTCCCGGCTCTACCCAAGGCAAGAACACAAGCAAAGGGAACAACAATCAACCACGGTGCAATGCACAAGCAACGTGATGCAAAACATGGCATGATATGTGGGATGTGATATGCAATGCATATGCGAGCTCCGGAAGGAAAAGATTGAACAAGGAATCAACTTGGAAAACCAAGAGCGCTGCTGGAAAGATGAGTTGATTTCGGTCGAAATCGATATAAAGATCACCGGAATCGGATGCACGGTTTGGAAATGGCAAGCAAAACAACAATGGCACAACACTGCGATTAACAGCACGATGCCATCTAGAATGCAACAGGAAACTAAGCTACTGCACTACAACATATCAACAAAGCACATGGTAGTGACCCACTCAAGATGATTGACAAAAGATGAACACTGAGCTACGGCTAAATCACACAATAGCAGGTTCAAACAAGCATGGCAAAAGTGCAAAAGATAACAACATCACAGACCTAGTGAAAATAACATGTCAGGATTGAACATCAGGAAGCAATGTTTAGAGCAAGATAACAACATGCTACAAGATCAGATCATAGCAATACAAGGCATGGCATGAAACTACTCAAAGTATGTACCAAAAGTCCCTTACTGACCATAAGCCAAAAGGGATCAGAAAATACAATGGCACCCATGTAAACATAGCAAGTTTCATTAACAGATTCAGACTTAGCAGAAAACTAGACATGGCATAAACATAATTATGAAGGCATGTTTGCGAGCTCGATGCACTCACCACAAGGCATTGCATGACAAACTAAGCATACACCCAGCAAGAAGACATGATCAATAAGCTAACCATGGCAAGAACACTCTCATAGCATGCATGGATCAACTACAACAACCTTGGCAAAATTGAATAACATGTAAACAATCTGCCAGGAACATTTTATAGCAAAATTAGAGCAAGATTGAGTCATGCTAGGGTACTCCATAATTGCAAACAAAGACATGGAATGATAGAGCATAACAATATCTCCAAAACATCCTTACTGAACATGCTCAAAAGAGGCATGGATCACTCTGTAGCAACAAGAATACATGGCATAAAATAACATCAGGGACATGACTTAGAAGAATTCTAAGTCCCTGAAAACAGCAACATCACGAGAGCTACTTTGCATGCTTGTGCTAGTCACCACAAAGATCACAAAAATATATGGCATACACCCCTGTAAAGGTGGCATGGCATGGCCCAAAACACATGTAGGGCTCAAGTTCAAAGGAGGCACATATTAAACATGGCAAAAATGACAAATGTCCATAATCTGATAAGAATCAACACCTAACATTTTATAGCACCCTTGCAACATCAATTAGGGCATCAAGATGGACTCAAATGAGCATTGGTGCAATGGAATGAAATGAAGAGGACATCCAGACGAACAATTTGATATATCATGCACGCAAAACGGAGCTACTGGTGAGAAGTTATGATGCAATGAACAGGGCTAGAAAATATGCAGATCTGGGGACTTAGCCAAAAATATCACCTGCGCGAAAAGTCAACGCGGGACGGAGCGGTTCCGGGACGGAGTGGATCTGGGACGAGGGCGCGCGTTTGGATCGGGGACCGGTCGATCTGGTCCCGATCCGGAGGACCTCGCCGGAGTTCGTTGACGCGGTGGACGGAGCGGAGGGAGGTGATGGCCGGTGAGGATGCCGTCGAACGGCGATGGGTGGCGCGCGCCGCGGCTGTGCACGGTCGGGCGGAGGCGGCGCGGCATGGAGCGGCGGGGTCGGCGGCGCTAGGCGACGTGGGATGCGAGGCGGCGGCGCTAGGCGGCGCGGGATGCGAGGCGGCGGGGCGCGGTGGCCGGCGACGGCGAGCGGGCGCGGCTGCGGGTGCGAGCACATGCCTGCAGGCGGCGGCGGTGGCAACTGGGCCCAGGATGGGCTCCGCAGGCCGCACGGTGGAGAGGAGCACGGGTGGACAGGTGGCGTCCTGAGAGTGGAGGAGAGAGGCGGCGGGATGTTGTGTCGCGCTCCTATTGGATGGAGCGACGTGGCGGTTGGAAATGTCCGGCGCGGATGAATTTGTCCGGCGGCGCGAGGTGGACGAAGGTTAGGGTTTATCTGCGCGAGAATTTCGGAGAGAGACACATATTTATAGGCAGAGGGAGCTAGGAGAGTCCAAATGAGGTGTTGTTTTCGGCCACGTGATCGTGATCGAACGACTGAGAGGATGGAGGGGGTTTGGATGGGTTTTGGGTCACTTTGGAAGGGTGTTGGGCTACAACACACACGAGGCCTATACGGTTCCTCGGTTATCCGTTGGAGTATCAAACGAAGCAAATGGCACGAAACTTGACAGGTGGTCTACCGGTAGTATACCAAGGCCGCTTGGCAAATCTTGGTCCAATCCGAGAACGTTTAACACCCGCACACGAAAAGAGGCAAAGGGGGGGCGCCAGATGACATAGGAGTGTCGGATCACAAAACGAACAACGGGGAAAATGGTCGGATGCATGAGACGAACACGTATGCAAATGAAATGCACATGATGACATGATATGAAATGCATGACACGCAAACAAATGACAAGGCAACAACAGCGAATAACTGGAAGACACCTGGCGCAACGGTCTCGGGGCGTTACAACACTCCACCACTACGAGAGGATCTCGTCCCGAGATCTAGAATGGCACCGGAGGGAAAAATAAGAGGAAGATAAGAGGTAAAACTAAGTTGCTTCTTTGACAAACGAGTGAAACCAAAGAACCTCGAGAGGTTAAACCATGTTCGACAAAAGAATACAATGGAGATGAACAAAGTTGAAAACACTCCGTTAGAAAAGAGGAACAAGGAAGAACAAGTTCGTACAGTACTCTGGTTGAAAAGGGATGGAAGAGTTGATAAGGCGAAAAGATCTTGCGTAGAGGACACAACACTCCGGTTAAATGGATAAGCAAAGGAAAGAAACATAATCTTGACAAAACAAGATGATGGGTCGAAGAGAGCGCCATCACAATGCCTCTGGAGCAAAAGATAGAACGGTTTGAAAGTAACGAAAAAGAAAACAACATCTTCTACCTCCAATGAGCTTGAAAAGCATCTTTAGGAGAAGGGTCGAACGGAGTTGTTGGAAACCCAACAACGAAAAGAGTAAGCTTGTTGTGGGCTTATGGAAAACATCTCAAAACTATGAGGTGAAATTCTGCCACTAACGAAAACGACAGATTGGAATGCTATGAACAAGGAGGCGAGAAACTATTTCATCGGGAGGATAAATGAAGAACTTAGGTCATTCATGAGCACCATAAATAGCAAAATCCTTGGGGAAAAGCTTTAGGTGAAATATAACCCAATATGACTCCAATGAATTGATTGATGGATTGTAAAAATGTCTTGAGGGAAGAGAAAATGATGGATTTAGATATGTCACTCTTGAAAACTTGTGAATCATGAGACACGACGGGAAATTATCAACAATGACATAACACCACCTCAAAATATAAGGTAGAAAGAATTGCACTTCGGAATGCAACATGAAGAATGCTTGAGCTCCTCTGAAAAGAATCTCAATGAACACTTCGAGAATGAATTAAATCCTTTATGAAACATCATGTAGAGCCTCCATGAAGAACTCCGGCAACAAAAGAATGATCAAACGAAATGAAGGATGAAAGGATTAAGTTTGAAGCCTTGCGATGATTTGGATGGAGCTTCGCGATGATATAATTGCGAGCAAATTCATGTATCTTTACCAATTAACCAATTTCTTGACGCTGGGGTAGCTTGGAACTCTGGGAAAATAAAAGATGAAACAAATGAAACCGAGAATTTGATGAGCCTCCGGGTTAAAGAATTAATCATTTGGGTGAATCAAGAATAAGAATTATGTTATGCTCATCCTTCACCAATTTAGATTGATGACAAGCAACGGATTTGGCATACTACTTATTCTCGTAGAAAGGATTAAGATAGATATAGCGCCAACTTGAGAAGGTCTTCAACGATCCACCAGTAGGATTGGAACAACGAATAAATTGATATGATAACAACGGGAGAGAATCCTTGAAGAACCACTGTAAGAATTGAAAAATGAACGAAGAAAAGATAAGGAAACACAGGGAAGAATTAGCAAATGAACGAAGATGTTTGAGAATTTAGATACAAGTGAAACGAAGAGATCATGAGCTGATTAGAGGATATTTTAATGATGCACCGGTAAGATTTGGAGAACGAGAGATGAAAGCTGGAATGAATAATTCTTCTGAAATGATGGGCTCTAGATGATCAAACTGAAAATACTCCTGAATTGCTCCGGATGGGTGAAAAGAATTCTCATAAACGAAAATAATTATGAGAGGATGGCAAAAGGCTAGAGCCATGAATCTTCAAGAGAACAGACCAAGATGTAGAGGAAAGACTTCTTCGGTCTTCAAATGTTGAGCGTGACGGCGAGAAAACACCACCATGAATTGTTGCGATACTCCGGAATGAAGAATGGAAAGGTTGAGCCAACGATGAAAAGAATTTGAAAGATCTTGGAGAAGACATTTGATTGATGATAACTCATTCTTATGTCAAACTTTGAAAAGAATTTGAGGGTAGCTCCGGGAAAATAGAGGAGTCAGGTAAGATCCTGGGAAAAGACTTGTGGGTTAGGGCCCACTCAAAAGAAACACCGTTGAAGAAATTTAAAAGAGAGATTGCACCGGTTGAATTAATAGCTAGAATGAGATAACAACCTCGAGATATCTTGAACGGATTAGGAATGAAAACACGAATCTCCTGAGATATCTTCAGCACTCCGGAAAAAAAGAATAGAGCAAGGTGAATGATTAGGGGTGCACCGGCATAAGAAAAACATTTGAAACGAGGAAAAGGATATGATCACCACGAGAATTGAATCCACCAGAGAAGGAAAAGAACGAAGAATGATGAGCTTGAAGCTCCATTAGAATCTTCATGAGGATCACCGGATAAGAACATTGACGGAAAAAGAATGGAGAGGCTTCCCTTCAATAAAAGGATACTTGAAAAAAAAATCTGAGCCCTTGAAAAAAAAGGGGGGGGGGGGGGGGAAAAACAAAGACAACTTGGAGACGGATGAAACAAACGCCGTTAGGAAAACTGAGATTGGATCTTGCAAATGTTAAAATGATCGGATCCACTTGAAGAGAAGCACACCGATTGAAAAGGACTGACATGACAATCTCGATTATCATGAAGGATTAGTATTCACATAGAAATTTGAGAACACCACTTAGGAAAAAGTTATGGAATCAACACCTGACTTCAAAGCAACTCGAATACCACAACTGAAAAAAAAAACAAAGGATTGGCTTGCAAAATAAGCCGGAAAAAACATAAGATAGACCCCATGTCGTATCGTGTGTCTATTGGAAAGATTATCCTAGTAACTACTTGAATTCCCACTTATAAACTCCTGAAACTTTCTGCTCATGCAATCAGGTGTTGGGGATACAGGGGAAGCATAATATCTCACCCAAAACTAGCAAATCCTACATCCAGCTATATCCATCCTTCAACACATAACCAAGAAACCTTCGGAAATCATTTACCTCAACCTTTGAAAAGCATCCGTTATACGAGTTATGGCAATACTCCCGAACTCCCGCGCTAGTACTGGGTGGCGTCGAGGTTATCTCACCAACAACTGCATAAAAGAGATTTTCGATGTTGGCGAAACTCGGGTATTGCAGAATAGCAACGATAAAATTGTGACGATAACACCTCGGAGCTCAACTCCCCGGGACACTTCCACAACCCCTAAATGTCAGGAGGCACCAAGAACAATGTTCTCGTTACAAAACCATCGGAACGATTCCAAGATACCCGCGTGATCCTAAAATGTTTTTAGTGAAATTTGAGAAGGGAAGAGTCAAAGCTCTACGTCAGGATGACTCACCAGAGCGACGAAGGGACTGAGGAGTAAAAAGAATCCTACTCTCCGATATATATAATCCTAAAAGACTCAAAACATTTTTTTCTAGACTCAACAAGACCAGCGATTCGATCAAGCAGGGGGCTCCTAAGTCGGGGAAGGCTCTGATACCAACTTGCAGCACCCACATTGCGGCTATATCTCCCACGTGTCGAAGCATGACTTAGAGGCATAACCGCATAGTAGGCATGTCGCAAGAGGGGTAATCGTTACACATCCCATGTACTGAATAAGAATGGGATAAAGAGTTGGCTTACAATCGCCACTTCACACAATACATAAATATAGCATTACAACATCCAGAATACAATCAAGGTCTGACTATGGAATCAAAATAAAAGAAGACCACCCCTAATGCATAGATCCCCGATCGCCCTAACTAGGCTCCACTACTGATCAACTGGAAACGGAACAACATAACGGACACGATCTTCATTGAACTCCTCCTTGAGCTCGGTTGCGTCACCTGCACAGGTATCATCGGCACCTGCAAGATGGTTTTGGAAGTAATCTGTGAGTCACGGGGACTCAGCAATCTCACACCCTCGCGATCAAGACTATTTAAGCTTATGGGTAGGAAAATGTATGTGAGGTGGAGCTGCAGCAAGCACTAGCATATATGGTGGCTAACTTACGCAAATAAGAGCGAGAAGAGAAGCAAAGCATGGTCGTGAACTAGAATTGATCAAGAAGTGATCCTGAAACTACTTTCGTTCAAGCATAACAGAAGAACCGTGTTCACTTCCCGGACTCCGCCGGAAAGAGACCATCACGGCTACACACGCGGTTGATGCATTTTAATTAAGTTAAGTGTCAAGTTCTCTACAACCGGACATTAACAAATTCCCATCTGCCCATAACCGCGGGCATGGCTTTCGAAAGTTCAAAACCCTGCAGGGGTGTCCCAACTTAGCCCATCACAAGCTCTCACGGTCAACGAAGGATATTCCTTCTCCCAGGATGACCCGATCAGACTCGGAATCCCGGTTACAAGACATTTCGACAATGGTAAAACAAGACCAGCAAAGCCACCCAGATGTGCCGACAAATCCCGATAGGAGCTGCACATATCTCGTTCTCAGGGCACACCGGATGAGCCAGACGTCGGGTTGGTATAGACCCTGGTTGCCCACGGGGCGCCGGACATCGCTCAGGTTGGACCAGCACTTAGAGAAGCACTGGCCTGGGGGGGTTAAAATAAAGATGACCCTTGAGTCTGCAAAACCCAAGGGAAAAAGGCTAGGTGGCAAATGGTAAAACCAAGGTTGGGCCTTGCTGGAGGAATTTTATTCAAAGTGAACTGTCAAGGGGTTCCCATTATAACCCAACCGCGTAAGGAACACAAAATCAAGGAACATAACACAGGTATGACAGAAACTAGGGCGGCAAGAGTGGAACAAAACCCCAGGCATAAGGCTGATCCTTCCACCCTATACAAAACCCCAGGCATAAGGCTGATCCTTCCACCCTATACTAAGTATATAGATACATTAATTAAATAAGAGATATTGTGATATCCCAACAATAAATCATGTTCCAACAAGGAACAAACTCCATCTTCACCTGCAACTAACAACGCTATAAGAGGGGCTGAGCAAAGCGGTAACATAGCCAAACAACGGTTTGCTAGGACAAGGTGGGTTAGAGGCTTGACATGGCAATATGGGAGGCATGATATAGCAAGTGGTAGGTATCACGTCATAGGCATAGCAAAAGAACGAGCAACTAGCAAGCAAAGATAGAAGTGATTTCGAGGGTATGGTCATCTTGCCTGCAAAGTTCTCTGAGAAGACGAAAGCCTGATCCTCGTAAGCATACTCGACGGGTACCTCGAACACGAACTCGTCTCCCGACTCTACCCAAGGCAAGAACACCAGCAAAGGGAACAACAATCAACCACGGTGCAATGCGCAAGCAACATGATACAAAACATGGCATGATATGCGGGATGTGATATGCAATGCATATGCGAGCTCTGGAAGGAAAAGATTGAACAAGGCATCAGCTTGGCAAACCAAGAGCGCCGCTGGAAAGATGAGTTGATTTCGGTCGAAATCGATATGAAGATCACTGGAATCGGATGCATGGTTTGGAAATGGCAAGCAAAACAACAATGGCACAACACTACGATTAACAGCATGATGCCATCTAGAATGCAACAAGAAACTAAGCTACTGAAGTACAACATATCAACAAAGCACATGGCAGTGACCCACTCAAGATGCTTGACAAAAGATGAACACTGAGCTACCACTACTAGGAAAAGGCCTACTAATGGCGCACTGGTTTTGCCTACTAATGGCGCATTACCAGTGCGCCATTAGTACCACGCCACTAGTATATCTTACTAATGGCGCACCACAGGTGCGCCATTAGTATCTGGTATACTAATGGCGCACCAACTAGTGCGCCATTAGTATGTAACAGCATGCGCCATTAGTGTGCCTCCCGGGGGGGCATACGTAAGCATGGCTTTGTCATACTAATGGCGCATTCTCTGTTGATGCGCCATTAGTATCCTTTGGCATACTAATGGCACACCTGGTGGTGATGCGCCATTAGTATGAACATTTTCTTTTTTTTCTTTTCTGATTTTTGCGTAGGTTACAAAATATATTATTAGACAGAATATAAAATATATTATTATACAGAATATAGACAGCAGCACGCAGCAACATCAGATTCATCGAATACAATAGAAGATTAGTCTCCGAATACAATTCATCATATTAGTCTCCGAATTCAAAAGACCGAACAAAGATAAAACATTAAAAGTCTCAAGACCGCGAGTATCGAGTTTGTCTTCACATTACAAGTCGATATCGATCATCTAAACTACCATCACATAGAAGAGAGTTGTGGTCATCACGATGAGCATCATCGCGATCAAACTGGTCTTCATCCGGTTCCTCCAACGCTCCCTCCTCTCTCCCGCTAGATAGCGGGCGTATCTAGATTTGGCCTCCGCCCTAGTGGTGTACCCTTTGTAACTATTACCACTGAAACGGTGAACCTGTCTCCGACACTCCTCCCAGTCGTCGTAGACTCCGGGAACCTTACCCTTGTACATGACATACGACGGCATCTCTATGCACAAGCCAAACAACAGACAATACATAAGCAATATGTAAGTATGCAACAAAAGGATCAGAAGAGAAAAGCAAGACATTAATAGCACGATTCATGGTCCTACTAATAAATAGCATCGATTACATCTAAGTTGAACGACTGTCCAAACCAAAGAGACATACGAATTCATTAAAGTATAATTACAACATGAGCCAATCAATGTTTCAGAACTACACATCACTACTTTCGACTCGACTCATCGGATAGGAACGTGGATGAAGCCGCCGTCTGTCGTGATGGTCATGAAATCGCGGTCGTTGTCACCCTGCATTTGTAGCATTTCATCTATCTCACTGTTGGACGGTTGATATCTGAGGAAGAACTACCCCGAGGTATGAAGGACATCTTGATGGATGATGTCCGCAAACTCCGACTGGATGCGAAAGAATTCTTGTCTGAGGTCCGCGTCCTGGACTGCCAACAAGATCGCAGCCCAATCTTTGAGATTATCTGGTAGCAGAAGTTGAAGATGGTCCCTTACGATCGCCCGCATGTGATGGAGGGCGTAGTAGGCATCCTTCTGACCGCCAGGCGGCTGCTTGACGCAGCAGAACTTTGTATTGTGTGAGAACATGTGCTTGCCGTACTTACGAACTGCCCTGGTGAAGGTGCCTCCAAATTTGGCGTAGGCGGGGAGAACATCATCAAGAACTTTCTTGACATTTGAGTAGTCTATCTTGGAGTTACGGTTCGGGTCTAAATACGTGGCCATGGAATATTTCGGGCTTAAGAGGATGAGTGTGCAATGTGTGTCACTGCACATAACACGGAATGTTAGAAAAAAAACGATCGAAATCTAAGAAATCATATGTTACGGGGCGGTTAAGGGATGACTTACTCGGGAGAGTAAGACACAAGGAAGTTATCCTTATCTGGGTTTGCCAGAATGACGCCTTCGAGGTGTGAACTCGCAACTTGGCGGTCCCCAGCGCTGCTCAAGTGCTTGGCACGCATGTAGAAGGGGTCGACTATCACGATGTCTGGGGTCTTGTCTCTAATGATCCGCATCTCCATACTCAGCGAAAACAGCCGAACGAAGGTGTAGTGCAGCGGATGAAGGTTAAACATAGCAAAGATGTCATCAAACCGCAGGACGATCGTACCCCCGATGTCGCCATCCACAAAGCCCTTGCCCTCTGGCACCTTGGCCACGAAAACCGGGTATGCCACATCCTTCTCTCTGAGACGCCGCTTCTCCAAAGAAAGAACACTGTCGTGCAGACTCCGCATAGCACTGGTTGCAGCATTCAGCATATTTGGCGGTAGCATTGCCCTACCCGCCACATGCACCCTCCTCGAGATATCCTTAGGTGAAGGTGGCCCGTCCTGATCACGGATCGAACTCGGTGCCGGCTGGCTCGCACCGGTGCCCTTGTTAGTCTTTCGTTTCCGTCCCTTCTTCTTCATCTCCTGTAATGGGACCGAGTTCTGCTCACAGACCGCCTTCTTGAGCGTGTTGGGGCTGATAATATTTCGCACCTCAGCTATCTGAGGCTCGGTGAAGGCGGGAGCTGGAGGCGTGTCCTGAGAACTGAACGCCAGACGACGCCTGTTGCAATTGGATTTCTCCGCCGTACCAGCTAGATCGCGGTCATCTTGGTTGGGTTCTTGAGAAAGAGGCCCGCAGAACTCGTCAGCGTACCCATGTTCGGCAAAGTACTTATCAACTTTGGTAAATGTAGCGTCGTTGTTGTCGTCGTCGTCTGGATCCTGTGCCATAGGGCTGTCCGAATCCTGTGCCATAGGGATGTCCGGCAGGTCCGGTAGCGTTGCGGCGTTCTTGCCATGGCTTGGCGCCGGCACGACTGGCGGTCTTGTCTGTGGGGTGGTATCCCCCGCCCCCAAACAAATCTGGCTCTTCGGCCAATGCAGGGGCCAGTTTACGCAGGTGCTGAGGGTCATCTCATCTTCTTCGTCGGCCCCAGCGGGTCGAATCGGAGGTAACAGCTTGTCGCAGCCTGGCAGCACCCGAACCACTTCAACCCTATACATCGTGGGTGGCATCGGATTACCGTGGAACATGGGGTTGCCTGGTTGAACGATTCTGCCCTTGGCGACATCGACCAACTCGGCGCCCACAAAATGCAGAAGAATGCAAGGAACATCGGCGGTGCCCTGCGAAAACATGTACGGGGCGTCAGGGATGCCCAGTCAAAGGCAAGGAGATGAAGTCATCGGCCGAGAGGCTTGGTTACCGTGATTCCGTCGAGCTCGGCTAATGTCGAGGCACCGCCAACGGCGGGCGTGCAACTGACGGAGGAGGCGCTTGCTAGCGAGGTGCCGGTCGGCGTACACCCGGGTGCATTAAGCTCCAATGCCCGTGCCGGCGCCGGAGACACGAATACCGCCTCCGCCGGAGACACCAATGGCGCCGCCGCCGGAGACACCAATGGCGCCGCCGGAGACACCAATGGTGCCGCCTGCGCGCTGTGCGAGTTGCTGGTCGTGAAGCTGGGAATCGGGGGAGGCCCCTATTGGCCGCCCGCAATCCACGTCGTCAGCCCATGAATCAACGTAGGCACCATGGCGTTGAGCGTCGTTCCAAGTTGTTGTTGCACTTGCTCTTGGACAAGCTCCAGAATCTGTGCCACTTGTGCCTTGAGTTCTTCAACCTCGCGCGTCTGGCTTTCCGAGCTGGTCTTTTTCTCCTTCCGCACACCAGCGGTATAGTATGACCCCCATTTTGTGGACAAGCCTTTGCCGGCCACACGACCAGCTGATGTCGGCTTAGTGAGCTTATCCTTGTTTTTCATTATGTTCAATGCCCTATTTAAAGGGGTGTCAAAAGGGGAGCTCTTAGACAACCCCGCGCTACTGCTTTCAGTGTCCTGCGAAAGGAACGTGAACCATTTAGAAATATTGGGGATTAATTAGAGTGCAACCATATGGAGCTAATTATGCGGGGGTGTATTCCTTACCAGAAGAAGCTCAAGCACCCTGGTCTTCGGATCCGTGGTAAGATCCTTTGTTATCGGGTCCTCCTTGTACCGGGCCCTGACATAGTTCCTGGTCTGCTTGTCACCGCTGTATTTCTCGAAGCGGGGCGGTAGGCCTTGCTCGGCACGCTCCGCGTCCTCCTTGTCCCATATAGGCTCCGCCACTCTGTAACCGCCGGGACCGAGTTTGTGTTCCCCTAAGTTCAACTCCCGCATTTGTTTCCCCCACTGACTTGATTCGGAGGTTGCACTGCTCTCGCACTTGATCTTGAACTCCTTGTAGTCATCTTCTCTCATCAAAGGATATTTCGCCTTGATCTTCTCATAACTATCACCTTTATCAATCATTCTCTTCACCGCGCTTTTCCAAGTAGACAGGGCCGTGCTCATCTTCGTGAGGGCGGCACTGTTCACTTTATTCCCTGAGAGGCGTGTGTTTTCAAATTCGGCGGGGAACTTGTATCGTTCGTGCAGGTTCGTGAAGAGGAGGTTGCGCAAATTCCCTTGGTCCTTATGCCTAAGGTCCTCGGTGTTGATCGAGACGGTGCTCCGGAGAATGCACCCGAGCTGAAGCAAGTACCCCTTGACTATATGTTTGGGCTCCGTTGGATTCCCGTCGGAGTCCACTTGAGTGAATTCCTCCTTGAGGGTGCGGAGCGCATTCAGGCGCCGGTCCTTCCTTTGCTTCTTCAGTTGGCTGCCATCTGTGTGTGCGCCGCCATCATCAGTGGTGGCATCCTCGGCGGCACCATCAGTGGTGTCATCCCCGACGCCACTAGGGGTTGTGTAATCAGGATCGGTGTCTTCCGCGGCGTCCTCATAGCGGTGAGGTTGTTCCTCCATCTCCTGGGACAGCTCCCAGAATTTCTTGCCGCCCGAACCACCGGCCTCATCGTTGTGGGCCATGTTTCGCTCTAAATAGTAAAAAAGTTTGGTCAAAAAGTTGGTTATTGTCAAGGAACAAGATCATGGTCTCATCATTTAGGGTTTGTCGACACCGACGCACCCTAAAAGCCTAAGCTTTCATCATTTAGGGTTTGTCGACGCCGAGGCACCCTAAAGGCCTAAGCGTACATCATTTAGGTTCTCATCGACATCGAGGCATCCGGGGCAGCCAAGTTAAGTTTTCATCATTTAGGGTTTATCGATGCCGAGGCACCCTAGGTTGGGCCTAATCACTTGGCACTAATCACTTGGCTCTATTGCCACCTATGGTTTAATGCAGCAAGAATAAAGGGGCAGTTGATCCTACTTAACTAAGTACTAAGATACCCCGGCCCATGCATTAGTAGCAAGTACCTCATATGTTCGATTTTTAGCAAAGTCATGCTAAAATTCACGGAAAATTTCAGCATGACCTTTGCTGAAAATAGGACATATGGAGTACCCGAATTTGCCAGAACGGAAGTTAATCGACATTCCGGCAAACTCAAGGGCCTCTCGGGGTACCTGCAAATCATCACGACACAATGGTCGGAGACAAAACCCAGCCATAGACCATATGGTCCTCTGCTTTCATATGGACAAAAATCAGCTCAACTTATGTGAGCTTCCATTCCAGATATAATATGTCACCCAACAAAAAATTATAGTGTATGGATCATGGCATTTTTTATTCTACATTTTTATTCTATGGATCATGGCAGGAAATTATAGTCTATGTCATTTTCTGAAACATATTTTTGCCATGGCAATTTTGAATCAATAGACATACTTCTCAAAAGAGGCATGATCAAATTCTGGTGCCCTTGACTTACTAGTATTTATCTCTGATGACTGATGAATGTGCATTGAGTCCAGAAGCAAAGACTCTACAGTGAAATGAAAAAAACCTTGGAAATATATTTATGATAACTCTAAATGGATCAGAAGGTGCAGATGCACTTGTAAAAAAAGTATGCATTTGCAGCAGCTTTGTTCTGATTATGACACCATTCTGTTAAGAAGGAAAAATAACATTATCATCCCAATTCATGGTTGACCAGTTCAGAACTAATGTACATTGACCACATAATATTATTTTGCAACCACTCAGTTTGTCCTTGACTAGGACACTTGAAGCAAAAAACAACTAATGCAGAGCTATGTCTACTTTGGTTCTGACAGATCACATCCTGGTGCATATGTGGGGTTTTTTACTTAGAAAATACAAAACTTCTATTATTGTTTTTATTTTTAACCAGAGCCTAACCACCTCTGCAGTTTACAAACTAATTCAGATAATCACTAATCAAGAAGATTGGTGATACATATGATGGAATTGTCAGTTTATTGTTCCACTATGATGCATTGGTTCACCTGTGATTTCCTGATGGCACTAGCCATACCTTTGGTCATTTCCATTGTAAATATTCCAGAGTTTGACTGCAACGATGCTTAAACAGCAAGCTATTATCTTACTGATCTTGTACATATCTCCAAGTCTCTTGGGATCTTGTCCAATATTTTCTAAATGAGGCGATAGCTAAGGAAAACTAGTTCAGGCTTCTTGCTCCAGCTGGCAGACAATTTAATGTAGAACTCTATTTTTTTCTTAGCTGGCACAAGTTTGTCTAGTGTGAACCTCAACTAATAAAATTGTTGTGTGTTAGGACCATACACTAGAAAGCCTCACTGTCTGGCTTTCAAACTGTTAACCTGTTGTACTGTAAGTATAAAAGATAACAAACTAACATATGGAGATTGTGAGAGAACCTAGAAAAATGCACTCCTCTTATAGTGATGCACAAACTAGAAACTGTATACCAAACACACAAATAGAAACCCAGCACCAGGAACTAGAGTAGCATATTCAGTAAATCAACTTGTAGTGGGAAGTACAGCAAGTTAAATCAAGTAGTCAAAGACAATAGGATTAGTGTACTGAACCATGGAGCAGAGGTGGAGCGGAGACCGGAGTTGAGGTGGCCGGAGTTGAGGAAGACGACGGCGACCCGAGGAAGAGGACGAGGTCGATCCTGTGTTGTGCGGCTCCACGGCGATGGCGGATCCGGTGCAGTCCCCCTCCTGGATCGGCTGCGACGCGAACAAGGACACTGTTACTGCTCTGCTCTGCTCCGCTTTGCTCTATGTAGCAAATCGACATTAGCCAAGAACAGACCTTCCCAGCGGCGAGGTCCCGATGCGTAGCGCCGACGAGATCGCGGACCCGGCCTTGCTCCGCAGCCACGGCAGGAAAGCACCGTCCTCCTTCACCTGCGGGGCAGCAAATTTGATTCCATCAACATTTAGCAAAGGGGCGGGGGGACGGGGGGATTTCTTCCTCTCTTTCTTTTCTTCGTCGGAGCGGGTGTGGCGGCGGGGGAGGGAAGGGGGATCTCGCGAGGGAGAGGGAAGGGGGGATCGGGCGAAGGGTATCCAGCTAGACACTATAGCAATGGCGCACCACCCTCTGGTGCGCCATTAGTATTTTTTTCTGATAGCAATGGCGCACCCTCCTCTGGTGCGCCATTAGTATTATTTTTCTGACAGCAATGGCGCACCCTCCTCTGGTGCGCCATTAGTAAAAAAAATTCTGACAGCAATGGCGCACCCTCCTCTGGTGCGCCATTAGTAACATTTTTTTTCATTATTTCTTGTTGCATCTAATAATTTGTTTTTTTATCAAATTTGTTATTTTAATGAGGACTAGAACAGAATATATCATCACATATCATCAATTTTTTTTTGAAAATATCTTCAAAAAGTGGGGGAGGGTGCGGGTGTCGGCGGCGGCGGTGGAGCGGGCCGGGGGAAGGTGCGGGGTGTCGGCAGCGGCGGTGGAGCGAGGGAGGGTGCGGTGGGTCGTCGGCGGCGGTGGAGTGGGGGAGGGTGCAGGGGGTCATCGGCGGCGGTGGAGCAGGGGAAAAATATTGAATATGAAAAAATATCATCAAATTTGAAAAAAAAATATTCATGAATTCAAAAAGTGCCCATGAAATATTCATGATATCAAAAAGTGGCCGAGAAATGAAGGCTACAATTTAAATACAATCGATCTTAGCTAGCTATCTGTTCACAATCTTCTTGCCCTTCTTTTTCGCAAATGGAGTTCTTCTGTGGAACGGACGTCCTTTAGGTAGGGTGGTCCTGCTTCTTCTGGTGGTGTATGCTGCTACTTCATCGTCGTCGTCATGTTCGATCTTTGGGTCGCCGTACTTGTCGAAGTCCTGATCATTGGCTACTCCATCCATTCCGATGATCTTCCTTTTGCCTCTCCTCACGACAACACGACTGGGCTTTGACGGATCGGTAATGAAGAAGCATTGGTCCACTTGTGAAGCCAGTACCCATGGCTCATTTTTTGCGGTGACGTTTGCGCCCGCGGTCTTGGATTTGGCTTCGGGTATAACCATGGTGGTGAAATACCGGTCTTCTTTTAGGACGCTCTTGGCCCATCTGACACGGAACATCGGGACCTTCTCTCCAGCATAGCTCAGCTCCCACATCTCCTCGATCCTTCCGTAGTATCTGTCCTTGTCGTTACCAGTGTAGGATTCCATTGTTACCCCGGAGTTCTGATAACCATCGCTCTTCATGTCCTTGTCCTCGGTGTAGAATGTGTAGACGTTGATATCGTACGCCTCATAGGTCATCAGGTTGTGCTCGGCGCCCTGTGACAAGGCGAATATGAGTTGTTCTTCCACGGAAGAATCCTCATGTAAAGGGTACGACAGAAGCTTCTGCTTGAACCAACGCGTGAAACATGAGTTGTGCTCTTTGAGTATATCTCTGTCTGTCCTCTGTTGGCCTCGGTCATTGTACGTCTTCTCAATAAAGGTTTTGTGCTCTACCACCCACGGATCGACCACGTCTATGTGTTGTAGCGCGACTAGGTTTGCTCTTTCAAAGTCGGCGAGTCGACCCTCGAAGTCGACATGCATTTCGCGGCGACCCTCACGGTGACCCCATCCAGCGAGCCTGCCGAGGTGCCTGTTGACGGGCAGACCAACGGGGTTCTCGATGCCTAGATAATTCGTGCAGTAGGAGATGCACTCTTCGGTCAGAAAGCCCCTGGCTATACTTCCCTCTGGACATGACATGTTGCGAACGTATCCTTTGATGACACCATTCATCCTTTCGAACGGCATCATGCTGTGCAGGAACGTCAGCCCGAGTTGGATGATATCCTCCACGATATGGACCAGCAGATGCACCATAACGTCGAAGAATGCGGGCGGGAAGTACATCTCAAGCTCGCATAGTATCACCACGATCTCTTCCTGTAGCCTTCTGAGTTGCCTCACGCCAATCGACTTCCGAGAGATGACATCGAAAAAGTTGCATAGGCCAAATAGCGTTTCACGGATGTGCGCGTCCATGATCCCACGGATTGCAACTGGAAGTATCTGCGTCATCAGCACGTGACAGTCGTGAGACTTCATCCCGCTGAACTTCTGCTTCGCTGGGTCTAGGTATCTGCTTATCTTCCCCGCGTAACCGTAAGGAAGTTTTACTCCTAGGAGGCAGGTGAAAAACTGCTCGATCTCCTCCTGACTTAGAGTGAAGCACGCGGGAGGGTAGTCATTTCCGGTCTTCTTGGCCTTTTTGCCTTTGCGACGACTTTCTGTGTCCTGCTTCGCCTCATCATCATCATCATCATTAGCGTGAAGCTCCTGCCTGATGCCCATTGATTTCAAGTCTGCCCTTGCTTTCAGCCCATCTTTGGTCCTCTCTGGCATGTTGAGCAGGGTACCAAGCAGACTCTCGCACACGCTCTTCGTGATATGCATGACATCAAGGCTGTGAGGCACACGGTGGATCTTCCAGTACGGCAAGTCCCAGAAAACAGACCTTGTTTTCCATACCTTCAGCAGCGGCTCTGGCGCCTTTCGCTTCTTTCCCGGCTCTGGCGCCTTTGCTTCTTTCCCGGCAATGGGCAGTCTTTCCAATTTTTCAATAGCTCGTCTATTTCCTCGCCGCTCCTCGTACACGGGTGTTTTCGGGGTTCGGTTTCACCATCGAACAGATCCTTGCGTTTCCTCCACGGGTCATTGTTGCGAAGCCACCTTCGATGTCCCATGAACACAGTTTTCGAAGACCCGGGATCTCTATCTAGCTGGCGATACGTTGTGTCATCCATGCACCTTATGCATCCAGAAAATCCATGGACTACCTGCCCCGCGAGATATCCGTAACCGAGATAGTCGTGCACCGTCGTGAGCAGTGCGGCTCTCATAGGGAAATATTCTTTCTCTGCGGCGTCCCACGTATTGGCTGGCGTTTTCCACAGCGTGTCTAGCTCCTCCTTCAGCAGCCCCAGATAAAGATTGATGTCGTTCCCTGGTTGTTTCGGCCCTTCAATTAGCATACTCATGTGAATGTACTTCCTCTTCATGCACAACCAGGGGGGAAGGTTGTACATCCACACAAACACAGGCCAGGTGCTATGTGCGCTTCTCTGGCTGCCAAACGGATTGACTCCATCGGTGCTTGCGCCCAGCACGATGTTCCTTGGATCCTTCCCAAATTCTGGGTATTCGAAGTTCAACGCTTGCCACTGGCTTGCATCCTTAGGGTGACTCAGCATCTTGTCTTTTTTATTTATCTCCGGATCATTTCCGTCATCTTCCCGCTTCTTCTCCTCCCTATCCGCGTGCCAATGCAGGAGCTTTGCTACCTTAGGGTCCGCGAAATACCGCTGCAGACGAGGAGTGATCGGAAAGTACCAAACGATTTTCGAGGAGCTTTCTTCCTCTTCTTGTATCGAGTGAAGCCGCACACCGGGCATATGGTAGACTCCGCGTGCTCGTCCTGATAAATGATACAATTGTTCATGCACACATGGTATTTCACGTGCGGTAAATCCAGAGGACACACGATTTTCTTCGCCTCCTAGAAACTGGTCGGGCACTTGTTCCCCTTGGGAAGACGTTCGTGCCAGAATGACATGTTCTCATCGAAGCATGCGTCGGTCATTTTGTGTTTTACCTTCATCTCCAGAGCCATGAGCGTTACTTTCAGGCAGGTATCCTCGGGCCTGCATCCTTCATACAATGGAGTAACCGCGTCTATCTCCAGTTGATCCAGCTTGGCTTTCTCTCGGGCGGCAGCTCTTGCGTTATCCGTCTGCTTGAGAAGCAGCTCTTGAATATGACGGTCCTGCACCCAGCCTCCATCGTCGTCTGCTCCGGCATCTTCATCTTCATGATCATGCCCTTCGTCTTGATCTTCCACATCATCATGTACGACATCTTCTACATGATGACTGTGTACAGCATCACCGTCGTGATCATGTTCTGGAGATTCTTCGTCTTCTCGCCCGCCCTCGCCGCGGTGGTACTTGTCTTGTTGCCCTTCCTCATTTCTTGCCCGGCCCCGGCCATGGACGACTTCATAGTCATCTTCATCACCTTGCCACCGATAGCCATCCATGAAACCACGCAAGAGTAGGTGGTCCCGCACCTGCCCGGAATCCGGGTCCGCAATAAGGCTCTTCAGCTTGCATCTTCGACACGGACATCTTATCTCCGTCTCGTTCTTTTGAAGCATCTCGGCCTTCGCGGAGCTCAAAAACCTATTCACGATGCCTTCAGTCATCGTGCGGACCATGGCCGCCTGCGGGGTAGAGCAAAACGATATTTTAGAACCAAGAAAAAATTTGGTATGACCTTCCCTAAAAATAGGACCAAAAAGAATGCATAGTGCCAAAATTCTCGCCGAAACGGAAATGAATCAAAACATTCCGGCAAAATATTGGCAACTATCGCATTTCAAATACCGGTACCTTCAAACACAAACATATATGCAACACCACAAACACATGCAACACCACAAACATACATAGATCTAGCTAGGCCACAAAAAGTGCATGTGCACGTTGTTGGAGCGAGCTAGGGAGAAAAAAAGTAGATCTACATCATGAAGATAGCTTTCCCCTTACTTACCTATCAAAAAATGGTAATTTCACCACTTAATTTTGATGAATCTATGGTGGAAATGAGGTGAGGAGGAGGAGGCAGCCGAAAGCTTGGAGAAGGAGGTGGAGGGAATGAAGTGGGGAAAGTGAGTGGGTAGGTGTGGGGCTGTCCAAAATATCTTGTTGGGGTCCCAGGTTACTAATGGCGCACCACAAGGAAATGCGCCATTAGTAACCCTGGTTACTAATGGCGCACCTGCAGGTGGTGCGCCATTAGAAGTTTTGCAAAAAAGTAAAAAATATAAATATATATACTAATGGCGCACCGTGTAATAGTGTGCCATTACTAGTTTAAACTAGTAATGGCGCACTGTGAAACGGTGCGCCATTAGTAGTTTTGCAAAAAAAGAATAAGAAAAAAAATTACAGTAATGGCACACTCTCTGCCTGGTGCGCCATTACTAGTTAGAACTAGTAATGGCGCATTGTCGACCTGATGCGCCATTAGTATGTATGGAAAAATGGAAAAAAAATTAATACTAGTGGCGCACCCTGTTTCTGGTGCGCCATTAGTGTCTTCCACACTAATGGCGCATCACCAACAGGTGCGCCATTAGTATATAGTAGTGGCGCACTACTTCCCTAGTGCGCCATTAGTATCAATCCTATCTATATCCCTTTTCCTAGTAGTGTACCGCTAAATCACACAATAGCAGGTTCAAACAAGCATGGCAAAAGTGCAAAAGATAACAACATCACAGACCTAGTGAAAATAACATGCCAGGATTTAACATCAGGAAGCAATGTTTAGAGCAAGATAACACCATGCTACAGGATCAGATCATAGCAATACAAGGCATGGCATGAAACTACTCAAAGCATGTAACAAAAGTCCCTTACTGACCATAAGCCAAAAGGGATCAGAAAATACAATGGCACCCATGTAAACATAGCTAGTTTCGTTAACAGATTCAGAATTAGCAGAAAACTGGACATGGCATAAACAGAATTATGAAGGCATGTTTGCGAGCTCGATGCACTCACCACAAGGCATTGCATGACAAACTAAGCATACACCCAGCAAGAAGACATGATCAATAAGCTAACCATGGCAATAACACTCTCATAGCATGCATGGATCAACTACAACAACCTTGGCAAAATTGAATAACATGTAAACAATCTGCCAGGAACATTTTATAGCAAAAGTAGAGCAAGATTGAGTCATGCTAGGGTACTCCATAATTGCAAACAAAGACATGGATGGATAGAGCATAACAATATCTCCAAAACATCCTTACTGAACATGCTCAAAAGAGGCATGGATCACTATGTAGCAACAAGAATACATGGCATCAAATAACATCAGGGAAATGACTTAGAAGAATTCTAAGTCCCTGAAAACAGCAACATCACGAGAGCTACTTTGCATGCTTGTGCTAGTCACCCCAAAGATCAAAAAATACATGGCATACACCCCTGTAAAGTTGGCATGGCATGGCCCAAAACACATGTAGGTCTCAAGTTCAAAGGAGGCACACATTAAACATGGCAAAAATGACAAATGTTCATAATCTGATAAGAATCAGCACCTAACATTTTATAGCACTCTTGCAACAGCAATTAGGGCATCAAGATGGACTCATACAAGCATGGTGCAATGGAATGAAATGAAGAGGACATCCAGACGAACAATTTGATATATCATGCACGCAAAATGGAGCTACAGGTGAGAAGTTATGATGCAATGAACAAGGCTAGAAAATATGCAGATCTGGGGACTTAGCCAAAAATATCACCTCCGCTAAAAGTCAACGCCGGACGGAGCGGTTCCGGGACAGAATGGATCTGGGATGAGGGCGCGCGTTTGGATCGGGGACCGGTGGATCTGTTCCCAATCCGGAGGACCTCGCCGGAGTTCGTTGACGAGGTGGCCGGAGCGGAGGGAGGTGATGGCCGGAGAGGACGCCGGCAAACGGCGGCGGGCGGCGCGTGCCGCGGCTGCGCACGGTCGGGCGGAGGCGGCGCGGGATGGAGCGGCGGGGTCAGCGGTGCTAGGGGGCGGGATGCGAGGCGGCGGCACTAGGCGGCGCGGGATGCGAGGCGGCGGGGCGCGGTGGCCGGCGACGGCGAGCGATGATTCCAGCGAGCGGGCGCAGCTGCGGGTGCGGGCACGCGCCGGCGGGCGGCGGCGACGGCGACCGGGCCCGTGCGGGCCTACGATGGGCTCCGCGGGTCGCGCGGTGGAGAGGAGCGCGGGTGGACAGGCGTGGCGTCCTGAGAGTGGAGGAGAGAGGCGGCGGGATGACGTGTCGCGCTTCTATTGAATGGACCGACGTGGCGGCTGGACATGTCCGACGCGGACGAATTTGTCCGGCGGCGCGAGGTGGACGGAGGTTAGGGTTTATCTGCGCGAGAATTTCGGAGGGAGACACATATTTATAGGTAGATGGAGCTAGGAGAGTCCAAATGAGGTGTGGTTTTTGGCCACGCGATTGTGATCGAATGACCGAGAGGATGGAGGGGGTTTGGATGGGTTTTGGGCCACTTTGGAAGGGTGTTGGGCTGCAACACACACACAAGGCCTGTACAGTTCCTCGGTTAACCGTTGGAGTATCAAACGAAGTCCAAATGGCACGAAACTTGACAGGCGGTCTACCGGTAGTATACCAAGGCCTCTTGGCAAATCTTGGTCCAATCCGAGAACGTTTAACACGCGCACACGAAAAGAGGCAAAAGGGGGGCGCCGGATGACAGGAGTGTCGGATCGTGAAACGGACAATGGGGAAAATGCTCAGATGCATGAGACGAACACGTATGCAAATGAAATGCACATGATGACATGATATGAAATGCATGACACGCAAACAAATGACAAGGCAACAACAGCGAATAACTGGAAGACACCTGGCGCAACGGTCTCGGGGCGTTACACTTTTGCTACGAATGATTTTCTTGATTTCTTGCCTAGGAGTTTGATCATTAATAAAAATAAGGAAACTCCTAAGGGTCATAAGTGTTCTATTGAATAATTGCCTACCAAAGATGACAATATCTACATCTATCTTTGTTTTTATGCCTAGCTAGGGGCGTTAAACAATAGCGCTTCTTGGGAGGCAACCCAATTTTATTTTTGTTTCTTGTTTCTAGTTCCTGTTTAGTAATAAATAATTCATCTAGCTTTTTTTTAGATGTGGTTTTATGCTTTTAATTAGTGTTTGTGCAAGTGGAACCTTTGGGAAGACTTGGGGGAAGTCTTTGCGATCTTGCTGTAAAAACAGAAACTTTAGTGCTCACGAGATTTGCTGCCATTGTTTACTAGAGAGTGCGATTAGGTTGATTCTTTTTGCATATGATTAATAGAAAAATTCCTCAAGTCCACCAATTTATTTCATAATTTTTGGGTTTACATAAGTATTCGAAACCTACAGATTACCACAGACTGTTCTGTTTTTGACAGATTCTGTTTTTCATGTGTTGTTTGCTTATTTTGATGAACTGTGGCTAGTATCAGGGGGTATAAACCATAGAGAAGTTGGAATACAGTAGGTTTAACACCAATAAAAATAAATAATGAGTTCATTACAGTACCTTGAAGTGGTGTTTTGTTTTCTTATACTAACGGAGCTCATGAGATTTTCTATTGAGTTTTGTGTTGTGAAGTTTTCAAGTTTTGGGTAAAGATTTGATGGATTTTGGAATAAGGAGTGGGAAGAGCCTAAGCTTGGGGATTCCCAAGGCACCCCAAGGTAAAATTCGAGGACAACCAAAAGCGTAAGCTTGGGGATGCTCCGGAAGGCATCCCCTCTTTCGTCTTCGTCTATCGGTAACTTTACTTGAGACTATATTTTTATTCACCACATGATATGTGTTTTGCTTGGAGCGTCTTGTATGATTTGAGTCTTTGCTTTTTAGTTTACCGCAATCATCCTTTCTGTACACACCTTTTGGAGAGACACACATGAATCGGAATTTATTAGAATACTCTATGTGCTTCACTTATATCTTTTTAGAGCACGGTGGTGGTTTTATTTTATTGAAATTATTGATCTATCATGCTTCACTTATATTATTTTGAGAGTCTTTTAGAACAGCATGGTAACTTGCTTTGGCTACAAAATTAGTCCTAATATGATAGGCATCCAAGATGGGTATAATAAAAACTATCATAAAAAGTGCATTGAATACTATGAGAAGTTTGATACTTGATGATTGTTTTGAGATATGAGGATGGTGATATTAGAGTCATGCTAGTTTACTGGTTGTGAATATGATAAATACTTGTTCTACAGTTCGTGATTCCCGTAGCATGCACGTATGGTGAACCGTTATGTGATGAAGTCGAAGCATGATTTATTTATTAATTGTCTTCCTTATGAGTGGCGGTCGGGGACGAGCGATGGTCTTTTCCTACCAATCTACCCCCCTAGGAGCATGCGTGTAGTACTTTGTTTCGATAACTAATAGATTTTTGCAATAAGTATGTGAGTTCTTATGACTAATGTTGAGTCCATGGATTATACGCACTCTCACCCTTCCATCATTGCTAGCCTCTCTAGTACCGCGCAGTTTTCGCCGGTACCATACACCGACCTTATACCTACCTCAAAACTGCCACCATACCTACCTATTATGGCATTTCCATAGCCATTCTGAGATATATTGCCATGCAATTTACCACCGTTCCGTTTATTATGACACGTTTCATCATTGTCATATTGCTTTGCATGATTATGTAGTTGACATCGTATTTGTGGAAAAGCCGTGTTCATAATTCTTTCATACATGTCACTCTTGATTCATTGCACATCCCGGTACACCGCCGGAGGCATTCACATAGAGTAATATTTTGTTCTAGTATCGAGTTGTAATTTTTGAGTTGTAAGTAAATAAAAGTGTTATGATCATCATTATTAGAGCATTGTCCCAAGTGAGGAAAGGGTGATGGAGACCATGATTCCCCCACAAGTCGGGATGAGACTCTGGACGAAAAAAAGAAAAAAAGGAGAAAGGCCATAAAAAAGAGAAGGCCCAAACAATGAGAGAAAAAGAGAGAAGGTACAATTCTACTATCCTTTTACCACACTTGTGGTTCAAAGTAGCTCCATGATCTTCATGATAGAGAGTCTCCTATGTTGTCACTTTCATATACTAGTGGGAATTTTACATTACATAACTTGGCTTGTATATTCCAATGATGAGCTTCCTCAAAATGCCCTAGGTCTTCGTGAGCAAGCAAGTTGGATGCACACCCACTTAGTTCTTTTGTTGAGCTTTCATACACTTATAGCTCTAGTGCATCCGTTTCATGGCAATCCCTACTCACTCATATTGATATCTATTGATGGGCATCTTCATAGCCCGTTGATATGCCTAGTTGATGTGAGACTATCTTCTCCTTTTGTATTCTCCACAACCACCATTCTATTCCACCTATAGTGTTATGTTCATGGCTCACGCTCATATATTGCGTGAAGATTGAAAAAGCTTGAGAACACCAAAAGTATGAAACAATTGCTTGGCTTGTCATCGGAGTTGTGCATGATTTAAATACTTTGTGTGGTGAAGATAGAGCATAGCCATACTATATCACTACTAGGGAAAATCTTATACACATGATCTTACCAGCAGAGAGTTTTAAAATAAGGCGTTGTTGCAATGTAGCAGTAGCGCGCTCCGACAGCTGCTGAAATAAACGTAGCAGTAGCGTGCCTCCTCTAAGCCGCGCTACTGCTATATTTCCCACGACCCCGCCGCGAAGCTAGTTCTAGCAGCATTGTGTAAATTCGGACCGCGCTACTACTAGGTAGTTTAGCAGTAGCGCCTTTGCCATTAGAGCGCTACTACTAAAACTAGCTATCTCCCACCCCCACGCTCTCCTCTATCTGATCCACACTCACAATCACACTCACTCCCCCTCAACCCCCCCCCCACCCCCCCCCCCCCCCCCCCCGCGCGCGCGCGTCGGTCCTCCCCCGCCGGCCGCCGTCACCCCCGCCAGCCGCCGTCTCCTACCCCTCTTCCCTCTGTGCCGCCGTCAACTCCTCCTCCTCGCTGGACTCGGTACCGCCCTCCTCCTCCGTCCTCCCTCGACTCGCCACCGGCCGGCCCCTCCTCGCTCCGCCTTCCTCCTCCGTCCTACTCTCTTCTCCCTCCTCAAGTCGCCCCTCCCTCTCCCTCCTCACTTCTACATTTTGATTTAGTAGGCTAGTTCATATGCAACATTTTGATTTAGTTGATATGATTTAGTTGATTTAGTAGGCTAGTTGATTTAGAACATTTTGATTTAGTAGATTTAGTAGGCTAGTTGATTTAGTAGATTTAGTAGGCTAGTTAATTTAGTTGATTTAGAACATTTTGATTTAGTTGATTTAGTATGCTAGTGGATTTAGTAGGCTAGTTGATTTAGTATGCACCATTTTATTGTTATTTTTTCTGTACATGGATAGGTAGATGCTTTTGTTTTTTTGTAATAAGTTATTTTTTGGCAAAATGTAGGTGCCAATTTAGTTAAATTTGTCACTTATTTTTTTAATAAATTATCTTAGGCAATAGGGACCAAATTAGATGAAATGTCTTGGTAGGTGGTACCCTTATTTGGTAGATATTTGTGAAAAGTTTTTTCGGCAATAGGTGCCACCGAAATGCTTTGGTAGGTGGTACCTTGTCATCTAATATGTTACTAGATCTTAGGATTATAATTGTCCATAAAATTGCTTCTCGCGGAAGAACCAAAAATATCACATGCTACTGTTTTTCTTTCCTGTGAAGTGGATCGTTAATCCTTTGCTCATATTGCTTTAGGAAAATGGCGCCACCACCACCACCACTATGTCGACTGTACAAGTCAAGGTCCGCCAGCAGCCTTGCAACTGGCAAGCTGTTCGGCATCTACTTCCAGCCGAGTTTTCTTCATGCGGCAGTAAGAAATTAGATGAAATGTAACAACTATTTTATTATTAGTGTTGGCATTACTGCATTGTGTCATTTCTCTTTTTTTACACAGATCGTCCCATGCAATGTGAGGTTGAAATTCAACAAGCTGACAGGAGACACCGTGACATTTGAGGCTCCTGGGGGCCGTACACTATGGAGGTCGAGAAAGCACAAAATATCTCGCAGATTGGAGGAGATGGATGGGCCTGTTTCCTCGCCCACATGCATCTTACTGGTGGTGAGTTGATCAGCTTCTCCTTCAGAGCAGAAAGACCCATGCTGACTGTCATTTATCTCAACCTGGTGGAAGATGATGAAGATGATGAAGATGACGAAGATGATGAAGATGACAAAGATGATGAAGATGATGAAGATGATGCAGATAATGAGGAACCACTCGATGAAGATGATGAGAACCCACTTCATGAAGCCATCATAGCTCAAAGAATGAGGCTGAGCGAGGAGGAGGTGTACAACCTATGGGACATAATTCCGCCACGTGATGACTTTGTCGGGGTGCCATTCGTGACCCGCCTGACAAGTATATTGGCGATCGCATGAAATGGTATGTTATATTGACTGTAGTAATTTGATGATGATGATATATATATATATATGCTTTATTGTTATACTTACAAATGCAAATTATCCGATGATATGCTTAGTGTAGAGTCCAGTGATATTCTTTGTAGAATCTAGTCGATGATATGCTTTAGTGTAGAGTCTGATCACATGCTTATTAGTGTAGAATCCAAGGAACTATTAATAGTGTAGATAATCCATATATACTTATTAGTAGAATTCATGATTAATTACGACAAATGCGTACTACTGTGTCTTTTGATAGTGTAGAAGTCTAGACTTAATAGAAATATATTTACAAGAGTATGTGCGAGGCTATTTATTAATTGATATGTTTTTCTTATTCAGAAATTGCCAAAGAACCTATCTGTGAGTTTTGGTATCGAGCCTGATGAAGAAGGTTCAGCTAGACTATGCCTTACCGCAAGGGGCTCCATCACCACCTGTACTTACCGCATAGACACAGACGGTCGCACACACTTAAACTCGGTTGGGTGGAAGAGATTCCTCGTTGGCAAGAATCTTCGTGTTGGACAGGCCATCCTAATTACTATCAGGAACACGCACCGCCCAGGCTTGAGGATGATGATCGTCGCCGATATCATCTAGAACTACATATGTGTGTGTGGCTATATCATCTAGAACTACATATGATGATTGTCGTCGATATCATGTAGAACTACATATGATGATCGTCGTCGATATCACCTAGTACTGCTTGAGGATGCATGTTGAGTATATATGAAATTGTTATCTAGTACTCCCTCCGTTCCAAATTACTCGTCGTGGTTTTAGTTCAAATTTGAACTAAAACCACAACGAGTAATTTGGAACCGAGGGAATACTACCTAGTACCTATAATGCTTTATGAAATTGATATCTAGTAGTACGTTGTATCTGAAAATTGCAGTTTATTGAAGCTGAAACGGGGTGGAAATGATGAAAGATATAGCAGTAGCGTGGGGGTTGGAAATCGCTACAGCTAACTAATAGTAGCATTTTCCGGAAAAGCGCTGCTGATATAGTCAATAGTAGTAGCGCGGGTACAAACAGCGCTACTACTAACAGTTAGCTGTAGCGCCTTATTGGTAGTGCAGTTGCCCGCGCTACTGATAGCCACAAAACCCGTGCTACTACTAGGGTTTTCCCTAGTAGTGTATGATTTTGTAGGGATAACTTCCTTTGGCCACGTTATTTTGAGAAGACATGATTGCTTTGTTAGTATGCTTGAAGTATTATTATTTTTATGTCAATATTAAACTTTTGTGTTGAATCTTTCGGATCAGAACATTCATGCCACAATAAAGAAAATTACATTGAGAATTATGCTAGGTAGCATTCCACATCCAAAATTCTGTTTTATCATTTACCTACTAGAGGACGAGCAGGAATTAAGCTTGGCGATGCTTGATACGTCTCCAATGTATCTATAATTTTTGATTGTTCCATGCTATTATATTATCTGTTTTGGAGGTTCATTGGGCTTTAATATACCTTTTTATATTATTTTTGGGACTAACCTACTAACCAAAGGCCCAGTGCAAATTGCTGTTTTTTTGCCTATTTCAGTGTTTCGCAGAAAAGGAATATCAAACGGAATCCAAACGGAATGAAACCTTCGGGAGACTTTTTTGGAACAAACGTGATCCAGGAGACTTGGAGTGGACGTAAAGAAAGAAGCGAGGAGGCCAGGAGGCAGGAGGGTGTGCCCAGGGGGGTAGGCGCGCCCCCACCCTCGTGGGCCCCTCCCAGCTCCACCGACGTACTTCTTCCTCATATATATTCCGTTTACCCTGAAAACATCCAGGAGCACCACGAAACCCTATTTCCACCGCCGCAACCTTCTATACCCGTGAGATCCCATCTTGGGGCCTTTTTCGGCACTCTGCCGGAGGGGGAATCGATCACGGAGGCCTTCTACATCAACACCATAGCCTCTCCGATGATGTGTGAGTAGTTTACCACAGACCTTCGGGTCCATAGTTATTAGCTAGATGGGTTCTTCTCTCTCTCTTTGGATGTCAATACAAAGTTCTCCTCGATTCTCTTGGAGATCTATTCGATGTAATTCTTTTTGTGGTGTGTTTGTCGAGATCCGATGAATTGTGGATTTATGATCAAGATTATCTATGAACAATATTTGATTCTTTTTTGAAATCTTGTATGCATGATTTAAATATCTTTGCAAGTCTCTTCGAATTATCAGTTTGGTTTGGCCTACTAGATTGATCTTTCTTGCAATGGGAGAAGTGCATAGCTTTGGGTTCAATCTTGCGGTGTCCTTTCTGAGTGACAGCAGGGGCAGCAAGGCACGTATTGTATTATTGCCACCGAGGATAAAAAGATGGGGTTTATATCATATTGCTTGAGTTTATCCCTCTACATCATGTCATCTTGCCTAATGTGTTACTCTATTCTTATGAACTTAATACTCTAGATGCATGCTAGATAGTGGTCGATGTGTGGAGTAATGGTAGTAGATGCAGAATCGTTTCGGTCTACTTGTCGTGGACGTGATGCCTATATACATGATCATGCCTAGATAATCTCATAAGTATTCTCTTTTCTATCAATTGCTCGACAGTAATTTGTTCACCCACCGTATAATTTGCTATCTTGAGAGAAGCCACTAGTGAAACCTATGGCCCCCAGGTCTATCTTCCATCATATTATTTTCATATCAACTTGCTATTTCTATTACCGTTTATTTTGCAATCTTTATTTTCCAATCTATATCATAAAAATACCAAAAATATTTATCTTATTATCTCTATCATATCTCACTTTCGTAAGTGACCATGAAGGGATTGACAACCCCTTTATCGTGTTGGTTGCCAGGTTCTTGTTTGTTTGTGTAGGTACTAGGTGACTTGCGTGTTACCTCCTACTGGAGTGATACCTTGGTTCTCAAAAACTGAGGGAAATACTTACGCTACTGTGCTGCATCACCATTTCCTCTTCAAGGGAAAACCAACGCATGCTCAAGAGGTAGCACACTCCTGTAGCCAAATTCCGTGGTACATCTGGGATGGCAGAAGGAGTAGGTGACTCAAAGAACATCAACTCGGCACAGCAAACCCCTACATAGTTACCGTCGGCATCGGGTGCATCAATGGCGAACACTCACCCGAGTCATGTGTAGGCTTGAGACAAGTATCACAAATCTCCATGTTGCATTCCGCAATAAAGTGTCCCTGCTCACCACAATGATTACACAACATCTACTCTTTCTTGCGCGCCCACTTAGCGGCCCTCTCACCATTAGACTTGTCGGAAAGCTTGTCCGGCACATGCTCACGACCTTTAGCCCCAGCTTGCATGGTCACCAGAACCTTAGTAGTGGCAAGAGCGGTGGCCCCCGCCATGGCCTCGCCTAACAAATCTGTGGGACGCGGCAACTCCGGCGTCTCCGCTGACTGCCCAGCTTTCGTAGGGGCCTCAGTCTCGGCAGTCTCGGCCGTGGCCTGCGGCGGCGGTGGAGGAGGGCGATGACGGTATTGGGAAGGCCTCCTGGCACCTCCCCTGCCACCACGAAATCCCCGGTAACCTCCACAAGACCTGTAATCTGGGCCACATGCCCCCTCCACAAAATTACCCGGCAGCGCATAAAACGGCCGCTCATCTGATCCATCACTTTGCCAGTTGTAACCGCGGTCGCTGCCAGTCGACGATGAGTCATGATGTTGTCCGTCACCGTATGCGTTGACCCCATCATCGCCCCAACGGCCTCGGGAGGGCCGCGACCCCCATGCGCCACCGCGGTGTACTCCCTGCCCGACGTCGTCCCACGGCCAGAAGAAGGGTACGGGCCGTCCGAGGCACGACCATCTCGTGAAGCCTGCCCTCCTGCAGACGAAACCTGCGCCGACGGGCGTGGCGGCGGCACCACCAGAGGCGGTTGCGGCGCCGGTCTGTGCTGTTGCCCAGGCGTCACCCCGACTCGCTATTGCGGCGACTTTGGCGGAAGCAGCGCCGCCTGAGGTTGCGGGGGCGCAGTCCTGGCGGGCGGCGGCGGAACAGGTTTGTGTGGCGGTGGCTGATGCGTCTCCAACGTATCTATAATTTTTTATTGTTCCATGCTATTATATTATCCATCTTAGAAGTTTAATGGGCTTTACTATGCACTTTTATATTATTTTTGGGACTAACCTATTAACTCAGAGCCCAGTGCCCGTTCCTGTTTTTTCCCTTGTTTCAGTGTTTCGAAGAAAAGGAATATCAAACGGAGTCGAAACGGAATGAAACCTTCTGGAGAAGTTATTTTTGGAAGGAAAGCTACCCGATAGACTTGGAGTGCACGTCAGGAAAGAAACGAGGGAGCCATGAGGCAGGGGCGCGCCCACCCCCTAGGGCGTGGCCTCCACCCTCGTGGGCCCCTCGTGGCTCCCCTGATGTATTTCTTCCGCCTATATATATCCATATACCCTAAAACGATCAGGGAGCAGAATAGATCGGGAGTTCCGATGCCAGAAGCCTCTGTAGCCACCGAAAACCAATCTAGACCCGTTCCGACACCCTGCCGGAGGGGGAATCCCTCTTCGGTGGCCATCTTCATCATCCCGGTGCTCTCCATGACGAGGAGGGAGTAGTTCTCCCTCGGGGCTGAGGGTATGTACCAGTAGCTATGTGTTTGATCTCTCTCTCTCTCTCGTGTTCTTGAGGTGGTACGATCTTGATGTATCGCGAGCTTTGCTATTATAGTTGGATCTTATGATGTTTCTCCCCCTCTACTCTCTTGTAATGGATTGACTTTTCCCTTTGAAGTTACCTTATCGGATTGAGTCTAAGGATTTGAGAACACTTGATGTATGTCTTGTGTGGGATACCCATGGTGACAATGGGGTATTCTATTGATCCACTTGATGTATGTTTTGGTGATCAACTTGTGGGTTCTGCCCATGAACCTATGCATAGGGGTTGGCACACGTTTTCGTCTTGACTCTCCGGTAGAAACTTTGGGGCACTCTTTGAGGTTCTATGTGTTGGTTGAATAGATGAATCTGAGATTGTATGATGCATATCATATAATCATACCCACGGATACTTGAGGTGACATTGGAGTATCTAGGTGACATTAGGGTTTTGGTTGATTTGTGTCTTAAGGTGTTATTCTAGTACGAACTCTAGGGCTGTTTGTGACACTTATAGGAATAGCCCAACTGATTGATTGGAAAGAATAACTTTGAGGTGGTTTCGTACCCTACCATAATCTCTTCGTTTGTTCTCCGCTATTAGTGACTTTGGAGTGACTCTTTGTTGCATGTTGAGGGATAGTTATGTGATCCAATTATGTTATTATTGTTGAGAGAACTTGCACTAGTGAAACTATGAATCCTAGGCCTTATTTCAACGCATTGCAATACCGTTTGTGCTCACTTTTATCATTGGTTACCTTGCTGTTTTTATAACTTCAGATTACAAAAACCTTTATCTACTATCCATATTGCACTTGTATCACCATCTCTTCGCCGAACTAGTGCACCTATACAATCTACCATTGTATTGGGTGTGTTGGGGACACAAGAGACTCTTTGTTATTTGGTTGCAGGGTTGCTTGAGAGAGACCATCTTCATCCTACGCCTCCTACGGATTGATAAACCTTAGGTCATCCACTTGAGGGAAATTTGCTACTGTCCTATAAACCGCTGCACTTGGAGGCCCAACAACGTCTACAAGAAGAAGGTTGTGTAGTAGACATCAAGCTCTTTTCTGGCGCCGTTGCCGGGGAGGCTAGCGCTTGAAGGTATATCTTTAGATCTTGCAATCGAGTCTTTCAGTTTCTTGTTTTATCACTAGTTTAGTTTATAAAAGAAAATTACAAAAAATGGAATTAAGTTTGCCTCATATGCTTCATCTTTTTAATATCTTTCGTGAGTATGATGGAAAGGAAAATTGTGCCAAAGTGTTAGAACAAGAATGCATTAAAATGTTTGGCACTAAATATTTGAATGATGAGCATGATTGCAATGTTGTTAGTATGAACTCCTTGAATATCCATAGTACTAATGATGATTGCACTAGTTATGATGCAAATATCTCCTATAAACATGTCAATTTTTATGGAGTGCATTGGGTTTGGAAGTACACACCAAATAGAGAAGATAGATATTACAAGAGGCATAAGTACTTAGAAACTAAATTGTTGCAAGAAAGGCTAGATGTTTGTGCTGAAAATTTAAATTTTCTTGGCCATACTTGTGAGCTTTGCAATGAACGTGGTCATTTAACCATTTGATGCAAATTGTTTCATGATCTAATCATTTCCAAAAATTGTGATGACTTGATTTCTCTTGCACATCATAATGAACTTAGTTTGCTTATGGGTTACGAAGAAATAAAACGTATAACTAACTATCTCCTAGTATTTGCCCGTGATAAACTTCTTGGCTTTGATCTAGAGGAAATTTATATGTATTGTGCGGTGAATTGTATTGAAAATCCTTATATTGTCAACTACATAAAGAAAAGAAAACAAATAGAAGATGAAGAGAATACTAATGAAAGGGGAGAGACTTCCCAATACCCTCCTATTATTTCTTATGATGAATCAGGTAATGAGGAAGAGACTCCTATTCAACCAATCTCATTAATAGGGAGCTCCAAAAAGAGGATTGAACCCACACATGATGTGGTGAAGAAGAAGAAAAGAAAAAGGAAGAGAGGTAAAAAGATATCTCCCCCAAATAATGCTGCTCCTATTACTATTGTGCCTCATGAAAATATAATTGTGGAAGATAATGATACTTCTTATGATCTTGAAAATCTTTTTGGCACTTGCTTGGAAGAATATGATAATTGCTATACTATTGGTGCTATCCATACTATTAATGATGGGAGTGATTATGTTTGTGATATGAAAAGGCCCAAGCTTGGGGATGCTATGTTTGATGAAGATGATGTTTTTGAGAATATATTTGCTGCAATTATTGTTTGTCCCAAGCTTGGGGATGCTACGTTTAATGAAGATGATATTTTTAGTCTCCTAAGTTTTGATATGCAAATTTATAATGATGATAGCATGCCTCCTACTTATGATTATTATTGTGATGATACTTATGCTATAAAAATTAGTGATTATATTTATAAAACTTGTCATGATTATGGTTACCCATTTTCTGAACATTACTCTTTTAATGTGGAAACAATTTATAGTATTCGAGTTTCTTATGATACTCCCACTATTCCGAATGAGAAGAATTTTGCTTATGTGGAGAGTAATAAAATTTCTATGCTTGTAGATCATGAAAATAATGCTTTAGGTGATGGTTACATTGTTGAATTCATTCATTATGCTACTGAAAATTATTATGAGGGAGGAATATATGTTTGTAGGAATTTCAATAATATCAAGTTTCCTCTCTATGTGCTTAAGGTTTTGAAGTTATGCTTGTTTTGCCTCCCTATGCTAGTTGATTAGTGCTCCCATAAATTGTTTGCTAACAAAATTCATATGCATAGGAAGTGGGTTAGACTTAAATATGCTAGTCATATTCTTCATGATGCTCTCTTTATGTTACAATTCTTATCTTCTATAGGAGCATCATTGAAATCATCATTCTAGCGCTTGTTGGGAGGCAACCCAACTTTATTTTTTTTCCTTGCTTTTGTTTCCTGTTTAGTAATAAATTAATCATCTAGCCTCTGTTTAGATGTGGTTTTATGTGTTTAATTAGTGTTTGTGCCAAGTAGAACCTTTGGGAAGACTTGGGGAAAGTCTTTGCGATCATGTTGTAAAAAACAGAAACTTTAGCGTTCACGAGAATTGCTGCCAGTTTTTATTGGAGAGTGATATTTAGTTAATTATTTTTACAGATGATTAATAGATAAATTACTCACGTCCATAAATTTATTAGAGAATTTTATGAGTTCCAGAAGTATACGTTTGATTCAGATTACTACAGACTGTTCTGTTTTTGACAGATTATGTTTTCTATGTGTTGTTTGCTTATTTTGTTGAACCTATGAGTAGTACCGGAGGGTATGAACCATACAGAAGTTGGAATACAGTAGATATTACACCAATATGAATTTAGAATGAGTTCATTACAGTACCTTATGATGGTGATTTTCTTTCTTATACTAACGGAGCTTACGAGTTTTCTGTTAAGTTTTGTGTTGTGAAGTTTTCAAGTTTTGGGTAAAGATTCGATGGACTATGGAATAAGGAGTGGCAATAGCCTAAGCTTGGGGATGCCCAAGGCACCCCAAGGTAATATTCAAGGACAACCAAGAGCCTAAGCTTGGGGATGCCCCGGAAGGCATCCCCTCTTTCGTCTTCGTTCATCGGTAACTTTACTTGGAGCTATATTTTTATTCACCACATGATATGTGTTTTGCTTGGAGCGTCAATTTATTTTGTTACGATTTGTTTTCTGTTATTTATAACAATGTTTTGCATCTTTTATTTCAATAAAAGTGGCATTGATAGCCTTTACTATGCCTATTTTACAAGTCTTCATGTTGCTGTTTGAAAACAGAAAGTTTACCGCTGTTGCAATAATTCCCTAGAAAAGTCAGAATGTGATAAAATATTGAAACCTTTTGCAGTGGGAATTTTCTTTCATAATTTTTGGATCTAGGGAAGTATGGATCTTGCTGCACTCTTTACAGACTGTCCTGTTTAGGCAGATTGCGGTTATGTTTGCATTGTTTGCATATGTTTGCTTCTTTAATGATTCTATTTGAGGATAGGACTATTAAATATGCAGAGTCATTTAGTATGCAATGTTGAATAATAATTTTAGTGATTTGCTATAGTAGAGTATGATAAGGTTTTTGCAATGGTTTATACTAACTTATCTCACGAGTCCTTGTTGAGTTTTGTGTGGATCAAGCTTTTGAGATTTAGGGAGACCGTGATATGAGAGGAATTAAGGAGACACAAAATCTCAAGCTTGGGGATGCCCAAGGCATCCCAAGATAATATTTCAAGAAAGTCTCAAGGTTCTAAGCTTGGGGATGCCCCGGTTGGCATCCCACCTTTCTTCTTCAACAACTATTGGTTAGTATCGGTTGATCCTAAGTTTTTGCTTCTTCACATGATGTTTGCTATTCTTAGATGTCATTTTATTTAGTTTTGGTTGCTGCTTGAATAAAATACCAAGATCTGAAATTATTAAATGTTAGAGAGTCTTCACATGGTTGCATAATTATTCGACTACTCATTGATCTTCACTTATATCTTTTGGAGTAGTTTGTCATTTGCTCTAGTGCTTCACTTATATCTTTTAGAGCACGGTGGTGGTTTTATTTTATAGAAATAGATGAACTCTCATGCTCCACTTATATTATTTTGAGAGTCCTTTAGAACAGCATGGTAGTTTGCTTTGGTTATGAAACTAGTCCTAATATGATGGGCATCCAAGAGGGATATAATAAAAACTTTCATATAGAGTGCATTGAATACTAAGAGAAGTTTGATACTTGATGATTGTTTTGAGATATGGAGATAGTGATATCAAGGTTGTGCTAGTTGAGTAGTCGTGAATTTGAGGAATACTTTTGTTGAAGTTTGCAAGTCCCGTAGCATGCACGTATGGTAAACATTGTGTAACAAATTTGAAACATGAGGTGTTATTTGATTGTCTTCCTTACACTACTAGGAAAAAGGCTATAGATGAAATTGACACTAATGGTGCACCAGAGAAGTGGTGCGCCACTACTATATACTAATGGTGCACCATGTGCCGATGCGCCATTAGTGTGGAAGACACTAATGGCGCACCAGACACAAGGTGCGCCACTAGTGACAATTTTTTTTTCATTTTTCCAAACATACTAATGGCGCATCCAGGAAAAGTGCGTCATTACTAGTTCTAACTAGTAATGGCGCACCAGCCATAGAGTGCGCCACTACTATATTTTATTTTTTTTTGCAAAACTACTAATGGCGCACCATGGCACAGTGCGCCATTACTAGTTTAAACTAGTAATGGCGAACTATGCCACGATGCGCCATTAGTATATATATATATATATATATATATATATATATATATATATATATTATTATTATTATTTTTGCAAAACTACTAATGGCGCATGGCCAGCAGGTGCGCCATTAGTATGTTGGGTTACTAATGGCGCATGGCTGGGTGGTGCGCCATTAGTAACCTGGGACCAGCTAGATATTTTGGACAGCCACACCTACACACTCACTTTCCCCACTTCATTCCCTCCACCTCCTTCTCCAAGCTTGTCGGCTGCCTCCTTCTCCTCACCTCATTTGCACCATAGATTCATCAAAATTAAGTGCTGAAATTACCTTTTTTTGATAGGTAAGTAAGGGGAAAGCTATCTTCATGTTGTAGATCTACTTTTTTTCACCCTAGCTCGCTCCAACAACGTGCACATGCACTTTTTGTGGCCTAGCTAGATCTATGTATGTTTGTGGTGTTGCATATGTTTGTGGTGTTGCATATATGTTTGTGTTTGCAGGTACCGGTATTTGAAATGCGATAGTTGCCAATATTTTGCCGGAATGTTGATTCATTTCCGCTTCGGCGAGAATTTTGGCACTATGCATTCTTTTTGGTCCTATTTTTAGGGAAAGTCGTGCCAAATTTTTTATTGGTTCTAAAATATCGTTTTGCTCTACCCCCACAGGCGACCATGGTCCGCACGATGACCGAAGGCATCGTGAATAGGTTTTTGAGCTCCGCGAAGGCCGAGATGCTTCAAAAGAACGAAACGGAGATAAGATGTCCGTGTCGAAGATGCAAGCTGAAGAGCCTTATTGCGGACCTGGATTCCGGGTAGGTGCGGGACCACCTGCTCTTGCGTGGTTTCATGGATGGCTATCGGTGGCAAGGTGATGAAGATGACTATGAAGTCGTCCATGGGGGCCGGGCAAGAAATGAGGAAGGGCAGCAAGACAACCACCGCGGCTCGGGCGGGCGAGAAGACGAAGAATCTCCAGGACATGATCACGACGGTGATGGTGTACAGAGTCATCATGTAGAAGATGCCGGACATGATGATGAGGAAGATGCCGGAGCAGACGAAGGGCATGATCATGAAGATGAAGATGACGGCGGAGCAGACGATGATGGACCATCGATGGGTTGGGTGCAGGACCCTCATATTCAAGAGCTGCTTCTCAAGCAGACGGATAACACAAGACCTGCCGCCCGAGAGAAAGCCAAGCTGGATCAAGTCTCTCGACTGTCATGTGCTGATGACGCAGATACTTCCAGTTGCAATCCATGGGATCATGGACGCACATGTCCGTGAAACGCTTTTTGGCCTATGCAAATTTTTCAACGTCATCTCTCGGAAGTCGGTTGGTGTGAGGCAACTTAGAAGGCTACAGGAAGAGATCGTGGTGATACTATGCAAGCTTGAGATGTACTTCCCGCCCGCATTCTTTGATGTTATGGTGCATTTGCTGGTCCATATCGTGGAGGATATCATCCAACTCAGGCCGACGTTCCTGCACAACATGATGCCGTTCGAAAGGATGAATGGTGTCATCAAAGGATACGTTCGCAACATGTCACATCCAATGGGAAGCATAGCCAGGGGCTTTCTGACCGAAGAGTGCATCTCCTACTGCACGAATTATCTAGGCATCGAGAACCCCGTTGGTCTGCCCGTCAACAGGCACCTCGGTAGGCTCGCTGGATGGGGTCACCGTGAGGGTCGCCGCGAAATGCATGTCGACTTCGAGGGTCGACTCGCCGACTTTGAAAGAGCAAACCTAGTCGCGCTACAACACATAGACGTGGTCGATCCCTTGGGTGGTAGAGCACAAAACCTTTATTGAGAAGACGTACAATGACCGAGGCCAACAGAGGACGGACGGAAATATAATCAAAGAGCACAACTCATGTTTCACGCGTTGGTTCAAGCAGAAGCTTCTGTCGTACCCTTTACATGAGGATTCTTCCACGGAAGAACAACTCATATTCGCCTTGTCACAGGGCGCCGAGCACAACCTGATGACCTATGAGGCGTACGATATCAACGGCTACACATTCTACACCGAGGACAAGGACATGAAGAGCGATGGTTATCAGAACTCCGGGGTAACGATGGAATCCTACACCGGTAACGACAAGGACAGATACTACGGAAGGATCGAGGAGATCTGGGAGCTGAGCTACGCTGGAGAGAAGGTCCCGATGTTCCGTGTCAGATGGGCCAAGAGCGTCCTAAAAGAAGACCGGTATTTCACCACCAGGGTTATACCCGAAGCCAAATCCAAGACCGCGGCCGCAAACGTCACCGCAAAAAATGAGCCATGGGTACTGGCTTCCCAAGTGGACCAATGCTTCTTCATTACCGACCCGTCAAAGCCCAGTCGTGTTGTCGTGAGGAGAGGCAAAAGGAAGATCATTGGAATGGATGGAGTAGCCAATGAGCAAGACTTCGACAAGTACGGCGACCCGAAGATCGAACATGACGACGACAATGAAGTAGCAGCATACACCACAAGAAGAAGCAGGACCACCCTACCTAAAGGACGTCCGTTCCACAGAAGAACTCCATTTGCGAAAAAGAAGGGCAAGAAGATTGTGAACAGATAGCTAGCTAAGATCGATTGTATTTAAATCGTAGTCTTCATTTCTCGATTGTATTTCATGGGCACTTTTTGATATCATGAATATTTTAAATTTCATGGGCACTTTTTGAATTCATGAGGACACTCGATCTCGATCCCCCTCCATCTCGATCTCGATTCCCCTCCATCTCGATCTCGATCCCCCTCCATCTCGGTCGCTATCCCCCTCCATCTCGATCTCGATCCCACCCGCACCCTCCCCCGCTAGCTCCACCGCCGCCGACGACCCACCGCACCCTCCCCCGCTAGCTCCACCGCCGCCGACGACCCACCGCACCCTCCCCCGCTCCACCGCCGCCGACGAGCACCCCCTGCACCCTCCCCTGCTCCACCGCCGCCGACGAGCACCCCCCGCACCCTCCCCCGCTCCGCCGCCATCGCCGATGATATTTTCAAATAACAAATTTGATGATATTTTTTAAAAAAATTATTACTATTTTTATAAAAATATATTACTATTTCATATTCATATTCATTTTTTAAAAATAATACTAAAAAAGTCTAGACTACAATTGTTGTTAAACAGCAATTATTACTGTTTTTATAAAAAAATATTACTATTTCATATTCATATTCATTTAAAAAAAGTGTAGACTACAATTGTTGTTAAACAACAATTATTACTGTTTTTATAAAAAAATTACTGTTTCATATTCATATTCATATTCATTTTTTAAAAAAATAAAAAAAAATCTTACTTATGGCGCACGGGTGGCTGGTGCGCCATTGTTTTCTAAAAAAAGAATACTTATGGCGCACTGTCCCGCTGGTGCGCCATTGCTATGAAAAAAACATTTTAATGGCGCACCGCCTGGGGGTGCGCCATTAGTAATCTTCCCCCATCCATACACTTCGTCCCTCCCTCGTCCGTCCCTCTCGCCAGACTACTTCGTCCCTCTCCCTCCACCGCGCCGCTCCCTCCCTCGTCCCTCCCTCCACAGCGCCGCCGCCGCCACTGCCCCGACCCACTGCGCCGCAGCCGCCCACGCGCCCCCGCCGCCTCCCTCTCCCCTTCCTCCCCCTCAAGCGTCGCCTCCCCCCCGAGCCCCGCCTCCCCCCTTGAAACCCTAGAAACCGTCGGAGATTTGGAGCCTCGGAGCCGCCGGAGACTTGCAGCCTCGGAGCCGCCCCACGTCCACCAGGAGAGGAGGCCCCACGTCCAGCAGGAGAGGAGGCCCGTGACCTCCCCGCCGCGACCTCCCCGCCATCCAGCAGGAGAACAGGGTACGAATCCCTCTTCCCCTTGTCTCTTGCTGATTTTCTTCTTCATCTCCTCCAATCTCTGACGCGTTCTCATCTATAGCTGTGTTGTGCTATTGTGTTGTGTGAAGGAAGGACTTGGTTCAACAAGATACAGAGAAGTTGCTGCTGTGGGTTCGACTTGTTTGGATTTGGTTCCCCTGTCACCAAGGTGACCACTTGTCTCACCTCTCTCCCTGTCTGTACAAGTTCATGGCTGTGGAGTGCTATGGTCGATGCTTGTCTCAGCTGTATGCATTTGATTTCAGACTATATAGCTTGTATATGCAAAGTGCAGAAGTTTCCGAGCAATGATGTACTTTTACCTGCTAGTTTCTTTGGCATGGTTTTTATTCAAGTGAAACCAAACCCTAACAGTAACACATTTGCTTCTTATTGTACATGACTATGTTTATTGTGCTGAAACATCTATCTGATCTAATTAGAATGTATATGTGAGTTAAATAGGTCTGATTTTTGTTTTACGGGGTGGTAGAGGCAGCATCCATGTATTTGGGTAGCTAGTGGTTGTTTTTTGACGTGTTGCAAGAAAGGAGATAATGTTGGCTGAATGTGCTTGAGGAAGAAAAGTAAAAAAGTGATTGGAATCGCATGCCTAGAATGCTATTCACTTATTGTCTTCATATTTAAAATCATCTGTTTTAAGTAAAGTAGGCTCTGAGAAAAACCTTCCAGAAAAAGCTAAACAGCACAAATATACTGCTCTTGGATCGATGATTTAATTATGTAGCATTCTGTCAACCGAGTATTCCCATTCTGAAGAAATCATTTGCATATTGTCAACCGAGTATTTGTCATTCTGAAGAAAAATGCACTGTATCATGTATTTGCCCATGGTTTATAGATGAAATTTGCCATGGTGCATATAGTAAAAACAATGCCATGATCTGTAAAATACATTTGTCATGCTCCATGAAAGTAAATTGCCATGGTCCAAATGTAGCAGAAGCTTCAAGTAGTGTTTTGTTTCTGTGTTTGAATAGGCAGCAAACTTTCTATTCTTTATGTGTTTGTACAGACTTGCTAAACTATTGATGATTTTTTGTTGGGTGACCTATTAGATCTGGAATGGAAGCTCACATAAGTTGAGCTGATTTTTGTCCATATGAAAGCAGAGGACCATATGGTCTGTGGCTGGGTTTTGTCTCCGACCATTGTGTCGTGATGAATTTGCAGGTACCCCGAGAGGCCCTTGAGTTTGCCGGAATGTTGATTAACTTCCGTTCCGGCAAATTCGGGTACTCCATATGTCCTATTTTCAGCAAAGGTCATGCTGAAATTTTCTGTGAATTTTAGCATGACTTTGCTAAAAATAGGACATATGGGGTACTTGTGGCTAATGCATTGGCTGGGGTATCTTAGTACTTAGTTAAGTAGGATCAACTGCCCCGCCATTCTTGCTGCATTAAACCATAGGTGGCAATAGAGCCAAGTGATTAGGCCCAACTTAGAATTCTCCTTAGCATCGATAAACCCTAGATGATAAACCCAACATAGGTGGTAATAGAGCCAAGTGATTAGTGCCAAGTGATTAGGCCCAACCTAGGGTGCCTCAGCATCGATAAACCCTAAATGATGAAAACTTAACTTGGCTTCTATAGGGTTCCTCGGTGTCGATGAGAACCTAAATGATGTACGCTTAGGCTTTTAGGGTGCCTCGGCATCGACAAACCCTAAATGATAAAAGCTTAGCTTTTAGGATGCCTCGGTGTCGACAAACCCTAAATGCTGAGACCATGATCTTGTTCCTTGACAATAACCAACTTTTGACCAAACTTTTTTCCTATTCAGAGCGAAACATGGCCCACAACGATGAGGCCGGCAGTTCGGGCGGCAAGCAATTCTAGGAGCTGTCCCAGGAGTTGGAGGAAGAACCTCACCGCTATGAGGACGCCTCGGAAGACACCAATCCTGACTACACAACCCCTAGTGGCGTCGGGGATGACACCACTGATGGTGCCACCGAGGATGCCACAACTGATGATGGCGGCGCACGCACAGATGGCAGCCAACCGAAGAGGCAACGGAAGGACCGGCGCCCGAGCATGCTCGGCACCGTTAGGGAGGAATTTACTGAAGTGAACTCCGACGGGCATTCGACGGCGCCCAAACAAGTAGTCAAGGGGTACTCGGTTCAGCTCGGGTGCATTTCCTGGAGCACCGTCTCGATCAACACCGAGAACCTAAGGCATAAGGACCGAGGGAATTTGCGCAGCCTCCTCTTCACGAAGCTGCACGAACGATACAAGTTCCCCGCTGAGTTTGCAAACACATGCCTCTCAGGGAATAAAGTGAACAGTGCCGCCCTCACGAGGATGAGCATGGCCCTGTCTACTTGGAGAAGCACGGTGAAGGCAATGATTGAAAAAGGTGATAGTTATGAGAAGATCAAGGCGAAATATCCTTTGATGAGCGAAGATGACTACAAGGAGTTCAAGATCAAGTGCAAGAGCCACGCAACCTCCGAATCAAGTCAGTGGGGGAAAGAAATGCGGCAGTTGAACTTAGGGGTCCACCAACTCGGTCCCGGCGGTTACAGAGTGGCGGAGCCTATATGGGACAAGGAGGACGCGGAGCGTGCTGAGCAAGGCCTACCGCCCCGCTTCGAGAAATACCGTGACAAGCAGACCAGGAACTTTCTCAGGGCCCGGTACAAGGAGGACCCGGTAACAAAGGAGCTTACCACGGATCCGAAGACCAAGGCGCTTGAGCTTGTTCTGGTAAGGAATACACCCCCGCGTAATTAGCTCCATATGGTTGCATTCTAATTAATCCCCAATATTTCTAAATGGTTCACATTCCTTCCGCAGGACAATGAAAGCAGTAGCGCAGGGTCGTCTCAGAGCTCCCCTTTCGACACCCCTTTGAATAGGGCGTTGAACGTAATGAAAAACAAGGATAAGCTCAGTAAGCCGACGTTAGCTGGTCGTGTGGCCGGCAAAGGCTTGTCCACAAAATGCTCGTCATACTATACCGTTGGTGGGCGAAAGGAGAAAAAGACCATCTCGGAAAGCCAGTCGCGCGAGGTTGAAGCACTCAAGGCACAAGTGGCGCGGATTTGGAGCTTGTCCAAGAGCAAGTGGAACAACAACTGGGAACGAAGCTCAATGCCATGGTGCCTACGTTGATTCATGGGCTGACGACGTGGATTGTGGGCGGCCAACAGGGGCCTCCCCCGGTTCCCAGCTTCACGGCCAGCAACTCACATAGCGCGCAGGCGGCGCCATTGGTTTCTCCGGCGGTGCCATTGGTGTCTCATGCGGAGGCGGTATTCGTGTCTCCGGTGCCGGCACGGGCATTGGAGCTTAATGCACCCGGGTGTACATCGGCTGGCACCTCACCAGCAAGCGGCCCCTCCGTCAGTTGCACGCCCGCCGTTGGCGGTGCCTCGACATTAGCCGAGCTCGACGGCATCACGGTAACTAAGCCTCTCGGCCGATGACTTCATCTCCTTGCCTTTGACTGGGCATCCCTAACGCCCTACATGCATGTTTTCGCAGGGCGCCGCCGACGTTCCTTGCACTCTCCTGCACTTCGTGGGCGGCGAGTTGGTTGATGTCGCCAAGGGCAGAATCGTTCAACCAGGCAACCCCGTGTTCCACGGTAATCCGATGCCACCCACAGTGTATAGGGTTGAAGTGGTTCGGGTGCTGCCAGGCTGCGACGAGCTGTTACCTCTGATTCGACCCACTGGGGCCGACGAAGAAGATGAGATGACCCTCAGTGCCTGCGTAAGCTGGCCCCTGCTTTGGCCGAAGAGCCAGATTCGTTTGGGGGCGGGGGACACCACCCCACAGACAAGACCGCCAGTCGTGCCGGTGCCAAGCCATGGCAAGAACTCCGCAATGCAACCGGACATGCCGGACATCCCTATGGCACAGGATCCGGACATGCATATGGCACAGGATCCGGACGACGACAACGACGACGGTACATTTACCAACGTCGATAAGTACTTTGCCGAACATGGGTACGGTGACGAGTTTTGCGGGCCTCCTTCTCAAGAACCCAACCAAGACGACCGCGATCTAGCTGGTACGGCGGAGAAACCCAGTTGCAACAGGCGTCGTCTGGCGTTCAGTTCTCAGGAGACGCCTCCAGCTGCCACCTTCACCGAGCCTCAGATAGCTGAGGTGCCAAATATTATCAGCCCCAACATGCTCAAGAAGGCGGTCTGTGAGCAGAACTCGGTCCCATTACAGCAGATCAAGAAGAAGGGACGGAAACGAAAGGCTAAAAAGGGCGCCGGTGCGAGCTAGCCAGCACCGAGTACGATCCTTGCTCAGGACGGGCCACCTTCACGTGAGGATATCTCGAGGAGGGTGCATGTGGCGGGTAGGGCGATGCTACCGACAAATATGCTCAATGATGCAACCGGTGCTATGCGGAGTCTGCATGACAGTGTTCTTTCTTTGGAGAAGCGGCGTCTCAGAGAGAATGATGTGGCATACTCGGTTTTCGTGGCCAAGGTGCCAGAGGGCAAGGACTTTGTCGATGGCACCATCGGGGGTACGATCGTCCTGCGGTTTGATGACATCTTTGCTATGTTTAACCTTCATCCGCTGCACTACACCTTCGTTCGCCTGTTTTCGCTGAGTATGGACATGCGGATCATTAGAGACAGGACCCCGGACATCGTGATAGTTGACCCCTTCTACATGTGTGCCAAGCTCTTGGGCAGCGCTGGGGACCGCCAAGTCACGAGTTCACACCTCGAAGGCGTCATTCTGGCAAACCCAGATAAGGATAACTTCCTCGTGGCTTACTTTCCCGAGTAAGTCATCCCTTAACCGCCCCGAAACAAATGATTTCTTAGATTTCGATCGTTCTTTATTTTTTCTAACATTCCGTGTTCTGTGCAGTGACACACATTGCACACTCATCCTCTTAAGCCCGAAATATTCCATGGCCACGTATTTCGACCCGAACCGTGACTCCAAGATAGACTACACAAATATCAAGAAAGTTCTTGATGATGTTCTCCCCGGCTACGCCAAATCTGGATGCACCTTCACTAGGCCAGTTTGTAGCTACGGCAGGCACGTGTTCGCCCACAATACTAAGTTCTGCTACGTCAAGCAGCCGCCTGGCGGTCAGAAGGATGCCTACTACGCCCTCCATCACATGCGGGCGATCGTACGGGACCATCATCACCTTCTGCTACCAGATAATCTCAAAGATTGGGCCGCGAGCTTGTCGGCAATCCAGGACGCGGACATCAGACAAGAATTCTTTCGCATCCAGTCGGAGTTAGCGGAAATCATCCATCAAGATGTCCTTCATACCTCGGGGCAGTTCTACCTCAGATATCAACCGTCCAACAGTGAGATAGACACAACGCTACAAATGCAGGCTGACAACGCCCGTGATTTCATGACCATCATGACAGACGGCGGCTTCATCCACGCTCCGGTCCCATGAGTCGAGTCGAAAGTAGTGATGCTATGTGTAGTTCTGAAAGATTGATTGGCTCATGTTGTAATTAAACTTTAATGAATTGTATGTCTCTTTGGTTTGGACAGTCGTTCAACTTAGATGTAATCGATGCTATTTATTAGTAGGACCATGAATCGTGCTATTAATGTCTTGCTTTTCTCTTCCGATCCTTTTGTTGCATACTTATATATTGCTTATGTATTGTCTGTCGTTTGGCTTGTGCATAGAGATGCCATCGTATGTCGTGTACAAGGGTAAGGTTCCCGGAGTCTACGACGACTGGGAGGAGTGTCGGAGACAGGTTCACCATTTCAGCGGTAACAGTTACAAAGGGTACACCACTAGGGCAGAGGCGGAATCTAGATACGCCCACTATCTAGCGGGAGAGAGGAGGGAGCGTTGGAGGAACCGGATGAAGACCAGTTTCATCGCGATGATGATCATCGTGATGACCACAACTCTCTTCTATGTGATGGTAGTTTAGAAGATCGATATCGACTTGTAATGTAAAGACAAACTCGCTACTCGCGGTCTCGAGACTTGTAATGTTTTATCTTTGTTCGGTCTTTTGAATTCAGAGACTAATATGATGAATTGTATTTGGAGACTAATCTTCTATGGTATTCGATGAATCTGTTGTTGTTGTGTGCTGTTGTCTATATTCTGTCCAATAATATATTTTGTAACCTGTGCAAAAATCAGAAAAGTAAAAAAAACCTAATATTCATACTAATGGCGCATCACCTCAAAGTGCGCCATTAGTATGCCAAAGGATACTAATGACGCATCACTACAGAGTGCGCCATTAGTATGCCAAAGGATACTAATGGCGCATCACCCCACAGTGTGCCATTAGTATGCCAAAGCACATGGTTAAATATGGCCCCCTGGGAGGCATACTAATGGCGCATGGTGTTCTATACTAATGGCGCACGGCGTGGTGCGCCATTAGTATACCAGATACTAATGGCGCACCAGTGGTGCGCCATTAGTAAAAATACTAGTGGCGTGATACTAATGGTGCACCAGTAGTGCGCCATTAGTAGGCAAAACTGGTGCGCCATTAGTAGGCCTTTTCCTAGTAGTGTTATGAGTGGCGGTCAGGGACGAGCGATGGTCTTTTCCTACCAATCTATCCCCCTAGGAGCATGCGCGTAGTACTTGGTTTTTGATGACTTGTATATTTTTGCAATAAGTATGTGACTTCTTTATGACTAGTGTTGAGTCCATGGATTATACGCACTCTTACCTTTCCATCATTGCTAGCCTCTTCGGTACCGTGCATTGCCCTTTCTCACATTGAGAGTTGGTGCACACTTCGCCGGTGCATCCAAACCCCGTGATACGATACGCTCTGTCACACATAAACCTCCTTATATCTTCCTCAAAACAGCCACCATACCTACCTATTATGGCATTTCCATAGCCATTCCGAGATATATTGCCATGCAACTTTCCACCGTTCCGTTTATTATGACATGTATCATCATTGTCATATTGCTTTGCATGATCATGCAGTTGACATCATATTTGTGGAAAAGCCACCGTTCATAACTTTTCATACATGTCACTCTTGATTCATCGCAATCCCGGTACACCACCGGAGGCATTCATATAGAGTCATATCTTGTTCTAGTATTGAGTTGTAATCTTTGAGTTGTAAATAAATAGAAGTGTGATGATCATCATTAATAGAGCATTGTCCCAAAAAAAGAGAAAGGCCAAATAAAAAAAGGAAGGCCCAAAAAAAAAGGGGCAATGCTACTATCCTTTTTCCACACTTGTGCTTCAAAGTAGCACCATGATCTTTATGATAGATAGTCTCTTGTTTTGTCATTTTCATATACTAGTGGGAACTTTTCATTATAGAACTTGGCTTGTATATTCCAACAATGGGCCTCCTCAAGTGCCCTAGGTCTTCGTGAGAAAGCAAGTTGGATGGACACCCACTTACTTCTTTTGTTGAGCTTTCATACATTTATAGCTCTAGTGCATCCGTTGCATGGCAATCCCTACTCCTTGCATTGACATCAATTGATGGGCATCACCCTAGCCCATTGATTAGCCGCGTCTATGTGAGACTTTCTCCTTTTTGTCTTCTCCACATAACCCCTTCATTATATTCTATTCCACCCATAGTGCTATATCCATGGCTCATGCTCATGTATTGCGTGAAAGTTGAAAAAAGTTTGAGATTACTAAAGTATGAAACAATTGCTTGGCTTGTCATCGGGGTTGTGCATGATGAGATCATTCTTGTGTGACGAAAATGGAGCATGACCAAACTATATGATTTTGTAGGGATGAACTTTCTTTAGCCATGTTATTTTAAGAAGACATGATTGCTTACTTAGTATGCTCGAAGTATTATTATTTTTATGTCAATATTAAACTTTTGTCTTGAATCTTATGGATCTGAACATTCATGCCAAAATAAAGAGAATTACTTAGAGAAATATGTTAGGTAGCATTCCACATCAAAAATTCTGTTTTTATCATTTACCTACTCGAGGACGAGCATGAATTAAGCTTGGGGATGCTGATACATCTCCAACGTATCTATAATTTTTGATTGTTCCATGCTATTATATTATCCATCTTAGATGTTTAATGGGCTTTACTATGCACTTTTATATTATTTTTGGGACTAACCAATTGACCCAGAGCCTAGTGTCAGTTCCTGTTTTTTCCCTTGTTTCAGTGTTTCGAAGAAAAGAAATATCAAACGGAGTCGAAACGGAATGAAACCTTCTGGAGAAGTTATTTTTGGAAGGAAAGCTACCCGGTAGACTTGGAGTGCACGTCAGGAAAGAAACGAGGGAGCCACGAGGCGGGGGGTGCGCCCACCCCCTAGGGCGCGCCCTCCACCCTCGTGGGCCCCTCATGGCTCCCTTGACGTATTTCTTCCGCCTATATATATCCATATACCCTAAAATGATCAGGGAGCAGAATAGATCGGGAGTTCCGCCGCCAGAAGCCTCCGTAGCCACCGAAAACCAATCTAGACCCGTTTCGGCACCCTGCCGGAGGGGGAATCCCTCTCCGGTGGCCATCTTCATCATCCCGGTGCTCTCCATGACGAGGAGGGAGTAGTTGTCCCTCGGGGCTGAGGGTATGTACCAGTTGCTATGTGTTTGATCTCTCTCTCTCTCTCGTGTTCTTGAGGTGGTACGATCTTGATGTATCGCGAGCTTTGCTATTATAGTTGGATCTTATGATGTTTCTCCCCCTCTACTCTCTTGTAATGGATTGAGTTTTCCCTTTGAAGTTACCTTGTCGGATTGAGTCTAAGGATTTGAGAACACTTGATGTATGTCTTGTGTGGGATACCCGTGGTGACAATGGGGTATTCTATTGATCCACTTGATGTATGTTTTGGTGATCAACTTGCGGGTTCTGCCCATGAACCTATGCATAGGGGTTGGCACACGTTTTCGTCTTGACTCTCCGGTAGAAACTTTGGGGCACTCTTTGAGGTTCTATGTGTTGGTTGAATAGATGAATCTAATATTGTGTGATGCAGATCGTATAATCATACCCACAGATACTTGAGGTGACATTGGATTATTTAGGTGACATTAGGGTTTTGGTTGATTTGTGTCTTAAGGTGTTATTCTAGTACGAACTCTAGGGCTGTTTGTGACACTTATAGGAATAGCCCAACTGATTGATTGGAAAGAATAACTTTGAGGTGGTTTCATACCCTACCATAATCTCTTCGTTTGTTCTCCGCTATTGGTGACTTTGGAGTGACTCTTTGTTGCATGTTGAGGGATAGTTAGGTGATCCAATTATGTTATTATTGTTGAGAGAACTTGCACTAGTGAAAGTATGAATCCTAGGCCTTATTTCAACGCATTGCAATACTCTTTGTGCTCACTTTTATCATTAGTTACCTTGCTGTTTTTATAATTTCAGATTACAAAAACCTTTATCTACTATCCATATTGCGCTTGTATCACCATCTCCTCGCCGAACTAGTGCACCTATACAATCTACCATTGTATTGGGTGTGTTGGGGACACAAGAGACTCTTTGTTATTTGGTTGCAGGGTTGCTTGAGAGAGACCATCTTCATCCTACGCCTCCTATGGATTGATAAACCTTAGGTCATCCACTTGAGGGAAATTTGCTACTGTCCTACAAACCTCTGCACTTGGAGGCCCAACAACGTCTACAAGAAGAAGGTTGTGTAGTAGACATCAGCGGCAAGCCCCGCCCGTGTCCGGCCATGATATCGGAAGGTGAGCAAACGAAGGGCGCAAGCATCGCCGCGCGACCTGGAGGTAGACTAGGAAACCCTGGCTGTGCGATCCGGCGCTGTCCGATCTCCGTACGTGCATGAGACACGCGATCCAACGTATCCCCATGCAGCCTGCCCAGAGATGGAAGGACGACGTTCGGTCCCTGGGCCATGCAGTGGTCCTCATACCCAGCACGCCTCGGGCCTAGGACGGAGATCTCACCCTTCAGCCCACAATTTCCAAGCAGCAAGTTCAAACGCGCCTGACGCGCCGCCCGGATCGCGCCTGGACCGATGGCCACCGGCGGCGGATGATGAAATACTGCTGGAGCAACTTTCTTCTTCTTCTTTTGAGTAATTTTCATCCAACTATCTGCTGGAAAAAAAATCTGATAATGTGACTTGTGACAGATTTACCTTGGGAAGGGGACCTTTCCAAGGCTTGATCTTCATCGACGAGGACTTGCCGAGAGCCACCGGTCTTGGTTCTGCGACCTTCCTGTCCTTATGTCCCTCGTCAGGTGCGAGCTTCATGAATGATTCAGCGATTGGTTCCATGAACCTTGACAACTTCTTGGGCGAATTTTTCCCCTTGACTCCAGGAGAGCTTTGCTCTGCCGCGTCATCTTCTACATCTTCATCGTCGGCCAGGACCCAAAACTATCCTCCGATCTTCGGCTTCGGTGTTGGGGCCCCTGGTTCCCATGTTAGATCGACGACCTCTATCTGATCCTCCCCGTCCAAAGTCTCCTACAAGCAATCTACAACAAATATTTTGAAATTATTGATAATCAAATGCGTACCTGTGTGGATCTACTCATCAACGCCCAAGTACCGACCGGCAAGAATGTCATGATCGCGATCTCGTACCGTCGTCCATCGCGACGATGAGTGCGCGTACAGAAATCCATCCCTCCATGTCCCGGCCATCCGGCGATCCTCGAAGCGGATGGGCCATCTGGCCGGATCCAAATGCTCCTCCGATCAATCTTGATCCGACTCGGAATCGGATCTGCAAGACAGCGCCTGATCTGATCGCGCAGACACCGGCGGCGGCGGCGATGGTGCCGGTGCGATCCCCGGTGGCGGTGGTTCCGGTGGAGGCGGCAAGGTCGCCTCCCCCACCCCTCCCCCTCACGCGCGGCCATCCTCCAAGGGAGGCCAAATTCCAATTCCTTTTAAAATGGGGGAGAATTTCACTTCCCCGGCCTCTGCACCAACTAGGGATTCATACGGCCATTTTAGTATGAGTACCAAGATAAACATGGTCCTTAGAATTTTTTGAATGAGTATCAAGATATTTTTGATGAGTGGTTCCACCACACACCAAACTTGATCCTCAATAAATGGGGGAAAACCCATGTGCATCATCTGTCAATTCTAGGAATTGAACTCGGGTCGTTGGGCTGCACAACCGCATGCCCAACCACTGAGCCAAGGCTCTCTTTGCCTAAGGTTCATGTCTTATACAATATAACTTCATGTCTCATACAATTAATGAGGACTCTAAACTTTGAGTAAACTATGGACCTGTTTGGTTTCCAGCCTAAGGTTGCCACTCCTAACCTTAGTCATGCCACAACATCTTAGGTATGTGTTTGGTTCATTGCCACAATTGTGGCTTGCCACACTTTTCTAGTTATATGGTCCACATGTCATATGATCAATTTTTGCCAAATCTTGCCACACTTGTGGTGGCCATTTTGTTAGCCACACTTTTTTGTGGCAAACACACTTTGCCTAAGGTTAGTTGTCGTAAAGTTAATCATGAACCAAACATGCCCTATGTAACCTTACTGATGAGGCTATGTGGGCCCCGCTATCTAAAGAGGAGCTCTCCTTTTGTCTCCCAATTGTAAGGTAAGTGGTTCAGAAGATAAGGCACTATATCTATTGGATTTCTGATGTGTCAAATGAGTAACATCTACAAGAAAACACGGATATGATTTAAGAAAAACTTTCCTAGGATAAAATTTATCTTCCTACCTTACAATAATTGGTTAGTTATTGAGACAACAAAAAAGGTCGCAAACACTCTTTTCTTTTGAAGCTTCTTGGCTTCGATATGTCGCCGCCCAGATCTTGTGGTGTTCTGTCCGTGAGGCTCTGGGGCCTGAGTCGAAGGTATCGAACCTGGGTGATTTTCTAAATGCACAGGCTCACCGTACCGGTAGGAGGAGGTGCCTCTTCAAGTTGGTATTTGCAGCGATCACATGGGCTATGGACTATGCGTGAGAAGATGATTATCAAGAAGGTCTTCTTATTGTGTGCTTCTGCCTTCGTGTTTAAATTCTTGGCATTTTTGTAGCAGTGACACTCGCTATGTAGGAGGTAGGACAGGGACCAACTAGGAGGCATGCTGGATGGTGTTCAGGTGGTCAGTCGCCAACTTGTTGAATGTCTTGTTTTGTTGCCCCAAGAGACGTATTATTTCTTTATCTCACACTTGGATCTCTTGTTGTATGGATGTGAAGTTTTCTTTATTTATAAAGTGAGGTGACAACTTGTTTGGGGGCATATGTTGGAACAGATGCCTGCAACATAGCACTCATCAGCACTCTCTGCAAATGATTTTCCTTTCATCTGCAATGCATCATGATATTCAAAGTTATTATACATTATCTAATCATAATCTAACTAACAGTATAGTCCATAATCCGTATTATCTATTTTTATGTGGGGATTGACCGAGCCAAAACATATATGCTTCACAAGCCATAAGGAAATCCTCTACATTGACATTTAAAGCCAAATGGAGAAGTACGTGAAGTTTCATGGCCAAAAATACACCAAAACATCTCAAGAAAATACTTCCATCGTTAATTAGTAAAGTGGAAAATTTATTCTCACAATGTGTTCTTCCAAAGTCTAGGCAAGTGTACGATTTTACTAAAAAAAAATCTATTCAAAGGAGCTCCTTCGGTCGCTCTAGGTTGCTAGTCCCACGTAAATTGTAGAAAAAACATAAAATGACCTACACCGTTATTTCGGTGGTTATTCATTACGATGGTGCATATTAATCACATATACATCCGTGCTTCTATGTATAAGGAACACATTTCCAATTGTGGCAATGTAGTTGTACATAAAATACAACTTATTTTTAAATATTACAGATACATGTAATGTGATATCCAGCTATTTTGAAGATTCTGGACACTTCTCTTACAAACCAAGGCAAAGATAATTGAGCATCTGAAATAATAGATGCAGGGGTATATTTTAATTTTCACTCTAAATATGAGCACTTAACACATTGAAAAACATTTTAAAAAAATTCATATGAATGTTTTTCTACACCATGCACCTAACTGCATGTCATTTTCCGTATGAATGTAAGATCACAAAATCAGATAACCATGAAGTAACATGGGATCAAATTACTATTTAACATGAATTTGGAATTGTTTATCCCTGCAAAAACGTTATTTGGAATTGTTTAAGAGTAAGCTTACCACAATTATATGTACTATATTTCCTTTCTTTTCTTGCCCACAATAAGATGAAATAGCTGACAAGCTGAGTTGTTGCCATCTCATTGTCTTATGGTTGTAAAGAAAGGGTCCCAACAAAAGGTGGCTGCTTTTACTGCGAGTTCTCTTGCATATTGGAAGTGCATCTAGTACCATCCCTTGTTGGTTTTGAAATACCGATGACAAACTTGGTTAAGGGACTAATGTGTTTGTGAGTATACACAGATAGAAGTCTATGGAGATTTGGTTTAACCGTTGTAAACGACCCCTAAAAATGTCTGAAGACATTGAAAACTTTGGTGTCCTACGAAGATATTGCTTGAAGACAAGGTTGGAAAAAGCGGTAGGCATAAGCGAGGCGGTTGGCTTTCGCCTAGTGCCTAGGCGGTGCCTAAACGCCCTAGGCGCAGCCTAGGCGGTAATATAGTTTTTACTCATAGTGTATTTATGATTATTATATGGGTGTTTATATTAGATTAGGGCATACAAATAAGTTAATTACTGTCTACTGCATTGGAATATAACCCGGTTGGCATATCAGTACAGTATGTGGCATAATTTCTTTCTTGGGTAGGCAATTCCTTGCTTGCCCTGCCTAGACCTCCATTTATGCCCTAGGCGAGGCGTTTGGCTATTGCCTAGCGCCTAGGCATGCCTAAGCGCCTCCTAGGCACTGCCTTTTCCAATAGAGCTTGAAGACAATGGAGCGCGAAGACTTAGTCTTTTGTAGTTTCATTTTTCTTCTTTCCAGAGTCATAGGAACCACTGTACTATTAAGTGGGGTCGAGGCTAACAAAGACGGTATTTGACGAGATGCTCAACCCAAACTTATTTCTTTGAGCGAAGGCATTGGAAATCTCTTCCGAGTGGTTGAATCAGCTTTGCTTGTAACCCAAGTAAAATTGACGCGTGTGTTTGAGATCCGGCAACTGGGACACTTGTCGGTTAGCCATTGACCCAGGGTTATTTCAGTTATATCAGGACAGGTTGCCACGCAGGCTATAAATAGTCGCCCCTCTCCACCATAAGTTGGTGGCTGCTCCGAGTTCTTACACGGATTCTGTCTTTTTAGAGCAACACACCTTATAAGTATTTGAGAGAATTCTTGCGAGTAAAAACCCAAAACACCGAGAGCCCAAAGCATCACTGAAGACATTCTGTTCTTAGTGAACTGAAGACATATTACACTTGAAGACTGTGATCCTCTAGATGATTAGACGTCGGTGAACAAGTTTATGAAGGTTTCAGAAGTCTAACTTGAAGACTTACTTGAGTGGTTGGGCGAGGTCTAAGTGACCTTAGCTCAAGGAGATTAAGATAAGGACTTGGTCTTCTGAGATAAATCTCAGCCTCCCCACCTAGAAATCACGCAATTTTGTTTGTGTGCTTGTGCTTAAGGTTGGAAAAAATGGTAGGCGTAAGCGAGGCGGTTGGCCTTCGCCTAGTGCCTAGGCGGTGCTTAAGCGTCCTAGGCGCGGCCTAGGCGGTAATATAACTTCTACTATCAGGGTTATTGGGCTTATTATATGCGTATTGATGTTAATTTAGGCCAGATAAATAAGTTAGCTGCCAGCTACTACCATTTGAACATGTCATGTTTGGCATTTTAGTGCAATATGGCATGATTTCTCGCTTGGGTAAACAATTTATTGCTTACCCTGCCTAGATTTCCATTTATGCCCTAGGTGAGGCGTTTGGCTATCGCCTAGCGCCTAGGCATGCCTAAGCGCCTCCTAGGCACCGCCTTTTTCAACAAAGGCTTTCAGTACTTCAATTTTGGTCTAAGTGATGCTTTTGGCTGACTAATATTTATAGAAAATCAGGTACACGAGAGTTAGTAAACAGGTTAATTAAGTTACCAGGTATATTACACTGGATCAAGTAACTAGGAAAGACAGAACATTGGGTGGACCAATCATTCATGCACTAGTCACTACAAGTACTACATTAATTAGAAATATAGATGTTTCCTATGGTGTGGGCTTGTGATAGTCTATCCTTGATTCTACCAAACTTGTTAGTGAATAAATTCCACGCACAAACAAACCATAAGTTGAAACCTGCTTAATTATGTGGTACCCATTTGCTTGATTAGTGAATAGTTTGGTTTTGTGGCTTCTTTCTTGGTGGGGTGATCTTATGATGTAGTTAGTATTTTATACAACTCTAAGAAGATTCCTTAATTGTGGTGCCACCGTATTAGTAGTAATTTGTTCCAAGAGATTAAGAAAATTAATTGATTGTGTCATGTGTGTGGATACCGGTAGACGTGGATACATGGGAAGGAGAGATCATTTTGGACTCTACAAGAATTATTGTGTAGTGGACTTATTATAAAGAGACTCCAAGTCCAAACCAGAATTAAAAGGCAAGTTCATGATATGGTTTAGGCTAGACGTAAGCATCGTCCTTCTTCCTTTGGACTAAATTAATGAAAAGTCACATATACGTTAGTAGCAATAAAGGGGAGTGTTGGGGATGTGTCCCAATGTTGATGGTAATATTAGTACTCCCTCTGGTCCTTTTTACTCTGCATATTAGGTTTGTCTGAAGTCAATCTCATCCAACTTTGACCAAGTTTATACAAAAAGTTATTAACATTCACATAACAACACATTTATTATTAGATCCATCTCGGAATATATTTTCATATTATATTTATTAGATGTTATAGATGTTAATATTTTTTAATATAAATTTGGTCAAACTTAGCAAACTTTGACTTCAGACAAAGCTAATGTGCGGAGTAAAAAGGACCGGAGGGAGTACTATCATATTAACTATAATCATTGGCGAATATCTCTAGCTAGGCTAACTAGCTAGATTGTCATGCACGATAGCCTCATTCCTGAACACATATGAATTTGTACCGGAACATATGTAGGATCTTCCTCTTTCAACTTCAGATGCGGTAAAAATATATCGCACGCAACAATCAGATCAAGATAGGAGGAGTTATATGTCTCGAGCATCGACACATAGTTTAGCTGAAAATTAGCATGTGGCGCAAGTTGTTAACTACTACAATTAATTAACAAGCCATGTTCTTATCTGTAAGCACCCGGTTAGCTAGCTAAATCCACCACTTAGTGGAGCTTTGCCAACACCAAATGAATTTGGATTACGTCTGCAAACTTTAGTAGAACCCAGAGCTAGCTTGCGCGTGACAGAGTGGCCGGAGGGCCCAACACATGCCCAATAAGATGGTACTACTTCGTAGATTATATCCAAGCAAGTAGATTAATTACATTACTACTTAGTGTAGTGCTCCTTTGAGCTTGCTTTTAACAAAACATATATTCTCTCAGAAACTGCTTTTTGTGAGGGAGTATCCATCCCTCTCATTAAGTATGTGACCTTAACACGTAGTGCATCACTAATCGGGAAGGTACTTTTCCTGCACCATGGAAACATTAAATACATGAACACACCTACAAAAGTCTACGAGGATGGCTCGATTGCTCTAGCTTGGTGTGAGTTTTTTTTTTTTTTTGCGGGATAGCTTGGTGTGAGCTTATCCACACCGAAAGAACAATGGTCCCGACCCGAGCTAGCTGAAATAGAGTATGTATTTTGTACAATGTGCATGATTGCGCGGGAGAAAAAGGGATGCACATACAAACCCCAATGCACGTTCTCCAGCGCGTCATGGTGGCTGGTCCAAAAGAAAGAAACAACATGGTTCACACATCACATGTCTTTCCGGATGAGCTCAATTGGGATGAATGCCTTTTGTGTGCGTCTCTGCTCAATGGTACAATGTCTTGTGTGAAGTGAGCTCTTCCAGAACGGCTTCTGCTGCAACCGTACACGTATATTTCTTGCAAGAGAAGGCTATTATGCTTATGTTTTGTTGCTGGAAACAAGGATATGTGTATGGATTGGGAATTAATATTGACGGCGATCATGCTGATTATTCAGAGGAATTGTGTCCCCTCCCGATCCCCACTTATCATCATGATGTACTGTTTGTGTCTATCATTTGTAATGTACATTCAGTGCACGGCATGATGTGAGCTAACCACCTAGAAAAAAAATAATAAACCTCTATTCAGGTATGAAAATCCTATTAGAATTGTCAAACTGCGATCAATGTTTGGCTATGAATTAATTCAATACTACGTGGGTTATGTGCCACAAAGATTATATCATTACTGGATAAGTATTAAAATGTACTCCCTCTGTCACATAATATAGTATATTATTACATCCAATATGTGAGTAAATTGGATGTAATAAGATCTTGTATTATGGGACGGAGGGAGTATTTTTTTAAACAAGTATGAGTAAATTAGGTCAGAGCATTCCTTGAAGAGATGGTATAACAACAAACTATAACTGTATGGTAATTTTAACATATAACCAAAAATTAATATGCCCAAAAATTACGATGAGTTGTTGATTAGCTGAAAACGTATCATTGGATGAAGAAATGCCAGAAGGCGCAAATACAGCAAAACACATTGCAAGAAGCAGATAAAAGAACTCGTACTACCGAAAAGTAATAAGAAAGAAGAAACTGCAAATACCAGTGCACCTATTAACATTGGCTAGGAGTGGGTAATGGCATACTCGAGGAGTATCAGGCAACTACTCCCTCCATTTTTATTTAGTCCACGTATTAGCTTTGGTTAAAGTCAAGCTTTATAAACTTTGACAAAGTTTATAAACAAAAATATTAACATATACAATAACAAATCAATACCATTAGATTCATTATTGAATGCACTTTCACATCATTTAATCTTTTTTGATAAATATTTATATTTTTTTTAATAAACTTGGTCAAACTTTACAAAGTTTGATTTCAGTTAAATCTAATATGCAGAGTAAATAAAAACGGAGGGAGTACTTAATATCTCGAGCCATTACTAGTAAGTCAAGTAATGGAGTATCCATGATTAATCATAGGCTCCACCAATGCGTCCACAGCACTTCAATCGATTTTCTCCAGCGTGGCATCTCCCCTTCAATTTACTTTGCCGTGGTGCATGTCTGCATGATCGATGGATGGTTTCCAACCATTTTCTCTCCTCAACAAACAAAATGACGATCGATTCCACTCTCACAGGGCCCAACTGGCAATAGGTGCGTACATACGTACGCGCAGTAGCGATGGAGGGAAGGAAGTCACCACGAGTTATGTGTCCGCAACGATGTGCGGTCGATGGGCTCGTCGATCGATCACATGTAACGGGCGCTAGGTTCCAGTTGGCGTTGAGATCATTGCCCGCCTTGACTTTCCCACGCAGAAACATCAACTTGGCCTTGACACGCATCAGGTTTCCATCCATCCAGCAAAGGTAAGTCCATCTTGTGCAGGCTGTGAACTTGTTAGTCGATCACGTTCTGCACTGACACTTTACAAGGGCCCCAAGCCAAATTTTAAAACTATAATTCTAAAAAATAAAATCCAAACTACTTCTGAAATTTGGGTTGATTCTAAGTGATTTTTGGTGAATAAAACTTATATCTACAACAATAAATTTTGCCTGGCTCCGATGAGAGAGGGTTTAGGTGGAGTACGTATCAAAGTTACCTTGTCTTATATGAAGTATTCGATGTGGATAGATGAAGTGGGAATCAATTCATAGGTGTGCATCTCATCAATCTCCTGGAGGCACAGTTTCAAATGTGAGGGCATGTCTTGCAAGGTTGATCACACACCTGTCCGGCCGGTCCGGATGATGGCCGGCCAAAGGGATGACGCTGCCAAGAAATCATGTTTCTTTCCGAGAAAAGAATATTGTCGTCTTTTATTAATGTGATAAGAGAAAAAGGTATCAATGACGAGCTGCCTACTGGGAGTTGGTCCTTGCATTGCCTGCTACTAGTACTACTGTGTATAAGATGGCCTAGAGTTCTCCAGAAGTATATAGTACACCTGTGTACACTAGAGCTAGGTATGTCCATGCTGTACATTTCTAGTGCCCAGTCTCTTATCCGTTGCCAACTTTGTGGATAATAAGTATCTTCATGTACGCGTATATACGTACCACATATTAAACTTATTGAAACACTTGTTGATATACATGGAGAGAGAAAAGAGATATAATTTATTTGCAGAAAAAAGCAATGACAGTTCATCATTAACCTTGACAACAGATGATGATCATTAGCACCTGCAGCGTCCATGCATATGCACGCGCAAAATAACAGTCAGCAAAGCAAGTTGCCGAGGCGATCGATCGTTTCAGGTCGAGGCGTGCTGGGTGACGGCCGGAACGCGCGCGGGACCAACTCGTCAGAGCCCGTTGCTGCAAGTGGGCTGTCACGTACGTACGTAGTACGTACGTCGACGCACGCCGATGATAACAAGACCGTTATCAAAAAGAAGATGGAGGCCGTTAGTTAGGTGGGGAAGGGGTCGGGTCGGGTGCCGTCACGTAGCAGCGGCATGATGGCACGAATATACGTGCACAAGACGTGAGGTGGATTCCATGGCCTGGCCGGCCACCTCTCTCTCTCTCTCTCTCCACCACTGATCTCCGTCCCGTCGGACGTCGAGTCTGGTCCAGGTAACAAATATCCCCGCTGGTGTGCGAAACAAAATATCTTAGCCTGGATCACTTCTTTTTTGCGTTTCCTTACAAAATATCTGAATCATTTTGTACAACCCTGACCATCAAGTGAAGTAAGTAACATGAAAGTCTGTCGTTTTGGGTAACGGCATGGCATTTCTGTTTCCTGGAAGAACAACTGTAATTTTGGAAGAACATGCTTGGTCTGTGTTAGCCATGGCAGCAGCAGCTCTGAACCAAGTCGGAGGAAGCTGCAGGATTAGCGCGAACTTCTAGTAGTTCGACGCTGAATGTGCATGCATGCTGGGCCACAAAGTCCGCTGCTTCCACGGAGAGGTCGCTTCATCCCACGGCTTCGTCTGGGTAGCTCCTCTGAAAAATCATTACGTATGTGTAGCTCCGTCTGAAATCATCTTCCGATCATTTGATTTAATCTTCACAAATCGGCAGTCTATGGTACGGAGCTAGCAGGGCCGGCCCTGGGGTGGTGGCAGGGGAGGGCCCCCGAAATCTAGGGGCCCCCTCCAGGGTTCGCAAGGAGCCCATGGCCTAGACCATAAGGAGGCATCAACCTAAACGCACACGCACGGAGAAATCCCTGTTTTCCTTCTTCTCATCGCGAGTTCGCCGCTTCGTGACTATCCTATTCCCACGAGGGCTCCAATCGCGAGTCTCGACGCCAATGTAGATCGCTCTCCGTCATGCGGGCGGCTGGTCTTCCTCCAGGTCCCCGATCCCGTTGTGTTATCCTCCGTTCGTGAGATGCCTCTCATGTGCAAGACGAAGCCACCCCACTTATAAGGTCATCCCTAACCTCCTCTTTCTAGTTGGTCATATTCATATAGTGCAGCAGCAGTCAGATCTTACAAGGCCTCGCATATGATGCAATACAAAATTTTAATTTCATGTGCCCGTTGCTCTATTTCTTACTTCAATCTGGACTTTGTCGACACAACACCAATCGCCTTATCTATTGAAAAAGTTGCCTGCTATGTGTTTGATTGTCGTTCTTTGCATTCTCTCTCCAACTCATATGACTGCAAATTGAACTTAAAAATTGGAAGAAGGTCTCATCTATACACACATAACTTCAATCCAAACATGGTTATATAATAAAGCCACTCAGACTCCTGTAGCCGTCGGGTAGGTAAATGATCTTTTATTGTTGCAAATGGAGCTTTTAAACTTTAAACCTTTCATCTTGATGTTTACCCTCTATCATGTATTCGATTTGTCTAATTAAGTAAAGTAATACACTATTTATAATTCTCGTTTTATTTTGAAATAATAGACAATAATAAGTTAGGTAAACAAATGAATCTAAAAAGAAATGAGATTATTAGTATGATCTTTATAGTAGGGGCCCCGGGTTGCAATTTCGCCCTGGGCCCCTGAAATATCAGGACCGGCCCTGGGAGCTAGGAGACGAAGATAAACACAGAGGAGTCACAAGCGGTGTATGAAGGATCTTATAGCATCTACAGCCGAACCTCTCGTACCCGTCTCAAATGTCCGGACAGACTGTCCGATTACTGACCAGTTAAAAAAAGACCAACCAGACCTCTCAAACTGCGAACAAACGCCCGGCCTGACCGGCACCCCTCATATCCAGCCCAAATATAGGGCAGATATGGGGCGGACCGGGCACGCCCAGCACGCGTCCGCCTGACAGGCCTGGCCCACCACCGACCCCATAGTTGTCCCACAAAAACTCCAATCCGGGAGTCTCGCTCCGAACCCTAGCTCACTCTCTCTCTATCTCTCGCTCCATCCTCTCCTCTCCCTCTCTGATTCCAATCCCATCCACCCCGATGTCCTGCTCTGGCAGCGACTCCGGCTCCAACCTCAACTACGAGGAGGAGATAGCCCTCTGCATTGCGCTGGAGCGATCCAAGGTGGACACCGGTGGCAGCTCCGGGTCTGGAGCATCGCCGCAGCTCCCGCGTTAGCGCAGCGCGGACGCCAAAGCGGGACCCTCCTGGCCTGCATGCAGCTCCGCCGGGATAGCACAGTCCGCACCGCCCCCGCGCCGTCTCCTTCCCCCGTCGGCCTCTCCTCCACGTGGGCAGCGGTGGGTGCTAGTGCCCGGGCCGCAGCCCACACGCGCACTACGGAATTGGAGGCGCGCGCCGCGAGAAGTAGCTGGCACGGGAGAGGGACGCGGTGGAGCAGTCTGTGTGCCGCCGCTGCGGGATGCAAGCCGAGCCCGACGAGGACGGAGTGGCTCGTCGTATGGGTCTACCACTGTTCCCTCACGACGGCAGAGACGGACGCTCGCCGCCTCCGACGAAAAAATGCAAGGCGCTCCAGAGCCCTGTTTAGTAGTCGGAGCGCGAAGCAAAAGAGGCAGCAGCGGAGAAGGCTTGGGTCGCCAAGTTGAAGCGGGAACAGGACAGGGCGGTCCGTCAGATGAAGGGGCTCATCGTCTTCTTCGTCTCAGAAGACTCCGGCAACGGCGGCCGTGACAGCTGCACCTCTTCCTCGGACGACCAAGACCCCCCGCCAGCCGCGGACGCCAACAGTTGCATCGGCGACAGGAAGGGTAAATCCCCGAGGAAGTGGTGACCCCCCCCCCCCCACCCCTCATATGTTTATATCGTTGTTAGTTGTAAAAGTTTAAGAAATTGTCGGGTAGCGAGCTGAGATGATTTTTTGGATGTTGCAAAGTTTGTTAATGTCCGTTTGCAGTTGATCTTGTGTTCGTTTGTGGCCGGTTTTTGTTGTCCGTTGTTTGATCACGTAAATTAGCTCAACATTACATGTGTAGTATGAATATAAGATGCTGGATATGAGATACGTGGATGGAGAGTGGCAAATATGAGGCGTGTCTGGTCAGTGCCCACGGACGCGCCCGTCCGCGGGCGTTTGAGGGGCCGAATTAGCCCATCGCGACTGTAGATGCTCTTACTTTTTACAGGTAAACCCAATCGAGAATACGTATAAAACATGTTATTTTGTGATGTTGATTGCACGTCGTTGTTAAATTGATGGTCAGATAAGTGACTACGACCAACACCACTTTCTCTTAACCGTCTTCATCCAAAACGACAACTTTTACTGGGCGTACGTAATACACTACCTATCATTCCTGTGGCACACTATGCCCACAAGTTCTTCTCTCTACGTGCTGCTCTGTTGACAGGCGAGATTCCTTGGAGTCGTGGAGAGAGCATATCACTGTCGAGAGGAGAGCGTGCCAACTCGAGCACAGAGAGCTCCAGGTCGTGGTGCAGCAGTAAACCCAACATGTCTCGCCCAGTTGTGTTGTGGCCATGTATCCAACTATACATGCGTACGCGAGACCCCCCATCGAACATCATTCTCACTCAGTGTACCGAATCGGCGTCCCGTCGCCTTCCCAGCGTGTCTCCAGAATAATACCCAGCGAGTGCATCTCGCCGCACTGTCCTCGGTTGCTCCACAGTCATTTTGGATGACGACATCCTAAGCAAACAAGGCCAGGAATTCGCCGCGACGGCGACGTGTCGGCGTTGCAATGGATAGTTTGGAGGATAAGCTGCCAAAACAATCCAGGGCGGCCGGCAGTATCATTCTAGGGGCTGCAAGAACCAGGAACGAGAACCTCCCGACAGTAATAGTGCTCAGGTGTTCCGACACAGTAGCAGATGCGAAGCCAAAGGGCAGATGCACTGCCGGTGACTTCCCGGAGAATTCTCCCTGATCATGATGAATGAGGGAGCATCTGATGCTTCAGTCTTCAGAGGATACCAGCCAGCCTGCCAGAAGAAATATCCATTCAGCGCTTCTTGTTTTGGGGTAAAACAACTAAACAATACATTATCCGAAATAGGCGGGAGTGCAGATGCATGGATGTTCTCAGGTGGTGGCAGAAGGGCTGTTTTCCTCATCACCACTTGTGTCCCCCTTTTGGTGCCTGGAGATGGTGCGCCCTAATGCAACTGAACCTCGTCGTCGCCCGGCCAGAAGGAATGGCTGTGCTGATCTGTACCAGCTCTTTCCCACGATCGGTCGCTGTCGAGATGACGAACCAGGCCACGGGCACAACGCGGCGCCAGCGACCACAAGCTTGATCGGCGATAGTCCGGTGCATCAGCCGTAGTAGTTCAACTGCTCAAGCCGCTCTTGTGCTCAACTGCTCTGCATCAGCACTTCCCAGGAAAAGCCCATTTCCCCTAACCTGAAGAAAGGAGGAGCTTTATCCATGGCATTTGCCAGGCCCCTTTCAGCGAGCCATTTTCGCTGCTGCTAGTGACACCAGCACTCGCAGGGAGCAGGGATAAGCAACGTCAAAAAAGCAGGACCAAATCTTTATGCAGCAGGCCCAGGATCATCTGCTCAGGTAGAGAAACTTGATGCTGTAATTAGGTTATGTTAACAGATGATGCTTCATGCAGCAGGAGCATGTAAGAGAAGCAAAGTGTCAGTGCAGGTCCCCATTAGGAAAGCAAAGTGTTTTATTTAGGTGATTGCTACTTTATCCAACATAATGATCTGGGAAAATATCATCCGGCGTTTCTTATCCCTGTGCGGTATCTTTGCCCGATATTTCTAAATTGCTTTATGCAACGCTCCGACTCAGAATTTACAGCGGGAATCCGAGATACCGGTATCTCTGGTGTTTTCTCTCATTGACAAATCTCTAAAGATACTGCAGTTATTATTACTAGATTCGTGCTTTTGCATTTGAGCCTGTGACTAGATGTCAACTGGTATGAAAACTTCACACAAATATAGCATATGATGCAAAGAATCTGGCGACACGACCTCTATAATAAGAACTTAAGCAATGAAAGTCCTCGTATGCACTTGAGCTCGATACAGCTCAGGATGAACAATAAACTCCAAAAAGATGAAACAAATTCCGGAAGTTCTAAATATATATTTTTGGCAAATATATTGTGTGCTTGACTACTTTCAGCACAACATGACATTCGTGGAAATCATGAAAAAACAAAATCAGCACTCCGAAATGCTTTCAAAAGTAGCTTTTTTGGATCATCGATTTTTTTGCAACAACTTCCACCAATGTCAATTGATGATAAATTTTTGCAAGCATACAAAACATTTGTCAAAGTTTATCACAAAAACATTTCAGAATCTTTTGGTTTTTTACTAATTTTTTTATTGCTCATGAGGGAACATTTGAGCTCGGGAGCAGATACTCTATGCCCCTTTAGCAACTTATAATGATATCAGTGAAAACATAGTAATTGCATAAAAGGTCGTGTCCACGCTATCCACAACATTCACTAACATAAGAAACAAAGCATCGCAGACATACAACGGTTTGAGCAAGTACTTTGACTATTTTCACCAAGATAAAAAGAAGCGTTTGATGAGCAGGCGAGGGCAGTGGGATAGGTTGGGGGGATGCATAAGAGCAAATATTACTAGAATAAGTTTCACATCCCCAAGAAGACAAATCCCGAGTGCATTACACCAACATGCCTAGCACACAGAAACGAAGGGGAAGCAACCCCCATGACAACAGTTGGGATTCTTCCTCTCTGGCATTTGCGACCGTCGGTGATGGTCGCTCCTCTGTTCATTTGAAAGTGCATTACATCAAAATGTCTAGCAGTTTCGAATAAAGAAGAAGCGACCCCCATGACAATAGTAGGGATTCTTCTTCTCTCACATTTCGACAGTATATGGTGGACTCTCCCTCACAAATATTTGAAACGTTGGTAATGGTCGCTTCCCCTCCTTCTCTAGTGCATTACCAAGGTATATCACGAGAAGAAGGAAGAGAAGCGCCCCCCACGACAACAGTCGGCATCATTCCTTCAAGAGTAGACCGAAAGTCACACAAGGAGCCCCGACAGAATGATAGTCAACCTGTTACATATATCGAGTAATGACATCAAAAATGATCTATGGGTTGCCGGAATGTCATTTAGTTCCTGTTCCGGCAACTGACAGGCACTCGATATTTCCTACTTTATAGCACAAGTCATGCTAAAATCCAGGGAAAATTCCAGCATGGCCTTTGCTAAAACAGGATATCGATCGTCTGAAATTTTCCGAAACAAAAATTAATCAACATTCCGACAAAATATGGGCCACTCGGAGGTGTTCCCTGCAAAATGCATACATGCATCCATTTTGTCGGATTTTTCAAAATCAAAAATGAAAAAGAAGTGCAACAATCAATCATGCATCCATTCTAGGAAACATACCTACATGTACATATATATTAAAATAAAACTAAACCAAAAACTAAACAGAGAGGAGAGGGAGGTGCTCATAGTGGTGGGACAGGGACCAAGCGGGAGAGGGAGACGCGACACGAGAAATCCTGCATAGTCCACCGATTGTAAAATTATATCATCAATATAATTGTATTATATTACCATATTCATAAAAAAATTAATACCATTCATAAAAAAATTCTATTCTATTACTGGACATTTTCTAATATTGCTACTCCATTCTAAACTTACTATTATATTCTATTCAGAAGACCTACATTTACTAAATATTTCTATTACTGGGTTTTTTACTAGCTAAGAATTTATATTACGAAAAATACCCTAGTTCTAACCATAACATCCATCTATCCATCTATCTATCCAAGCATTACTAAAAAAACCTAGTTCCATCCATCCATTTATGCAATGCAGGAGGGAGGGAGGGATGGAGGAAGGGAGAGGGTGGGAGCGAGATGGTGGGAGGGAGGGAGGGAGGCAAGGAGGAGGGTGCCAGTAGAAGGGAGGGAGAGAGGGAGGAGAGAGGGACGGAGGGAGACGGTGGAAGGGAGACATACCCGGGGCGACTATAGCAGCGGGCGACGGCGGCGGAGCAAATGCGGGGGCGACGCTGGGGGAGATGGAGAGGGTGGAGAGAGTGGTGAGGGAGAGTGAGGGCCGTGCGCGCGGAGAAGAGATAAGGTGAAATTAGTAGTAGCGCGGGGTACCAGCCCACGCTGCTGCTAGGCCACTTAGCTGCAGCGCATGCCGAAGCCCACGTTGCTGCTAAGTTGGGCCGAAGAGCTGGGCCCGGGCTCACCGCATTAGCAGCGTGTGTTGTGTAAGATGCGCTACTGCTAATTGCCTTAGCAGTAGCGCATGTCCATAACCAACACTGCTACTACGTGTAGCCCCGGTGAGTGAGGAGGGTACCACTTAGCAGCAACGCGTATTTATTATTGGACGCTACTGCTAAAGACTTGCCTGTAGCGCTCGTGCAGGACCGGCGCTACTGCTATATAGTAGTAGCGCCCGACAGTACCCCGTGTTGTTGTCATGGTTTTACCTATAAGGTTTCTCCTAGTAGTGATTCCACCTTTTTTTTCTCCTTAACAAACAAAATGATGATCCATTCCACTCTCACATGACCCAATTGGCAATACGTACGTACGTGCAGTAACGATAGAGGGAAGGAGGTCATCACGAGTTACGTGTCCGCAACGATGTCAGGTCGATGGGCTCGTCGATTGATCACATGTAACGGGCGCGAATTGGGTGGTTATGTGTCCGCAATGATGGTTGGGCACAGTACATGTCGCGCTCGGTTTCGGTTGGCCTTGACATGCATCAGGTTTCCATCCATCTAGGAAAGATAAGTCCATCCTGAGCAGGCTGTGAACTTGTTAGGGCATGTACAACAGTATTATTTTAGGAGTGTCACGTAGGATAAATGTTAAAATGAAGGAGAGAGAAATCATAAAAAAAAGTTTGTCTTCTCTTATTTAAGAGATGATCTTTTAGCACAATATGTCTCAACATATTTTTTGGAATTGGGACACCGAATTGGGACGTGCGGCTGCGCCTGCGCCCACGCCCACACCCTTTCTCCGCTTGCGCCGCTGGTCACTCCGGCCGCGGCGGCCACCAGCCCAGCCCATGTCCACTCCGGGCAGCGGCTCCTCCTACGGCATGGGTCGTCCGCGCTCCTCCCGTTCCAGCTCCAGCGGTAGTGCCCATGCTCCCCCCTACGCCCCGTGGTTCGTTCGTTGCTCCAGATCCGCCGCGGTCTCGATCCCTCTCAGATCCGGTTTCCCCGCCACACCTGCCGCTCCGTGGTGAATGCTCGAGTTGTGCTCCGTTCCGTCTGGCTCCGGCTTCTCCGCCAAGCACGTCGCCCCGCTGCGGGGGATCGGGTCGGGTCACATCCCTGGTTCCCGCTGGCTTGGATGCAGTTCCCCCCACGGACCGGAAGTGACTTAAATCTGTCGTTGTGGTGCCTGACCAGAGCCTTAATGCCTCTCCCGCGGAGGTAGGCGGAGGCTGGACGGAGGTCTCGTCCCGAGGAAACCGACGGCCGCGCGGGGAGCTGCTGGACAATGAAAAGTAGCGGCAGGCACCCCGTCCGGACCGGCGCTCCGGCTTCAATGCGAACCCCGGCCGCGCTGCCTTCTTAAGCCGCTTCAAAGACAAGTGTTTCAGATGCCTCGGTGAGCTTCACCGTAGGAAAGATTGCCGTGATCCTCTCTGCTGCATCATCTACAGACGTCCGGGCCATTATGGCAGAGAGTGCCCGCAGAACCCTCGCACTGCTTCCATTGGCGGCCCTGCAAAGAACCGACTCGGTCGTCCCCCGCCAGGGTGCCGGTGAGAGAGCGGATCTGCTTCCCCACGCCGTCGTCTGCCCAGCTGCCGCCTGCCCCGCCCGCCCCCGCCATGGAGCGCCCCACCGACCCCTCGCGCCGCCCGAGAGACAGCTGCAAGGTGCTCGTCTCCTCGCCTGCGCTCGAGCACGCAGTCGCCATGCTCCGCCGCCTCGTCGTCATGCTTACCGCGGTTGGCCACGCTGTAGCGCGCGATACGAGCCCCATGGCGGTTGGGCAGGTCCTGGAGTCCCAGTTGCGCATCCTGCCGCACCAGCTGCGCATCACTTGCCACCACCCGGAGGACTACTTCATCATCTTCGACCTCCCGGTGCGCCACGACGACGTTCTCAGGCTTGGCTCTGTCACCGTCGATGGGGTCAAGTTCTTCATCAGGCGCTGGCACGAGGACGACCACGCGGCCATCCAGCAGTTCCACCACCATGTGCGGATCGTCATCGAGAACATGCCGCAACAGTTCTAGTCGCTCGAGGACGTCGAGGAGGCGCTGGGCTGCCGCGTCGACCGGTTGGACAGCCACACCTACGAGCGCGACCACACCAAGACCTTCGCCTGCTGGGTGTGGGTGTGGGATGCTGCCCTGATCCCGACAAAGCACACGTTCTGGGTCCTGCAGCGGGCCGCCGGCCGTGTCGAAGAGATGCTCGGCCACACCCCGCCAGGTCGCGCTGTGCCCCTGCCGCCTACAGCCCCGCGCCACGACTTGCTGATCCACGTTGATCTGGTGGAAGACGGGACGCCATACCCGCCGCACTCCCTTGCCTCGGCGCAGAGCGGCATCCCCTCCGACTCGGATGACGACGACGACCGCACCATGCCCCGGGTGTACCCCGGCACCTGGCGCAAGCATGTGGAAGACGGCCAGTGAGACCCAAAGAAGGACAAGCAGCTGGCCCCGCTGGTGGACTCCGGCTGCCGAGGCCTGCCCCGTGGCGGCCCAAGGTGAGATGATGACGAGGACGGCCGTGGTGGGCGCAGGTCCTGGCAGGACACACTCCTGGTCCTCGGGCGCTCGGGTCGGGAGGCGTTGCAGAGGGGCTCCTCGTCTAGGCGTCGTAGCCGCTCACCGTCCGCCCCACGCCCGACGGAGAGCTTGCGCGATCATCAAGCTTCAACCCGCCACGCGGACAAGTCCCCCGCGGCTCCGGTGCCTCTGCTGCACACCCCGCTGCCGCTGCTCCCTGCTGCAGCGACGCACGCGGGCGAGGACGACCCAATAGCCGCCTTCTTCGCGGGGGACGCTCGCGTCCCCTCCCCACCCCTGGCGTTCCACAGTATGAGTGCTGAGCTCGATGCCCTGGTGGCCGAGGCCACTACCACCCCGCTCGTCTTCAACGATCAGCGCGAGCCGGCCGGCCAAGGGCAAGCCCTGATCGGCGCTGCCGTGTCAGAGGGCAGCTTGCACCAGCAGATGCCGTAGCCGGCGGCCCGCATTGAGCTGCAAATCCAGGCGGTCTCCCAGCAAGTTTGCCAGCTTCAGATCGGCGTTGACGACGGAAACGACACTGCACCACCACCCCTCTTCCAACAAGTCAAGATGATGCCGGAGGCCGATGCCGCGCTGATCCGCAAGTTTAAGGAGCCGCTCGCTGATGACGACATCGCGGTGATCGCCAGGCTCACCCGCCTGGACCCGGCCGCGCTCCGCGTTGTGGCGGCCATGGCAGGTACTGAAGATGCTACCGCTGCGGCCCCTGCTTGATCATGTTAGTCTATGTTAGGGCTAGTCTCTGGCAACGGCCGGCCTTCTGCCGGTCCGAGTCAGGGTTTATTCTCATGTCTAGTAAGATGGGTTGTAGTTTAGCTAGGTGCCAGTCTGATCTTGGGGCTATTGGTGGCAACTGCCCCCCCCCCCCCGCGTGATGGTGTGTGTTCTTCGTCTCTGCTTCTCGTAGTAAAATTGTTTGTTGTCGGAGAAAATCTAGTTTCCTTCATGAGTGACAACTACTGCCTGATCATGAGTTGGAATGTGCGTGACATGAACATGCCGGCTAGGCGTGACGCGATCAAAGAGGTAGTTTCTGCCCACAAAGTAGTGATCCTTTGTTTGCAAGAAACAAAGATTGAGAGCTGGAGCCCAAACTTTGTCAGGGATGTAGGTGGCCTCCAGCTCCAAGGCTGCGTCGTGCTCCCGGCGATCAGCACCAGGGGAGGTGCCGCCATCTTCAGGGATAGCAATATAGTTTCTGTTGTCTCTAGTGTTGTTGGCTAGTTTGCAATCACTGCCAAAGTAACTATACTGCGGTCTGCTGCTTCCTTCTAACTAACAACAGTTTACGGCCCGGCCGACGATGCTCGTAAGGACGATTTCCTCGCTGAGCTAGCTAGATCTGCACATCCCCTCTCGGAGCCATGGCTCTTAACTGGTGACTTCAACATCATCTACGAGGCGCGCGACAAAAGCAACCTTAATCTGAATAGGCGTTTAATGGGTAGATTCAGAAATGCATTAGACGCGGGTGAAAATTCGTGAGATTAGGTGCAAAACTAGAAAGTTTACTTGGAGTAATGAGCGCAGAAACCCTGTGCTAACTAGCATTGATAAGTTCTTCTGCAACACGAGATATGAAGCAATCTTTCCTGATAGCTTGCTCACCGTTGCGGCTACTGCATGCTCTGATCACTGCCCCTTTTACTGTCCTCTGCAAGCTCTCCATCGTGCCCAACTAGGTTCAGGTTTGAAGAATTCTGGCCCCGCTTCCCTCGCTTCCTTGAGACAATGCAGAAAGCTTGGGAAAGGCCGGTTGCCCACGGATGTGCTTTCACAAGAATGAAGATCAAGCTTCAACAAACGGCCAGAGACCTTAAGATTTGGAGCAAAGCAATGTTCAGTGATGCTAAAATTCAATTTCACATTGCAACTGAGGTGATCCTTCGGCTGGACGTCGCACAGGAAAGCTGGTTACTGACGGATGCAGAACACCACCTGAGAAAACTGCTGAAAATTAGGCTGCTCGGCTTAGCAGCAATAGAGAAGGCACGGAAAAAACATGCAGCTAGAGTTCGAGGGCTACGACTCCGGGATGCAAACACAAAGTTCTTCCATGCCAAGCTGACGTCCAGGCGTTGGAAAAACTTCATTCACTATATCCAGCGCCAGGGGCAGATCATGCTAGCTCATGAGGATAAGGCCACAGTGATCGACGATCATTTTGCTGCAATTCTGGGCGCGCGGACACAGCGAGGCAGGACCCTGGACTGCCAGCAGATGCAGCTTCCCCAGGTGCCTGCAGCCAGGCTTGACAACCCCTTCATGGAGGAGGAAGTCTGGGCCGCAGTCAAGGATTCGCCAACGGATAGAGCACCTGGCCCGGACGGTTTCAATGGCATGTTTTTCAGGTCGTGTTGGGGGTTCATAAAAGAGGATATTATGGTGGCTTTTCAGTAGTTCTACAGCCTTGCGGGGAAGGGTTTTAGCGAACTCAACACGGCCCTGGTGACTCTGCTGCCAAGGAAGGAGGGTGCGACAAGTGTAGCGGATTATCAGCCAATTAGCCTCATTCACTCCATAGCCAAAGTCATTGCAAAAGTCTTGTCCATCAGGCTCTCCGGAGTGATTAACAACATCATCTCCCCAGCTCAGACAGCATTTTTAAAGTCAAAATGCATACATGATAGCTTCATGTACGTGCATAATGGTGTCAAGCTGCTGCACAGAAGAAAAACCACAGTGATCCTATTAAAGCTTGACATCACCCAGGCTTTTGATAGTGTACCTTGGGAGTACCTCCTTGAGCTGCTGCAAAATCTGGGCTTCAGTGGCAGATGGAGGGATTGGATCGTGCTGCTGCTGCCGACCTCCAGTTCGGCTGTCATGCTCAATGGGGTGCCCGGAGTGGAGTTGTTGCACCAGCAAGGGCTGCGCCAGGGGGACCCCCTCTCACCGTTGCTATTCATTCTGGCAATTGATCCACTGCATCGTCTGCTTCAGCTTGCAGTGGAGAGAAACATCATAAACCCTCTGCCGGGAAGAGAGCTGAAGCTGCATGTCAGTCTCTATGCGGACGACGCTGTCCTCTTTGCAAACCCAATCGCGGAAGAGATCGAGGCTCTCATGGGTATTCTGCAGGGCTTTGGGGATGCAACTGGCCTCAAGATTAACCTCGTCAAATCATCTGCGGCGCCTATCCGCTGCGAGGACATCAATATGGCCGAGGTTTTGCAGAGCTTTGGGGGACAAATGAAGTCCTTCCCGATAACATACCTGGGGCTGCCGATTACGCCGACAAGGCTCAGGCTTGTGCACCTTTAATTTGTCCTTGATCGCATCCGAGCTCGGCTGGCGGGGTGGAAGACGAAGCTGCTAACCATTGCCGGACGCCGAGTGCTAGTCCGTGCGGTCCTCACCTCGCTGTCGACCTTCACCCTCACCGCGCTGCGGGTGACGAAGAAGCTCCTAAAAGAGATTGACAAATCCATAAGAAAGTTCCTTTCGGCGCACAATGAGATGATCACAGGGGGGCAAATGCAAAGTTAATTGGGCAGAGGTGTGTACCCCGAACGAGCATGGCGGTCTTAGTATCCTCGACCTGCAGAAGTATGGCCGAGTGCTACGGCTTCGGTGGCTCTGGCTCACATGGAAAAACCCTGATCGGGCCTGGGTGGGCATGGTCTTGCCCTGTGATGTCATGGACAGGGCCATGTTCGCAGCTGCAACTTCTATCTCATTAGGCAATGGAGAAAAGGCAGGGTTCTGGACCTGCTCATGGGCCAATGGGCAGCCTCTAAGGGATATTTTCCCCAGGCTTTTCAAGCACTCAAGGCGGAAATCGAGATCGGTTAGAGCAGCTCTGGTCGAGGACTCCTGGATCAGAGACTTGGCGCACAGGGATACCGCCCCTCTGCTGTAAAACGTGTTGTCCATGGCGAGGATGACTGTCAGTGTCCGCCTGATGCTAAAATCCTAGGTCGATGATTCCATCAGATGGAACTGGACGGTTGATGGCAGCTACTCTGCTGCCTCGGCCTACCAGGCGCAATTCCAGGGGACGCATCGATCACGTTTCAAAAGCCTGATCTGGGATGCCTGGGCTCCGGGGAAGTTAAAAGTGTTTGCCTGGCTACTGCAACTCAACAGGCTGTGGTGCAATGATCGGTTGCAAAGGAGAGGATGGTGCAACGGCTATTACTGTCACCTATGTTTCAGAAACCTGGAGTGCTCGGTTCACCTCTTCTGGCACTGCCCGATCGCAAAGGTGATCTGGGAAAAGGTGGCGACGTGGTCAGGATGCCGGGCTGTGAGGCCAAGTGTATGGAGCTGCCTGAATAAGGTGACTCAAATCCTCGAAGCAATCGTTGCCGCCACTCCAGGGGAAGGCCGGAAGGGGATCAAGTCCATCATCATCCTGGTGCTCTAGGAGATATGGCTAGAACGGAACAACTGCATTTTTCGTGCAAAACAGGCGCTAGCGAGCGACATTGTGGCGGCATGTCATCGTGCTATTCAGCTGTGGCGCCAAGCTGGGGCGAAATGCCTGTCGCAGCCTTTTGCAGAACCTCCGACCGGAATTGCCTAATGTAATCTTTATTTTCTTTTAGGCCGCTTGATCCTAGGATCTTCACCATGTATCTGCTCTTTCCGTTGCTTCCTGCTTAATATATGAATGCCAGCAGCGCTGGGTCTTTCAATTTTTTTTGGAATAGCTAGTTATTGAAGATAAGGCTAAGATATAACCCATTATAGAGATAATTTTTGTTATCTCTAAATTACATGCAAGACTCAAGATAAGACTGTCTTATCAACCATTATACATGCCCTTAGTTGATCACGTTCTGCAGTGACACTTTACAAGGGCCCCAAGCCAAATTTTAAAACTATAATTCTAAAAAATAAAATCCATACTACTTCTGAAATTTTGGTTAATTATAAGTGATTTTTGGTGAATAAAACTTATATCTACAACAATAAATTTTGCCTGGCTCCGATGAGAGAGGGTTTAGGTGGAGTACGTATCAAAGTTACCTTGTCTTATATGAAGTATTCGATGTGGATAGATGAAGTGGGAATCAATTCATAGGTGTGCATCTCATCAATCTCCTGGAGGCACAGTTTCAAATGGGAGGGCATGTCTTGCAAGGTTGATCACACACCTGTCCGGCCGGTCCGGATGATGGCCGGCCAAAGGGATGACGCTGCCAAGAAATCATGTTTCTTTCCGAGAAAAGAATATTGTCGTCTTTTATTAATGTGATAAGAGAAAAAGGTATCAATGACGAGCTGCCTACTGGGAGTTGGTCCTTGCATTGCCTGCTACTAGTACTACTGTGTATAAGATGGCCTAGAGTTCTCCAGAAGTATATAGTACACCTGTGTACACTAGAGCTAGGTATGTCCATGCTGTACATTTCTAGTGCCCAGTCTCTTATCCGTTGCCAACTTTGTGGATAATAAGTATCTTCATGTACGCGTATATACGTACCACATATTAAACTTATTGAAACACTTGTTGATATACATGGAGAGAGAAAAGAGATATAATTTATTTGCAGAAAAAAGCAATGAAAGTTCATCATTAACCTTGACAACAGATGATGATCATTAGCACCTGCAGCGTCCATGCATATGCACGCGCAAACGGCACTCAGCACAGCAAGTTGCCAAGGCGATCGATCGTTTCACGTCGAGGCGTGCTGGGTGACGGCCGGAACACGCGCGGGATCCACTCGTCAGAGCCCAATGCTGCATGATGGAATGAATAATATGCGCACAAGACATGACCGACGTGAGGTAGATTCCACGGCCTGGCCGGCCACCTATCTCCCTCTCTACGTACACGTCTGACTTCCGTCCCGTCGGACGTCGAGTCTAGTCTAGCTAACAAATATCACGCTGGTGTGAGAAACAAAATATCTTAGCTTGGATCAGTTCATTTTTCCTTTTCCTTACAAAATATCTGAATCAGCCTTGACCATCAACTGAAGTACGTAACATGCTTGGAATAACAACTGTTTTGAAACATGATTGGACTGCGCGCGGAAGCTGCAGGATTAGCGCGCACTTCTACCGGTTCGAAGCTGAATGTGCATGCCGGGACAGAGTCCGCAGCTTCCGCGGAGAAGTCGCTTCGTCTGGGTAGCTCCCCTAAAATAATCTTCTGCTTATCATTTGATTTGATCTTCACAGATCGGCAGTCGAGTATGCTACGGAGCTAGGAGACGAAGAGAAACACAGAGGAGTCAGAGGCGGTGTTTGAGGGGTCTTACTTTTTTTGACAGGTAAAACCAATCGAAAATACGTACGAAAACATGTTATTTTGTGATGTTGATTACATGCATGTCCTCATCCAAAACGACAATTTTTACAGGGCGTAGGTAATCCACTAGCATATCCTGTGGACTGTGGTACACTGTGCCCACAAATTCTTCTCTGTTGAAAGAAAAGTTAAGAAAAAGATACAGCGTAGGTGCTGCTCTGTTGACAAGCCAGATTCCATGGAGTCGTGGTGCAG